>NW_027411755.1:102603935-102811388 GCF_047663935.1 Musca autumnalis
CATCAGGGGCAAGTCCATGCTTCCAGAGAAAATAGCCTGAAAGTTGCAAAAAAAACCCCTATGACACCTTGTGAGGAGGTTGGAGGGCAAAATAACTCTCGAACAGGTCTGCCGATTCGGTCCAAAGTTTGGCCTTAGTAATATTTTGTCCAAACATAGTTTAAGTTCGAAGATAAACCATATCGGTCCACTCCTTCAGGTACCTCCCTCACAAAAGTTCAAAAATGTTCGGAAGAGAGTGGTCTAATTGGTCCATACTTTACACATCCTAATATATCTACCAGATATAGATCAGGTTCAAATATGGACTATATTTGTCCACTCCATCCGGTACCTCCCACTCAAAATTTCGGATACATGTTCACTTTAAGACCTGCTTTCGAATCACTTTGATTTTTGTTGAAGCAACTTGCATTCGCTGCCTCAATTGCGATGGTAAAAGTTGTTTCAGGGGCAAGTTCATACTTCTTGAGCAAACATCCCTGAAGTTCTAAAAAACCCCTATGGCTGGAGATCCATTCTTTTTAGTATCTCCTCCGCAAAACTTTTGATATTAAATCCTAATCAACATTTTTGTCAGTTCAAACGCCCAAAATTCTTAAAACTCCCTAAATACATGCGTTTTTTGGAAAAAAAAATTGTTTCAATATACACAGGCTGAGGGTATATCTCTGTCGGCAAAGCCGACTGATACTTTTTTACTTGTTTTTAAATTATTTTATTAAATTCATTTTTACAGTGTTTTTTACAGTGTTTTTACAGTGTTTTATTTAACTTGCTTTGGTGTGTGTTTAGTTCAAATCTGGCAACTCATTTTTAAGACGGTTGCAGTTGACCAATCGAACTAAAACTTTGCACACTTTTCAGATTTGGATGACAATACACGAATATGAAGCCAATATTGGTCCATTTTTGCACTGTTTTACAGTGTTTTACCTAATTTGCTTTTCAAATATGGTAACTAATTTGTCACACAGTTGCAGTTGACCAATCGAACTTAAATATTGCACACATTAGTAGATATAATGTAGCGGTGCAATAAATGTCAAAATTTGATTGATGGGAGCCTCTGCTGACCTCAGCTGACTTCAGCTGACTTCAGTTGGCATGCAGGTGTGGTCAAGGATCGTAAAGCTGTCAAGGAGGTTGAAGGTTGTAAATTATGTGTTAATGGTATGCAGGTGTTCAAAAAAAAATGAAGAGGGTGGGGGAATGCAGTTGTTCATTGGTATTGAATATGGGTTAGTGACCTATTTATTGTTTCCCCATCCACTTGTTTGCATATCGTTATAATAGCGCGAATAAATGATCTTGAGTATTTTTGTGTGATCGTCAACGTGAATGTTTTTTGTGTCCTTTTGGTTGGTCCGTCCGCGATTTTTTTTGTGTCCTTTTTTTGTCATGCAGTGTGTCCTTTCTTGTATGTTGTTGTTGTTGTTGTTGCGTTGCTACTGTGGGACCGTGTGTCCTTACTTGTATGTTGTTGTTGTGTGTGCTCAATGTGTCGTAATGTTTGTCCTTCGTTGTATGTTGTTGTTGTTTTTTAGATGTGTACCCTTTTTTGTATGTTTATTATGTTTTTCTTCCTAGTGTCTTGCCGTCTTGAATCTTTTTTGTGTGATCGTCAATGTTTTTGTGTCCTTTTTTGTTTGTCCGTCAGCGATTTTTCCCTCCATCATGACAAATCTTGTATCCCTTGTAAATGGCACTTGTTCGCATTTTCCATGTTGTTGTTGCTGTGTTGCTACCTTGTATGTTGTTGTTGTGTGTGCTTAATGTGTCGTAATGTTTGTCCTTCGTTGTATGTTGTTGTTGTTTTTTAGATCTGTACCCTTTTTTTGTATGTTTATTATGTTTTGCTTCCTAGTGTCTTGCCGTGCAACCTGCCTTTTAGGGTTTTTGTAACTAATGTCGTCCTTTCCCTTTCCACTAGTCAATATAATTTCCTAACGTTGTGAAATACATGGACACTTGAATTTCGTGCCGGCGGTCAACCTAAATGTAATTGTCCTTTTATAAAATAGGCTAGACATCTTTGGAATCTCGCGTGTGTGCGGTCAACCCAAATACTTTGTAACCTTTTGATTATTCCCCCATCCAATTTTTGTATAGTGACTAATGATCTTTCGAAGATCGTTAAATTAATATTCTAGGACCTTTTTTTTTGTCTGCCTGCGATTTTGGGTCGTGTTTACGCCTTGTCGTTGAAATTTTTCAACGTTTTCAATGTGAATGTGGGTGAAGATCACTAAAGTAAATGTTCTTTGACCGTTTTTGTTTTTGTCCGTCCACGATTTGGGAACGTGTTTATCCCTTGTATTTGACACTAGTCTTCATTTTCGATAGAAATGTGGTTGAAGATCAAGAAAAAATGATGTCAAACGTTATAATGTCGGGACAACTTTATGTAATTTATGGGTTTTGCCACTTTTTCAGCAAACATATTAGATGATATTGAGCCTTGCTCTTCACCCTTTATAGAGTCAAATGATGCACGTGTTTATACCATTTTGTGTGGCACTTTTTTACATTTTTCTGTGGGAATGCGGTTGACCGTCTAAAAAAGATGTTCTTGGGACTTTTTTTGGTTTATCTATCCCTCTGCGATATGCACATCCATGGCTTGCATGTTGTTGTTGTTTTTCTAATAGGTCAGATATCATAACACAACCAATATTTTTTGATATGTGTTGATGAATACAGGTGTTCAGCGAAATAATTTGTTTCCATCCATTCGATCGTGCTATGTTTCACAGCGTCAGGACGTATGCTTCTTGTGCTCAATATAAATACGGGTGTTCTAACATCTTGTTGTTTTTGTTCCCATCCATTAGATCTTATTCACATTGTTGTTGTTCTTATGCTTGCTAGAGTCATGCTGTATTCTTCTTTGATCAATACGAAAACATCCACCCTTCCTTGTATATGTTTGATGTTGTGTCCTATATATTAATTAGATCCAGGATGGTACATACATATTTTCAACCTTCCCTTAGCACTTGTTAACATTATTTCACAAGGCCGTGAAATACCTGTAGGTGCGTTTAAAATTTAGATTATCTAAGCACCTCCTTTGATCCTTATACCTCATAATATACAAGTTTTAGTGCATTGATGTTTATTATGTTATGGAAATGTTTATATGTAAAAGAGATGTCAACATACTTGCGTATTTCGAACCATTTGTTTGAAATGATTGCCTTTATATAGCTTACAATATAGGTTTTTTTCCTTCCAACATTCAGGCTTTATAAGATCAAATATTGTAACCCTTCCCTACACACCTGGGAAACATTATTTGATAAGATTTTACTGTGTGTTTAAACCATAATAAGTACAAACATATTATTATGAGTTGGGATGAATGATGGATTAGATTTCAAAAGTGAAAAAATACGTTTTATAAAATTATAAAATGTATAAAAACGCATTTCGAGATTGAGAAAATAATCAGTAGTAAATATACTGTCAATCATTTGAATATGGATTCCCAAAGCTTCTTCGACCGTTGCATTGAGGAAGACGTTTTTTCGGAGTGGAATGATCGTGAAACAGACAACTATCTCGCTACAATAGCTGATCAAATAGAAGCAGGACAAATTGAAGCAGAATTCTATACGACGCAAGGTTTGAAATTGGACCGGAACAGGATTCTAATGCTATTGAAACGGATGAATAAGGAGAAAAATTTTGATATTTATTAATATTTTTGATTGATAATTATTAAATAAATATGAAAATATACTTTTCCGAGTATTTTTTGTGGGTGAACTCAATGTATGGTTCTTGTTAATATATACATATGTTTGATGCTTTAATTCCACGTTATGCAAAGATAGGGCAATATTATATTTTGCATCTTAACATAATGACAGAATTATGGAATATTTATATCAAATAAAACCCTACCAATTAATTAGTATGAAAAAAACCATGGACCAAGTAAAAGTATTGCAAGAACTAGTTGATACCCGGAATGAATTGAAGAGAAAATTTCAACGCATTAAAAGGGGTGAACAGGAAAGAGATACTGAACTGCAAACCACATTTAAACCTATAACAGATGAATTAAACAAATTAGTCAAACTAAAACGTGAAAATGTAAATAAATACGCTAGTAATCCCACCAAGAAATTTAAGACAGATATGAAAGACGAGGCTGCAAGCACAAATAATCCATACGGTGACGAATACAAACTTGATTATATCCAAAATAAACCTATTGAAGGTGATGACACAAATGAAGAAAAATTTTATTCAGAAAATGACGATGATGATGAAAATGATGTAACTCTTTCTCAGCTAACTGAAAATGATAAACTGGATACTGTATATGGACCACATAAAGACATAAATGGAGACTGGAAATTTGGAGACAAGCCATTACAAGTAAATGATGACAAAATTATCATAGGAAATCAGACTTGGGCACATACACCAGGCTTGTTTGAACTTTTATTTCGTCAAAAGCCAACAAACTACGATTCATCTGAATTAGAAATATATAAGAAAATTTTATTGGACTCCAACGCACATAAAGTGGGATATAGGCCTGATGAAAGGATAAAATCCAACAGAGGTTATAAATACACACAGATAATAAAGAAATTAATTGACGGTACTCATACTGGTAAAGGTCTAATGATGTTAAATCTAACTAAACCGGAGTACGTCTATTGGAGAGACCCAAACGTTCTGGTCGATCGCTTAAAGTTCTTGTTAAAATCTCGTCAACGAGGAAACTATAATCATGATAATGAAATTGTTTGTATTATTGAAGAGCTGCGAGAAGCCGGGATAATATATTAGATATTCAATCCAATTATGAATGTCAATCCAATTATCCAAGTCATTATTTCTTATTGTATTATTAAAGTAAGAAGTATATTTGAAAACAAATATTGAATTTTGGATAATGATTTGAAAAATAAAGACACAATATTTATTGCACTTTAATTTTTCCTCTTATTTGATGACATATGTAAGTATGTAAAAAATTTGCATGTTAAAGTTTCTGTGTGTATACCAGAATTCGCCACCTCTTTACTCGCGAGCAATAAGAGCTTCTCTCTCCACTCACTAATTGAAAAACCATGGACTGACAACAGTGTTTGCTCAAATTGTTGTTGTTGTGTGCCGAATGCTGGTGTATACCTAACAATCACATAGACTTGTTGTTTGTATCGCTTATCAATTCTTATGTATGTACCGTATGATCAGTTTAACGCAAAACGTCACAATTCAACCAGGATTAATCGGATAATAAATAAAAAATGTATGCCAAGATCCTGAACAAATTGACTAATGTCTGTATTACCTTGAACAACTTATATAAGAAAATAAGATTGGTGGATTGTTTTAAAGCGAAGAAATGTGACAATCACATCAGTATAAATAAAGAGAATGATATGAAAAATGTACATACAGATAATGCGGATCCTAATGTCGATGTGTTGTATTCACAGGTCAAAGGAGAAGAAAATAAAATAGCTTGTACGATTAAACTTGATCTTAGTTTAAATGTGTATATTAATGGTGATCAAATTCCCAAGGAAACGTGGGTTTAACCACAAGTATAGAAACGTAATCCTTACATTTTGTGGATAAAATTTCTAATGTTATTGTAATTTTAACATTGTCAACTGGAGATTTTATTATCAGGAAATAAGCTAACTATACACAAACATTGTCAACTGGAGATTTTATTATCAGGAAATAAGCTAACTATACACTAACTACATCAATAAAAAATCCAATAATGCCTATTTGAATCTGACTGTTCACAGAAGGATGTTTATTCAGCCTGTCGCTCAACAACTAATTAATCAATCTCAGCAGCACCCTAATATGGCTCAACAGCACCCTAATCTGAATCAACAGCACTCTAATATGTCTCAACAGCTCCATAACTAGGCTCAACAGAACCATAATCTGGCTCAACTGCTCCCTGGTTAAGCTCAACAGCTCCCTATTCTGGCTCAACAGCACTTTAATATGGCTTAACAGCTACATAATCTTGCTCAACTGCTCCCTGGTTAAGCTCAACAGCTCCCTATTCTGGCTCAACAGCACTTTAATATGGCTCAACAGCTACATAATCTGGATCACAGAACCCTAATCGGGGCTCAATAGCTCCTTAATATGGATAAAGGGTTCCCTATATTATTCAACAGTTCCCTAATATGATTCAATGGTTACATATGCTTGTTTGATAACACCCCTGTTATTACTTAAGAGCTATTCTGTCGGCTCATATTATGGTTAAACATATTCACCCTCTAATGGTTCCCTGATCTAATTTCAACTTTTATCTTATGGTTCAACAGCACAATAACCTGCTTCTATGACTTCATGTGCTGTTTAAATATGGGCTGTTTGATTAAAATGTCATATATACGTAAAAAGCTTTCTATTGAAGTAGACAGCATACGGTGAAATAGCATTAAACATAATGAAGGAAAACATTCTCGAAGAACTAATAAAAACTAGAATTATTTTGAAAAAGATGCTGAAATCCTTTAAAAAAGGAGAAAATGATGTGATAGCCCAATTCGAGAAAACCTACAACAATCATACATTAAAAGAACAAAGAGATTCCAATTTATCTGATACCAGTATTGATAAAAATATCTCAGAAAGAATTGATACAGGAAATGATGAAATAGATAACGAGACCTCTGGAGTTGATATTCTCCAATCACACGCCAAAGAAGAGTTAAATGAAACAAATACTATGGATGTTGACAATCTTACATTGCTACATACAGCTAAGAAAATTGATAAAAAATATGGACTACAAAAGGATAATAAAGGATGTTGGAAACTAGGTAATACAGAAGTATACTTTGTCAATGGTAACATTAAACTTGGAAATCAAGCATGGCGTCTGACAAGAGGTTTATACAACCTCCTATTTCTCAAAGATCCATGCGATTACAATGTAAATGAACTAGACATATATAAAAAGATATTAGAGGCTTCATGTGTCCATCGAAGAAATTATGAACTTAACGGACAAATAAGAGGAAACCGTGGTCCAAAGTATAAACAAATTATAAAAGAATTGTCTAAAAATACAAACGGAGCAGGCTTAAATCGTGCTAAACACAATACAGCAAAGAAAATAATTTGGAATGATCCTAATGAGTTAGTTGACCGCTTGAGAATATTAATACCATTAAAGAACACTGGTAATTCAGAACATGACAACGAAATTGCGCTCATCGTCAAAGAATTGAGACGTGCTGATTTAATATATTGATTAAAAAATATGTATACAGTCCCATAATAACTAATAAACAAACTACTCAAAACATATATCAAAACCATAACTATTAAAAGGCGAATCATTTATTGTTATAATAATATGGTAGCTTTGGAATTTTACATAGTATTATAACACGATATTGAGCATAAATTTGTTTTAATGGTTTTATATGTATATATCTGTATCCATTCCAAATGCCATTGTTTCTATGGCTTTATTGGAAAATATGCATTTTACCCAATCTTATAATTTTGATTAAGTGTTATATTATTGTAAACAGATACACTTGTATAATATCTCTAATACGTATATTTAGAAAATGAAACATGATTTCATTGTTTATATTATTGTTTCTATTATTACATTGTTTATATTATTACAATTCAATAACCAATTTATTCGTAGGAAAATACGTCTAGTTTTAAGATTTTAAATAATAAAATAGCAGTCTACCGCTGTTTTCTTTTATATAACATTTTATTTTGGGATGAACCGTTAGTATGTAGTCCCTTACAGGAAACCGTTCGTTAAATGTTTGCTCATATGGTTCTGAAAATATATTTGTTATCACTATACATATAAATTATTTATGATTTTTGAGTTTACCCCAGATTTCTGTCATACATATTGCATCTTCTTCATCTTCGGGATATTGCCTTTTTGACATAAAAGAAAATCTCCCGTTGAATCCGTTTTGAACTTGCTTCTTGCATAGATACCTCATTTATGATTTTACTCGACTTTAAGAGTTCATTTAACTTGCCAGAAGTAGAATCTTTGATTTGTATGGAAACTTTTTTTAAATCAAAATAGTCTTTTTATGTCCACATCAATGAAGCATACATATTCTTTGTTTGCTTAAATGTGAATATTTTCTTAAACAATTACATTATTACTAAGAAAACATGAAAACATAAAATGTAAATTGTTTACTATGACACATTATCCCAGAATAACAAATACTTTATATTAAAAAAACAACATTACTATATTTATTTACATGCCAATACAAAAATATTCAAATGTTAAAAAAATAATTTTTAAGCAGCAAACTCTACTCTATATATTAATCTAAAAACCATGGATCGTTTTCATCCAAAGCCCATACGTTTTGTGCCTCCGGCATATATGGATATTCTTCTTCATCGTCTATGAGCCTCGTTAACGTATTATTATTATTTTCTGGAATGTACACTCCAACAAGGTTAGCGTACACTTCCTTAACAAGTTGTGGCATCTTTTTCGAGTTTTTCTCCTTAATTTTATCCGCAATGTAATTTCCTTCTATCTGGGCAGCTATTGTAGCGAGATAGTTGTCTGTTTCACAATCATTCCACTCTGAAGAAATGTCTTCCTCAATGCAACGGTCGATGAAGCTTTGGGAATCCATATTCAAATCGATTGACAGTATATTTGCTACTGAATATTTTCTCAATCTCGAAATGCGTTTTTATACATTTTATATTTTTATAAAAGGTCTGTTTTTCATCCTTGTAATCTAATCCCATCATTATTGTTTAACTCAAAATAATATGTTTGTACTTATTATGATGTAAACACACACACAGTTAAATCTTATCAAATAATGTTTCCCAGGTGTGTAGGGAGGGGTTACAATATTTGATCTAATATAGCCCGAATGTTGGGAGGAAAAAACCTATATTATAAGCTATATAAAATAAGGTAATCATTCAAAATAAAGGGTTCGAAATACGCAAGTATGTTGACCTCTCTTTTACATATAAACATTTCCATAACATAATAAACATCAATGCACTAAAACTTGTATATTATGAGGTATAAGGATCAAAGGAGGTGCTTAGATAATCTAAATTTTAAACGCACCTACAGGTATTTCACGGCCTTGTGAAATAATGTTAACAAGTGCTAAGGGAAGGTTGAAAATATGTATGTACCATCCTGGATCTAATTAATATATAGGACACAACATCAAACATATACAAGGAAGGTGGATGTTTTCGTATTGATCAAAGAAGAATACAGCATGACTCTAGCAAGCATAAGAACAACAACAATGTATTCATCAACACATATCAAAAAATATTTTGTGTTATGATATCTGACCTATTAGAAAAAACAACAACAACATGCAAGCCATGGATGTGCATATCGCAGAGGGATAGATAAACCAAAAAAAGTCCCAAGAACATCTTTTTTAGACGGTCAACCGCATTCCCACAGAAAAAATGTAAAAAGTGCCACACAAAATGGTATAAACACGTGCATCATTTGACTCTATAAAGGTGAAGAGCAAGGCTCAATATCATCTAATATGTTTGCTGAAAAAGTGGCAAAACCCATAAATTACATAAAGTTGTCCCGACATTATAACGTTTGACATCATTTTTTCTTGATCTTCACCACATTTCTGTCGAAAATGAAGACTAGTGTCAAATACAAGGGATAAACACGTTCCCAAATCGTGGACGGACAAAAACAAAAACGGTCAAAGAACATTTACTTTAGTGATCTTCACCCACATTCACATTGAAAACGTTGAAAAATTTCAACGACAAGGCGTAAACACGACCCAAAATCGCAGGCAGACAAAAAAAAAAGGTCCTAGAATATTAATTTAACGATCTTCGAAAGATCATTAGTCACTATACAAAAATTGGATGGGGGAATAATCAAAAGGTTACAAAGTATTTGGGTTGACCGCACACACGCGAGATTCCAAAGATGTCTAGCCTATTTTATAAAAGGACAATTACATTTAGGTTGACGCCGGCACGAAATTCAAGTGTCCATGTATTTCACAACGTTAGGAAATTATATTGACTAGTGGAAAGGGAAAGGACGACATAGTTACAAAAACCCTAAAAGGCAGGTTGCACGGCAAGACACTAGGGAAGCAAAACATAATAAACATACAAAAAAGGGTACAGATCTAAAAAACAACAACAACATACAACGAAGGACAAACATTACGACACATTAAGCACACACAACAACAACATACAAGGTAGCAACACAGCAACAACAACATGGAAAATGCGAACAAGTGCCATTTACAAGGGATACAAGATTTGTCATGATGGAGGGAAAAATCGCTGACGGACAAACAAAAAAGGACACAAAAAACATTGACGATCACACAAAAAAGATTCAAGACGGCAAGACACTAGGAAGAAAAACATAATAAACATACAAAAAAGGGTACACATCTAAAAAACAACAACAACATACAACGAAGGACAAACATTACGACACATTGAGCACACACAACAACAACATACAAGTAAGGACACACGGTCCCACAGTAGCAACGCAACAACAACAACAACAACATACAAGAAAGGACACACTGCATGACAAAAAAAGGACACAAAAAAAATCGCGACGGACCAACCAAAAGGACACAAAAAACATTCACGTTGACGATCACACAAAAATACTCAAGATCATTTATTTCGCGCTATTATAACGATATGCAAACAAGTGGATGGGGAAACAATAAATAGGTCACTAACCCATATTCAATACCAATGAACAACTGCATTCCCCCACCCTCTTCATTTTTTTTTTGAACACCTGCATACCATTAACACATAATTTACAACCTTCAACCTCCTTGACAGCTTTACGATCCTTGACCACACCTGCATGCCAACTGAAGTCAGCTGAAGTCAGCTGAGGTCAGCAGAGGCTCCCATCAATCAAATTTTGACATTTATTGCACCGCTACATTATATCTACTAATGTGTGCAATATTTAAGTTCGATTGGTCAACTGCAACTGTGTGACAAATTAGTTACCATATTTGAAAAGCAAATTAGGTAAAACACTGTAAAACAGTGCAAAAATGGACCAATATTGGCTTCATATTCGTGTATTGTCATCCAAATCTGAAAAGTGTGCAAAGTTTTAGTTCGATTGGTCAACTGCAACCGTCTTAAAAATGAGTGCCAGATTTGAACTAAACACACACCAAAGCAAGTTAAATAAAACACTGTAAAAACACTGTAAAAAACACTGTAAAAATGAATTTAATAAAATAATTTAAAAACAAGTAAAAAAGTATCAGTCGGCTTTGCCGACAGAGATATACCCTCAGCCTGTGTATATTGAAACAATTTTTTTTCCAAAAAACGCATGTATTTAGGGAGTTTTAAGAATTTTGGCGTTTGAACTGACAAAAATGTTGATTAGGATTTAATATCAAAAGTTTTGCGGAGGAGATACTAAAAAGAATGGATCTCCAGCCATAGGGGTTTTTTAGAACTTCAGGGATGTTTGCTCAAGAAGTATGAACTTGCCCCTGAAACAACTTTTACCATCGCAATTGAGGCAGCGAATGCAAGTTGCTTCAACAAAAATCAAAGTGATTCGAAAGCAGGTCTTAAAGTGAACATGTATCCGAAATTTTGAGTGGGAGGTACCGGATGGAGTGGACAAATATAGTCCATATTTGAACCTGATCTATATCTGGTAGATATATTAGGATGTGTAAAGTATGGACCAATTCGACCACTCTCTTCCGAACATTTTTGAACTTTTGTGAGGGAGGTACCTGAAGGAGTGGACCGATATGGTTTATCTTCGAACTTAAACTATGTTTGGACAAAATATTACTAAGGCCACACTTTGGACCGAATCGGCAGACCTGTTTGAGAGTTATTTTGCCCTCCAACCTCCTCACAAGGTGTCATAGGGTTTTTTTTTTGCAACTTTCAGGCTATTTTCTCTGGAAGCATGGACTTGCCCCTGATGAAACTTATACCGTCGTATGGAGGGCAGTGAATACAAGTTGCTAAAGCAAAAATCAAAGCTATTCGAGAGATGTTCCTAAACTGAACTTTTCCAAAATTTTGTGTTGGAGGTACCCGACGGAGTGGACCGATTGAGTCCATATTAAAACCTGATCTAAGTCTGGTACACGCTCCACAATGGGCAAAGTATGGACCAAATCGGTTACACCCTTCAAGAGTTATCGTGCGTACAAATTTTCCGAACATTTTCGAACTTTTGTGGGGGAGGTACCGGAAGGAGTGGACCGATATAGCTCATCTTCGAACTTAAACTAAGTTTGGACAAAATATTACGAAAGCCAACATTTGAACCGAATCGGTTCATCCCTTCGAGAGTTATCGTGCGCTCCAGCCAGACAGACAGACAGACGGACGGACATTGCTCAATCGACTCCAAATTGTCTGAAACACATTTCGTCCAAACATACTTGGGGTCTAAAACCATTATTTGATGAGGCACATTTTGCCCGTAAGAAAGTGTATATACCCTTCATAGCATAAAGGCTGAGGGTATAAAAATAAGTTTCAGTGTTTTATTTAGATACTAGCTTAACCCGGTGCGCTTCGCTGCCCCGACTAAGTGAAAAATAAATGAATGAGTCCTACGTAGGCCACATTTACAAATTTTATATACTCTAACACTTCTGAGTCCACTCTCTCCTTTAAAGAAGATAATTAAATTAGGAACAACACTAAAATTGAGTACCTTAAGTTTGAGGATACTTGTCATTTAATCAGCCTATTGGGACATCTTAAATTACTCTTAGGATAACTGCATCTGTTATTGATAATTTTTACTCCAACATTGATATAGATATGTCAATAATGATACAAATTTCATTGAGATGGGACGTATATATCAAATCAAATACACGGAATCGGCCGCAAATATACATGGGAGCTATATCTAAATCTGAACCGATTTCGAAGTATTTTTGCACAATTATTTCTAGGCCAAATTCCGTCGCACATTACGAATGTCATTGAAATCGGACATATGCAGCGTGATTGGCGCATCAAATAAATGAAATCGGCCAAAAATATATATGGGCGCTATATCCAAATCTGAACCGATTTCGATATAATTTTAAAGATCTATTTCCAGGCCAATATTCGTCATAAATTCCAAATGTCATTGAAATCGTACATATACAGCGTTTTGGTGCATTAAGTTCATCAAATCGGACGAAAATATATATGCGAGCTATACCTAAATCTAAACCGGCTAATATCCGTCACACGTTAAAAATTTCATTCTAATCAGACATATATAGCCTGTTTGAAGCATCAAATACATGAAATCGGCCGAAAATATATATAAGCGCTATATCCAAATCTGAACCGATTTCGATATAATTTGGAACATCTATTTCTAGGCCAATACCGTCAGATATTCCAAATTTCAAAGAAATTGGACATAATAGCATGTTTGGTGCGAAATTGGACATATATAGCGAGTTTGGTGCATAAAATACAGGAAATCGGTCGAAAATATATAAAGGAGCTATATCCAAATCTGAAGCGATTTCGATATAATTCGGCACATTTATGCCTAGACCAAATTCCGTTACACATTCCAAATTTCAGCGAATTTGAACATATATAGCGTGTTTTGTGCATCAAATGCGGAAAATCGCCAGAAAAAATATATGGGAGCTACATCCAAATCTGAACCGATTTCGATGTAATTTGGCACATGTATTTCTAGACCAAGTTCAGTCACACGTTCCAAATTTTATTGAAATTGGATATAAATAGCGTGTTTGGTGCCTCAAATACATGAAATCGGTAGAAAATATATATAGGAGCTATATCCAAATCCGAACCGATTTCTATATAAATTGACACATATATTTCTAGGCCAATATCCATCACACATTCTAAATTTCAGCAAAATTAGACATATTTAGCTTGTTTGGTGCATCAAATGAGGAAAATCGGCCGAAAATATATATTGGAGCTATATCCAAATCTGAACCGATTTCGATATAATTCGGCAACTTTATGTCTAGACCAAATTCCGTTACACATTCCAAATTTCAGCGAAATTGGACATATATAGCGTGTTTGGTGCATCAAATGCGGAAAATCTGCCGAAAATATATATGGGAGTTATATACAAATCTGAACCGATTTCTATATAATTTGCCACATTTATTTCTAGACCAAGTTCTGTAACACATTCCAAATTTCAGTGAATTTGGACATATATAGTGTGTTTGATGCATCAAATACATGAAATCGGCAGAAAATATATATAGGAGCTATATCCAAATCTGAACCGATTTGAAAATAAATTGGCACATTTATTTCTAGGCCAATATCCATCACACATTCAAAATTTCAGCGAAATTGGACATATATAGCGTGTTTGGTGCATAAAATAAGGAAATCGGCCGAAAATATATATAGATGGGAGCTATATCCAAATCTGAACCAAACTCGATATAATTTGGCATATTTATTTCTAAAACAAATTCCGCCACACATTCCAAATTTCATTGAAATTGGACATAAATAGCATGTTTGGTACATAAAATAAGGAAATCGGCCGAAAATATATGTATGTGGGAGCTATATCCAAATCTGAACCGATTTGAATAAAATTTAGTAAATTTATGTTTACACCAAATTCCGTCACACATACAAAATTTGGAGATTTTATCTGTAATAGTTCTAAAGATATTTGCATACAAAATCTAAATTTTTTGGAGGTACCTCCGGTTTTGATGCTATATCTCCAGATCAACGCGAAATTTCAAAAAATGATATAGCCTATTTTCATTCCAGGCCATGTAGCAATGTACCCTTAACATTTCAGTAAGATCTGTTCAGCGGTTTTCGAGTCTATAAGGCACAAACAAACAAACAGACAAACAAATTTCAATTTTATATATATAGATGCACTTAAAACTAAAAAATAATTTGTCGCTTAGCCTCAATAAATATATTCTTTCTCATGATAGAATCTCTCAAATAAAATGCTTGCATTTAAATTATGAATGGTGGCAAAATTATACGGCAAGCGTTTTATTTGAGAGATTCTATCATGAGAAAGAATATATTTATTGAGGCTAAGCGACAAATTATTTTTTAGTTTTAAGTTCATATCTAAATAAAACACTGAAACTTATTTTTTTAAATTATTATACCCTACACAACTATGTGGAAAGGGTATTATAAGCTTGTTTTGGGAAAAATTCATGTAACACCGCGAAATATTCGTCGGAGACCCCCAATGTGGTATACCAATCTTCATATCTCGGCGAGATAAAGCGATTTTGAGATGTGTGTCCGTCTGTCCGTCCGTCCGTGTGTCCGTCTGTCCATTATAAATTGTAATCAAACTCCAGGCCGGAATTATGGACCGATCGTCACGAAATTTGGCATGGAGGTCGGTTTCACATCAGAATAGATCGCTATTTTGATTGGTGATGATCGTGAAGTATTTAGCGGGTGAAATGGACCAAAAACATAATTTTTATCCGATTTTGTAGCTGCTCTGTAGGTCGCAATAATAGTCCGATCGCCTCGAAATTTTAAATAAGGTAAGAGTATATGACAAAGAAGAAGCTTGCAATTTGAGATGGCGATCAGATAATATTTAGATGGTTAACATCTTAACATCCACAACTTTTGTGTGAAAATTGTGAAAATTTTTAATAAACAGTTTATATCTTTGTTCCTGGAAGACACCTTCCCCACTCGAGAGTTATATTTGGAAGAAGATCTCTTGACCTTTCAATTGATGTCAATTTTGTTGATGTACGTGATCAGATAACATAGTTACAGTCTAATTTATCCAGTTTTTTCTTTGTAGTGTAATCATAAACCCGCTAGAGGTCGCAATTATAGCTCAATAGTCACGAAATTTTGCACGAGGTAAGAGTTTAGGTTGAAGAAAATGCCTATAATTTTGAATGATGATCTGATAATATTTAGCGGTTGACATAGACCATTACTTTTGTATGAAAAGTACACACATTTTATTTTTGGTCCATATTTTCATTCCTGGAGGGCATATACCGGCAAAGTAGCCTACATATTGAAAAATAACTACTGATCTTTCCCCTGATGTTAATTGCAATAATGTGTCTGCTAGATAACGCACCTACTGCCTGATATATAATGTGTTTTGTGTAGAGAAGCACAATTTCCTCCCATGCTACAAATTGTCTCTATCACGACAGAGACATTTTCAGTTCAGTTGTCAAATTGGATTTTTATACAAATATTGCAACATGTGGTCGCCTCGCGACCTATTTTATACCTCAGGATTTAGAGTAAAGGGGATACAAACAAAATACGACCAAAAATGTGTCTCATCGAAATATTGGTTTTAGACCCCAAGTATGTTTGGACGAAATTCATTTTAGACAATTTGGAGTCTATTTAGCGCTGTCCGTTCATCGGTCTCTCTTAATGTCTAGCTGGCTGGTGCGCACGATAACTCTCGAACGGATCTACCGATTAGAAACAAATTTTATACAACGTAATATTTTGCCCGAACTTTGCTTAAGTTCGAATGTAGGCTATGTCGGTCCACACCTCCCCAAAAAAAAATTCAAAATTGTTTTCGAAAAATTGTGTGAACGATAACTGGCGAAGTGAGCAATCGATTTTCTCCAAACTTTCCATATATTATTATTCCTTCCACATATAGATCGGATAAGACTATATCGGTCCTTAGGGTACCTCCTACACAAAATTCGGAAAAGGGAAATTTAAGAGTCCTCTCGAATCGTTTTGAATTTTTTCAGCAGATTGTACTTGCGCCGCAAATCCGCAAGTTAACTCTCAAGGGGTCGAAACTTTACACATCGTATTATTTCATCCAGTCATGTGTCAGGTCGGAATATGGACTATATCGGTCCGTCCTTCGAGCACCTCCCACACAAAATTTGGAAAAAGTGCAGTTTGAGGACCCGTATCGGATCTATTTGATTATTATCTATCTATATATATAAAATTGAAATTTGTTTGTCTGTCTGTTTGTTTGTTTGTGCCTTATAGACTCGAAAACCGCTGAACAGATCTTACTGAAATGTTAAGGGTACATTGCTACATGGGCTGGAATGAAAATAGGATATATCATTTTTTGAAATTTCGCGTTGATCAGGAGATATAGCATCAAAACCGGAGGCAACTCCAAAAAATGTAGATTTTGTATGCAAATATCTTTAGAACTATTACAGATACAATCTCCAAATTTTGTATGTGTGACGGAATTTGGTGTAGAAATAAATTTACTAAATTTTATTCAAATCGGTTCAGATTTGGATATAGCTCCCACATACATATATTTTCGGCCTATTTCCTTATTTTATGTACCAAACATGCTATTTATGTCCAATTTTAATGAAATTTGGAATGTGTGGCGGAATTTGTTTTAGAAATAAATGTGCCAAATTATATCGAGTTTGGTTCAGATTTGGATATAGCTCCCATCTACATATATTTTCGGCCGATTTCTTTTTTATGCACCAAACACGCTATATATGTCCAATTTCGCTGAAATTTAGAATGTGTGATGGATATTGGTCTAGAAATATATGTGCAAATTTATTTTGAAATCGGTTCAGATTTGGATATAGCTCCTATATATATTTTTGCCGATTTCATGTATTTGATGCACGAATGTGTTACAGAACTTGGTCTAGAAATAAATCTGTTAAATTATATTGAAATCGGTTCAGATATGGATATAGCTCCCATATATATTTTCGGCAGATTTTCTGCATTTGATGCACCAAACACGCTATATATGTCCAATTTCGCTGAAATTTGGAATGTGTAACGGAATTTGTTCTAGAAATAAATGTGCTAAATTATATCGAGATCGGTTCAGATTTGAATATAGCTCCCATATATATTTTCGGCCGATTTCCTGTATTTTATGCGCCAAGCACGCTATATATATCTAATTGCGCTGAAATTTGAAATGTGTGATGGATATTGGCCTAGAAATATACATATGTGGCAATTTATATCGAAATCAGTTCAGATTTGGATATAGCTCCTATATATATTTTCTGCCGATTTCATGTATTTGAGGCACCAAACACGGTATTTATATCCAATTTCAATAAAATTTGGAACGTGTGACTGAACTTTGTCTAGAAATACATGTGCCAAATTATATCGAAATCGGTTCAGATTTGGATATGGCTCCTATATATATTTTCGGCCGATTTCCTTATTTTATGTACCAAACATGCTATTTATGTCCAATTTCAATGAAATTTAGAATATGTGTCGGAATTTGTTGTAGAAATAAATGTGCCAAATTATATCGAGTTTAGTTCAGATTTGAATATAGCTCCCATATATATTTTCGGCCGATTTCCTTATTTTATGTACCAAACATACTATTTATGTCCAATTTCAATGAAATTTAGAATATGTGGCGGAATTTGTTGTAGACATAAATGTGCCAAATTATATCGAGTTTGGTTCAGATTTGGATATAGCTCCCATCTACATATATTTTCGGCCGATTTCTTTTTTATGCACCAAACACGCTATATATGTCTACTTTCGCTGAAATTAAGAATGTATGATGGAAATTGGCCTAGAAATATATGTGCCAATTTATATAGAAATCGGTTCGGATTTGGATATAGCTCCTATATATATTTTCTACCGATTTCATGTGTTTGAGGCACCAAACACGCTATTTATATCCAATTTCAATAAAATTTGGAAGGTATGACTGAACTTGGTCTAGAAATGAATGTGCCAAATTATATCGAAATCGGTTCTGATTTGGATGTAGCTCCCATATATATTTTCGAGAGATTTTCCGCATTTGATGCACCAAACACGCTACATATATCCAAATTCGCTGAAAATTGGAATGTGTTACAGAACTTGGTCTAGAAATAAATCTGTTAAATTATATTGAAATCGGTTCAGATATGGATAAAGCTTCCATATGTATTTTCGGCCGATTTTCCTCATTTGATGCACCAAACACGATATATATGTCCAATTTCGCTGAAATTTGGAATGTGTTTTAGAACTTGGTCTAGAAATAAATGTGCCAAATTTATCGAAATCGGTTCAGATTTGGATATAGCTCCTTTATATATTTTCGGCCGATTTCCTGTATTTTATGCATCAAACTCGCTATATATGTCCAATTTCTCTGAAATTTGGAATGTGTTACAGAACTTGGTGTAGAAATAAATGTGCCAAATTATATCGAGATCGGTTCAGATGTGGATGTAGCTCCCATATATATTTTCGTGCGATTTTTCGCATTTGATGCACCAAACACGCTATATATATCCAATTTCGCTGAAATTCGTAGGGTCTCACGGAATTTGTTCTAGAAATAAATGTGCTAAATTATATCGAGATCTGTTCAGATTTGAATATAGCTCCCGTATATATTACCGGCCGATTTCCTGTATTTTATGCACCAAACACGCTATTATGTCCAATTTCGTTGAAATTTGGAATATGTGACGGATATTGGCCTAGAAAAAGATATTCCAAATTATATCGAAATCGGCTCAGATTTGGATATAGCGCGCATATATATTTTCGTCCGATTTCATGTTGATGATGCTCCAAATACGCTATATATGTCTGATTTCAATGAAATTTTTAACGTGTGACGGATATTAGCCTAGAAATATATGTGCCGAATGATACCGAAATCGGTTTAGATTTAGGTATAGCTCCCATATATATTTTCGTCCGATTTGATTAACTTAATGCACCAAAAACGCTGTATATGTACGATTTCAATGACATTTGGAATTTATGACGAATATTGGCCTGGAAATAGATGTTCAAAATTATATCGAAATAGGTTCAGATTTGGATATAGCGCCCATATATATTTTCGGCCGATTCCATTTATTTGATGCACCAATCAGGCTGCATATGTCCGATTTCAATGACATTCGTAATGTGCGACGGAATTTGGCTTAGAAATAATTGTGCCAAAATATTTCGAAATCGGTTCAGATTTAGATATAGCTCCCACGTATATTTTAGGCCAATTTTATGTATTTGATTTGATATATACGTCCCATTTCAATGAAATTTTTATCATTATTGACATATCTCTATCAATATTGGAGTAAAAATTATCAATAACAGAAGCAGTTATCCTAAGAATAATTTAAGATGTCCCAATAGGCTGAATAAATTACAAGTATCCTCAAACTTAAGTACTCAATTTTAGTATTGTTCCTAATTTAATTGTCTTCTTTAAAGGAGAGAGTGGAATACAGGAGTGTTAGAGTATATGAAATTTGTAAATGTGACCTACGTAAGACTCATTCATTTATTTTTCACTTAGTCGGAGTAGCGAAGCGCACCGGGTTAAGCTAGTTATTATATATATATATATATATATATATATATATATATAGGTTCTTTTAACTTTCCTTGTTCTGGTGCCTTTCCAGGGGTAAGTCATACTTCCTGAGCTAATAGTCCAGAAGTTCCAGAAGCCCCTGCCGGATCCAACTAAAATTACAAATCTGAAAAAATAATTCTCAAACTTTTCCAAAACTCAAAAATTAGCTCACTAAAATAGATTTGGTATAGCCCCATATTGCGATACATACAGATTCCACGTATGTTGAAGCAAACTCGTGTTACAAAATAAATATATTTTTAGAGGCTGAAGGTATATCACCGTTAGCGCAGCTGACTTATACTATCTTTTTGCTGTGTAATTGAATATGAATAATTTTGGGATTTATAAAATTGTTGGCATGCAAAATTTTTGAATTTCTATTCATTGTTAGTTGTTTCTACCGGTATAAAATATATCATGGTGTAAGAAAGAAGGTGACACAATAATAGCAACCTATGTCTTCATTTGCTGTCAAAACATATTTTTAATCAAAAATAAATAACAAATATTTCGCTTCTATAAAAAATTTCTGTGTACAACATCTTTGTTTAAGCTTCGCGAATAATATTTTAACGTTTTCTTCTAACTTTTGCGGATATTTCCCGCAAAAAAATTTGACAGCAAATGAAGACTACAACCTAACGTCAACTATTGAATCACCTTGTTATATTCGCCTTGAAATATATTTTAGATATCACAATATATGCCCACAATGAATTATTTTCGAAGCATATGTGAGGTACAAGTGCACAATTTTGGACGATATATCTTCAATAAACTCCCAATTTTCCCAATTATCAAATATACCAAATTGCGTGGTATACATATATGTATTTAGTTTAGGTGTATTCCAAAGAGGAACTTGATATTCAAAGACAATTTGAAGATGTTATTTAGAAATGTATGATTTATATATTTTTACACAAACTGGGATAAAGACAAGGGAGGCTTCTCTTATATCAATGGATTCATATTATGTTATTGATATGTGACCTAGTTTTTATCGCCGAATCCGAATGGCGTGTCCTAAGTTGCCACTTGTAGAAACGTTTTTCATGGCTGAAATACTCAGGAAATATCGCCAACATTACTAAGGGGTATTTTGCCACCATTGACAATTTGATGGGAATCGAACCCGGACATTCAGCGTGCAAGGCGGTTGCACATAGCTAATTCCTACAGGTTGTGGTGTAGGGTATCACATGGTCGGCCCCGTCCGACTATAACCTTTGCTTACTTGTTTTTTGTTTTTAACTTTTTAGTAGATAATTTTTTTTGACCACTGAGAACCCCAAATGCCGAATTACAGTCCATTTGAGCAGAAAATGTAGATTAAAATGCTTGAAATTGGGTGGTACCGTTATATGGAGGCTATATTAAATCTTGACCAACGTCCACAATTTTTAGTGGGGAAGTTCCTGGACTATTGAGAACTCCAAATGCCAAGTTACAGCAAATTCGGGCTAAAAATTAAGACAAAATCCCCAAAATACCAGAAGTCGGGTGGTACCGTTATATGGGGGCTATAGGAAAAAATGGGCCCATATTGGTTTTGGTTTCATATTCATGTATTGTCATCTAAATCTGAAAAATGTGCAAAGTTTTAGTTCGAATGGTCAACTGCAACCGTGCTAAAAATCAGTTACCAGATTTTAAAAGTGGGTCAAGTTAGACACCGTAAAAACACTGTAAGGATGGACCAATTTTAGTTTTGATTTCATATTCATGTATTGTCATCCAAATCTGAAAAGTGTGCAAAGCTTAAGTACGATTGGTCAACTGCAACTTTGTGAAAATGAGTTACCAGATTTGAAAAGAAAAATACAGGAAATCCGGTGGTACCGTTATATGGGGGCTATAGGAAACAATGGACCCATATTGGTTTTGGTTTCATATTCATGTATTGTCATCTAAATCTCAAAAATGTGCAAAGTTTTAGTTCGATTGGTCACCTGCAACCGTGTGAAAAATCAGTTACCAGATTTGAAAAGGGGGTCAAGTTAGACACCGTAAAAACACTGTAAGAATGGACCAATATTAGTTTTGATTTCATATTCATGTACTGTCATCCAAATCTAAAAAGTGTGCAATTTTTTCGATTGGTCAACTGCAACTATGTGAAAAATGAATTACCAGATTTGAAAAGCAAATTAGATAAAACACTGTAAAACAGTGTAAAAATGAACCAATATTGGTTTTGATTTCATATTCATGTATTGTCATTCACATCTGAAAAGATGTCTTAGTCTTAGAACGCTAAGACACTATCAACTTGTCAAAACATTAGTAGACAATAACTGATGATCAAATCAAAAATAAAATCTTGTGATATAGAAGAGCAATTACTAATGATGTAGGAATAAAACTTACCATAGTATTTGTGAACATTGAAAAATGGGGTTACCAAGCAGGACTATAGGAAAAGTTTGGAGTTTCAATTAACTGACATAATTTCGCATATACATTTATCTAATGAAGTGCGATATATATACTAGTTTCCAAGCTTTGTCTTCGTCTGCCACAACAACTGTAATATGAAATTTGAATTTAACAATAAACTTGCCTGTACAGTACTACACACCCTTGTGTATTAGCGTACGAACATCGATAACTTACTACTAGTTACTTTGACAGTTTGATGTGCTCTCTTCTGTTTCATTATTGTACTTCAAGAGAGGCAAGGGGTTTGCTTGTTGTAATTGATATTCAAGATCATTCTTTTACATCGAACTATCAAGCCATACAGAACACCAATAAGTTTGCAAAGTCTTAAAGTTCAGCAGTTCATCCACGTTTATAAAAATTCCTTAAAATTTATAAGTTTCTATCAAAGAATACCCGCTAAAAAACCCAAAACCCTAATTTATTTCGATAAATAATAATATATTCCGAGGTAATTATAATTATTATAAATTATCTGTGAAAAGTGCGTAAAATTAATTTTACCATATCAGCCATTGTTCAAATTTGGCCACGCGGTCCTCGTGATTCAGATATATTCTCTCCCACATACAAGCTGATAATTGATTTTGAGCAAACTACTAAAATCGCAACCAAAATTTAAAAAGGTAAAATCGCCCTCAGTTTTCAATCTAGAAATTGTTTCTACAGAAAGTGTTAATTTCTTACAGAGCATACCTAACCTCTTGGCAGTGATTTTGGGGCTCCAACGGAGCCGTCCTACCACGCCCACTGCGTCCACATCCATTCTTCTAATGTGTGTTAACATATTTACATCAGAAATCATCAACAATAACCCTTGACTGCAACTTCGTTGTCATTGCGTCAGTACTTTGACAGAAAGGGGCAAGAAAACCATTCATTAATATCGCCCTAGTGAACAAAATCAGACGTAACTCTACCAACCCCAAAAATTACTGAGAAGTCATTCCGTAGACACCAACACTACGTCCTACCAACAGCCTTAATTTGCACTCTTGGAAGACGTCCAAAAAAAATCAGCACCAGTGGTTCAGGCACCTCGGAAGCAAATCTTAGGAAGTCTTAAAGTTTACCAAAGGCTGATACAATTAGTAACCCTCTTCCAAGCCATGATGAAGTAAATGAGGGAAATCATAGATGAACCGTATGACCACTTGTTATTCAAAACCTGTCAGTCTGCAACTGTTCCTAATTAATGGTCATAAACTGGAGTCAGGTTTGGCCCAAGGTTACCTTATGGATTTACATTAATATAGTAATAGTACCTAATATTAATCTACCGGAAAAATCATCATAATAATTATTCGCTATCAGTAAGACGTCCAATTATAGATTTTATTTTACTCGCCAATTATATTATAAATATTCGTCGTTGAAGTCTCCGAGCTAATGGAGTCACCCATATTCTAAGTGATAACTAATCAAACATTTTGTTACAACAAACAGCGATTTTGCATATTTTGACAAAGCTCGTACATATAAGCAAAGCAAATCTAATTGAATTGATCTTTACACCCGCATAGCAACAAGAAAACAACGATGGAAGAGGCCTCAACCAGCCGTGCACTTGTTTGGTGAGTTAAATATAAGTATGTATGTATGAATTTTGTTCTTGAATCTTACAATTTGCTTTGCTTTATTACTGTCGCGATCGTCAGTTTGTTTTAAAAGAAATCATAACATTGTCAAATCGCCATCGATGACGTCACACATAGTCTTGTGTGCATTGATAGATTTACCTGCCGTGTAATCGTCACAGAAATTTGTTGGCGTATGTAAATTTGTTTTTTTTTTCCTTCCTTCCCTCAAATCTCTTTTGTGCTAAGATCGATTGAATGATCATTACTTAAAAAAAAACTTTTTATCGTTTGTTGTTACTTCCTCATTATGAGTACAATAGTAAAAACTAGATTTAGCCGTACATTTAAAAGAATGCATTTATGAAAAGACATCTTTTGAATTCTCAGATTAGTTTATGAAGTTAAAAGAATTATTATTTTGTGATAAATATACAACTCAATATGAGTAGATAAATCATTATTCTTTTTCTTACATGGTGTAATCAAATAGTGACTTAGTGGTGCATTAGGGATTTTAACCAAAAATATGGTGCCTGGTTGAAATCATAGGTGGGGTGTGAACATAGCACCTGATTTCCTAAAATCTGGAAGTCCAAAATTGTATTTGATTGATTGTAGTTTTCCGAATCACTTGCAGAACGTTGACCAGTGTGGGGAATTTTGTCATCTATTTCATCGAGGTCAGTGTATATTATTTATTTTTCGAATCAGTATGTCTTAGGGAGTCTATAAATTTATTTCGTGTGTGGACTATATTTGATGGAGTTGAGCGAGCAAGAACCTCCCCAAACCGGCTGATAGCTAGCTCAGTAAATGGCTCCCGTCCGCTCCTCAACGCCAGTAAGCGATTGAAGTCTAATTTTTGAAAATTTTGAATTGGTCCATTACAGAAATTGGCGCCCATGCGTGAGGCCTAGGAGATTTTAGCTCTATATAGTTTTAATCTTCTTGACCTTACAAACAATCCATGTTAGATTTTAGATTTCTTACCAAACAATGAAGGAAAATATTTTAATCTGTTTCTTAAGACAATTGTATAGATAAATTCAAAATTCGTTTTGGAAATTTTGATTGTTTGAGTTGTTTTCGAACATATCAACCAAATTAATTCTGTAATTCCTTCTATATGAAAGTCAGTGAAGCAGTTTAATTCTTTGGATATCATTGTTATTTGGGATTCAATGACATTGTCTTTCAGAACAAGGCTACCTTCCTCCTGCCTTAGAGTAGGATCTACAAAATAGTTGCTGCTTGCACATTTTGTCCATTATAAGGTAGTACAGAGTTTGATGAAGAGGATGGTTTGTTAGAAGATTATGTATTGAATATCCATGCAATAGACTAGTTTTGTATTATCAATCAAATACGTAGACACGTAAGTCCTTTTTGATTACACCGGGAATGTAAGAAAAAATCATATATGAAAACTTGAACTTTTGGTTTTAAACAAACTTTGAACTTTATATTGTATATCAAAGAGTAAAATATATAATGGAGAGGACTCCAATACAGTCGTTAGGTGCTACTGCATCAGTTTCCGATCCCATAGCTGGAAACCTATGTTTTATTTGTGAGGAACCGATAGTTCCCGAACAAGATACCATACATATTGCAGAATGTAATCATGCATTCCATCGTGTATGTTTGGAAGGTCATTTGTCCAAATCCGCAGACTGTCCTACATGTAAAAGGCCCTGTTCTCTGGCACAATTGAAGAAAAAAATGCCAATAGGGAAAGG
This sequence comes from Musca autumnalis, assembly GCF_047663935.1. Lineage (NCBI taxonomy): Eukaryota > Metazoa > Arthropoda > Insecta > Diptera > Muscidae > Musca > Musca autumnalis. The sequence continues at coordinate 102,630,113 of NW_027411755.1, forward strand.
TAAATCTTTTAAGCAATCTAGAGGCCGAGGAGCTATGGCAAAGCAGTACAATACCAGAAGTTATTGTCGAAACCTTTTTCAAGACCGTTTTTCTGAATATGTGGCTGATTCCCGCAAACGTTTTAAGGACCATGATCTGCGAATCTGCACCTGGAATGTTCGCACTCTTTATAGAGAAGGTGCAGTCTTCGCATTGGCAGACGTACTTGAAAAGTACAAGACCGATATTACTGCCATACAGGAAATACGATGGATTGGGAAAGGCGTCACAACAACACCTAAAGGTGACGCACTGTATTATAGCTGCCATGACGTAAAGCATGAGTTTGGTTGTGGATTCGTAGTTAGTCGGAGACTAAAACATCTTGTATCCAGCTTCACTCCAGTGAATGAAAGACTTGCTGCAATTCGAATAAAAGCTAAATTCTTCAACATCAGCTTTATTTGCGCTCATGCTCCCACTGAAGAAAAGGATGAACAGACCAAAGATATATTTTACGAGCGCTTAGAAGAAACATATGACCGTTGCCCTGCCCATGACATTAAAATCATTCTAGGCGATTTTAATGCCAAAATTGGAAAGGAGAATATCTTTGGCCCAACAGTCGGGAAATTCAGTCTCCACAGTGAAACATCTGACAATGGTATGAGACTGATAGACTTTGCAGCTGCAAAAACATGGTAGTTAGCAGTACCAGATTTAATCATCTCGATATTCATAAGGGCACCTGGCTGTCTCCAGATCAGAAAACAAGAAACCAAATTGATCATGTTGTGATAGATGGAAGACATTCATCGAGCGTGTTGGATGTACGATCGTTCCGAGGCGCAAACATTGATTCGGACCACTACCTTGTTGCAGCAAAGGTACGCACCCGCTTAAACGTAGCAAACAAAGTACGAACAGACACAACACGAAAGTTAGACATCGGTAAGCTGCAATCACAACAGATAGCCACAGCATATTCCACTCAACTAGCCCAATTGCTTAATCAAAGCCCTCCTCATCCCGATAACATATCAGCGCAATGGCAAAGCATTGCCCACTCCATGCAAACAGCCGCAAAATCCATACTTGGATACCAGAGACCTCCACCAAGGAATCCATGGTATGATGAGGAGTGTCGTGCTGCCACCGAAGAGAAAAATGCGGCATATAAGGCTACTTTACAATCCGTAGCAACGCGTAGCGCACGAGAGAGATACAGGGAGAAAAGGAGAGAGGAGAAACGTCTTTTCCGCAGGAAAAAGAGAGAGATGGAAAAGCGGGAGTGTGAAAAAATCGAGATGTACAGGAGCCAGAATGAAGTCCGAAAATTCTACCAAAGAGTCAAGCATCAAACTGATGGCTTTGGTACAGGCACATCCTCCTGTAGAGACCAGCAAGGTAATTTGGTAACTGATACAGATAGTGTACTCAGGATATGGAAAGAACATTTTTCAAATCTGTTGGTATCCAATAGCAGCGAAGACGACGAAGATACCACAGTCCCAATCCCAGAAGATGGTATTGAATGTATACCGCCCAGCCAAGATGAGGTAAAGACAGCAATAAATCGGCTGAAGAATAATAAGGCAGCAGGGGCCGATGGCTTACCAGCCGAGCTGTTCAAAACCGGAGGCGACACGCTGATAAGGTGTATTCATCAGCTAGTTAGCACCATCTGGCAGGAAGAACGAGTACCCGACGATTGGAACCTGAGTATCCTGTGCCCCGTCCACAAGAAGGGAGATAAGACTGTATGCTCTAACTATAGGGGCATAAGTCTACTCCCTATTGCCTACAAGATCGTGTCAGGGATATTGTGCGAACGACTAAAGCCAATGGTCAACGAGATTATTGGACCATACCAATGCGGCTTTAGACCTGGCAAGTCCACCATTGACCAGATATTTACCCTGCGGCAAATCCTGGAGAAGACCCAAGAGATGCAGATCGACACCTACCACCTTTTTGTCGATTATAAAGCAGCCTTCGACAGTCCGCTGCGCTCAAAGGTATTCCAAGCCATGTCTGAATTTGGTATTCCCGCAAAGCTCATCCGGCTTTGTAAAATGACTTTAACTGACACGAGGTCCTCAGTTAAAATAGGAAAGAACCTCTCCGAAGAGTTTGGTACCAAAAGAGGTTTCAGACAAGGAGACAGCCTTTCGTGTGACCTCTTCAACATCCTGCTAGAAAAGGTTATACGAGAGGCAAACGTCAAAAGAAGTGGCACAATCTACACCAATAGTCACATGTTACTTGCTTATGCTGATGATATAGACATCATGGGTCGATCAGTAAAAGAAGTAACTGATACCTTTATAAAAGTCGAAGGAGAATCTGCTAAAGTGGGTCTGGCGGTAAACGGTGAGAAGACCAAGTTGATGGTGTCGACGCGCAATGCGTCCATTGAGCTCGGACCGACTGTGGAAGTTGGTTCCTATAATATTGAGGTAGTAAAAGACTTCGTCTACCTCGGCACCTCCGTCAACACAACAAACGACATCAGTTGTGAAATAAAAAGAAGAATTGTATTGGCCAACAGATGCTACTTTGGATTAAGTAAGCAGTTTAAAAACAAAGCCACATCTCGTCAAACAAAAATAACGCTCTACAAAACACTGATACTACCCGTGCTGATGTATGGCTCCGAAGCCTGGGTACTTGCGCAAGCAGACATGGCAGTGCTTGGTGTGTTTGAGAGAAAAATTCTTCGAAAGATCTACGGACCAATCTGCGTTGACGGTGAATATCGACGTCGCATGAACCACGAGCTGTATCTGCTATACAACGACATCAATATTGTTAAACGTATCGAGATGCAGCGATTGCGTTGGCTAGGCCATATCAAAAGAATGAGCGATGATGAACCCACTAAAAAGGCGTATGAATACATGCCACATGGCGGTGCACGCAGAATTGGCAGGCCAAGGAATAGATGGCGCAAACAAGTGGATGATGAGATGACAAGGCGCGGTTTTCCAGAGAGCAAAGCAACAAATAGGGAGGAATGGAGATCTCTTCTTAGTTCGGCCTATAGAACAAATGTTCTGTAATGGGCCAGCTAAGTTAAGTTAAGGCTGATTCCAATGATGACATTTCCACCGAAAATATCCAAGAAGCAAATGAACCTAGTTCACCTGCTACGAATACAAATATGAATTCAAATCAAAACCGAATTTCGGCTTCAATTGATTATTATAAAATAGGAAAATTAATTGAACGTAGCATGACCAAAATGTTTAAGAATTTAAGCATTTTGCCTCCTGCATCTTCAAAAGACCATAATCAGAATGATTCATTAAACATAGACACATCAAATCAGCAGCCAGATGGAAGGGACAGCGCCAACCCACATTCTACTTCCACTGAAAATACTTCAACCAGTCATTCACAACCAACAAATAATCAAAAACAGACTGATTCATCCAGACCTCCTCAAGTCTCTGAATATTCTACTTTTTCTGATACCCAACAAATTAGACCTGATAAAGTCACCTCAATCATTAGAGACTGGCATATAAAATTCGATGGTTCTTCTTCTGGAATAAGCGTAGAGGAATTCTTATACAGAGTTCGTACACTGACCAGAGAAAACTTAAACAATGATTTCTCACAGCTTTGCAAAAATCTACCCTTATTGTTGTCCGGTAAAGCCCAAGATTGGTTTTGGCGCTACCGAAAACAGGTAGACCACATCGAATGGGAACCGTTTTGCCTAGCTATAAAGTACCAATATAAAGAATTTCGATCGTCATTTGACATCAAGGAGGAGATAAGAGCTAGGAAAATGAAACCTAACGAAACATTCGAAACTTTTTATGAGGGAGTATCCTCGATGTTAGATAGACTTGATTCGCCAATGCCGGAACAGGAATTGGTTGAGATTTTGACCAGAAACTTACGGCCTGAAATCAGACACGAGCTTCTTTACGTCCCCGTTTTTTCCATTGCACATTTGCGCAAATTAGTGCAAATGAGAGAATCACTTTTAGGTGAAGACTATTTTCGAAAAAATATGTCCTCAAAAATTCCATTCAATCGCCGCGTTGCAGAAGTAAATTTTCCTGCTGACGACGAATTTGAATCTGAAGTAGCTTCGCAATCCTTATCTGTAGACGCAATTCAACAACCTCCACGTCAAGTGAAGTGTTGGAATTGCGATGGTTTTGGCCACTTTTGGGAGGATTGTGAAGAAGAACGAAAAGTATTTTGCTATGGCTGTGGAGCCAAAAATACTTATAAGCCACAATGCTCCAAATGTGCCTTGAAAAAGATAGCTAAGCCAAAAAACTAATTAGCCACCCAATTCCAGAGCAGAATCAGAGTAACAGTACATTAGAAGACTTTTCTAAACTTAAATGCCTGGATAAAGAAAAAAGTGTTTTCCAAATTCTTCATTGACCTCCCTCGAACCAACCTATTCAAAATTATTACACACCAATTTTACACCCTATTTTACCATATCATAAGAGATGGGAACGATATTTGGCAAAGCGAAATGAAATATTTGAAGATTTTTCAATTAATTCCATTTCAAATAGAACACCAAAACGCTCAACTTTACGACTACGTCGTTATTACAAACAACGAAAATTTACTTTAAAATTTTGCATCTCCTCTATTGTGAATAATTCCTCAGACAAGCGTTATTATGCAGCAGTTAAATTCTTGAGCTTTAACGAACTTGGATTGCTCGATACAGGAGCAAATGTATCCTGTTTAGGTGCAGATCTCGCCAATACTAATTTTGAGAATTGCAAAGAATTTGTCCCATTAAAGGCAAGCGTCAAAACTGCTGACGGCAAACTTCAGAAGGTCACGGGTTATCTAGAAGTTCCAGTTGAGTTCAAAAACTCCATACATAAAATGAAATTTCTGATAGTACCCTCGATTTCACAAAGACTTATTTTGGGACTGGACTTCTGGAAATCTTTCAATTTAGCCCCTGATTTATTCGGCAGTATCGTCTTTTCTTCGACCAATGAAGATTCTTCCAAAATTGTGTCCGAAATGTCTAAGTCGGAACCCATGGTTCCTAAAATATGTGGTTCTAAAGAATACCCTCTTACATCAATTCAGCGTCAACAGCTTGCCACTGTTATTGACTTATTTCCTAATTGCGACAAACAAGGTTTAGGTCGTACTCCCTTGATACGTCACCATATCGATGTTGATGGTGCTCCACCCGTAAAACAACGGTACTATCCTGTGTCACCCGCCGTGGAAAAATTAATGTACCAGGAAATAGACCCAATGTTGGCTTTGGGTGTGATTGAGCCCTCAAAATCGGGATGGAGTTCGCCTATGCGACTCGTTTTGAAGCCTAATAAGGTTCGATTGTGCCTTGATGCACGCAGGCTCAATCAGGTCACTCGAAAAGATGCTTACCCTTTGCCGAGCATCGAGGGAATCTTTTCTCGACTCCCAAAGGCTAACATCATTTCGAAGCTTGACCTGAAAGATGCATATTGGCAGATTGGCCTAACGGAAGAGTCAAAAGCATTAACCGCTTTTACTATTCCTGGTAGGCCTCCCTACCAATTCGTTGTCATGCCTTTTGGCCTCTGCAACGCTCCTGCCACAATGTGTCGTCTAGTAGACGAGCTAATACCTCCAGACTTGCGAAACTGCGTATTCGGCTATTTAGACGATTTGGTCGTAGTTTCGGAAGACTTTTCTACTCACCTGACAGTCCTTGTAAGACTTGCCGACCAATTTCGGAAAGCAAATCTTACTTTAAACATCACTAAATCGCATTTCTGTGTCACCGAAGATAACTACTTAGGTTATATTAAAACCGACCCTCAGAAAATCGATTCCATCCTGTCTTGGCCTGTACCCAAAAATATTAAGCAGGTCAGAGGTTTTCTCGGCCTTGCCGGGTGGTACAGAAGATTTGTAGCCAACTTTTCATCCATTGTATTCCCCATAACAGAAGTATTGTCTACTAAAAAGAAATTTCGTTGGACAGACGAAGCGCAGACTGCATTTGACCATCTCAAGAAGCTCCTGACTTCCGCTCCTGTCCTCTCTAACCCAGACTTTTCGCAGAAATTTTATCTACACTGCGATGCCAGCGATTTTGGTATCGGTGCAGTGCTGGTACGGTTAGATGAGGAAGGAAATGAGAAGCCAATTGCATTTATGTCGCGCAAACTGAGTACAGCCCAACGAAATTATAGTGTAACCGAGCGCGAATGCTTGGCAGCGGTTGAAGCTATACAAAAGTTTCGCTGCTATCTCGAGTTACAAGAATTTGAGATCATAACAGATCATTCTTCGTTGTTATGGCTGATGAAGCAACCAAATTTAACCGGACGCCTTGCAAGATGGGTTTTCAAGCTACAGGGATTTTGCTTCACCATTCGGCACAGGAAGGGTAAAGAAAACATCGTACCAGACGCCCTCTCCCGAATACCCTGTGCTGAAATATCCGAAGTTGAGTGCCTTCAGCCCGAGATCGACTTAGAATCCCCTCATTTTAACGATGACGATTATGTGCATCTCAAGGACAAAATCAATAACAATCTCTCACAATACCCTGATGTAAGAATTGTAGACCAGTTTGTTTATATAAGAACTGACCATTATGCTGGAGACTCTGAGCAGGAAGCTTTATGCTGGAAACTCTGGGTTCCAGAGCAATTGCGTCCAAGTGTAATAAGCCGTGCTCATAATTCGCCAGTGTCAGCCCACTGTGGTACTGGAAAAACTCTAGAACTGATTCGCAGAAGTTTTTACTGGCCCGGATTAGTTCATGATGTCCGCAGTTACATTCGTTCTTGTGATATCTGCAAAACGTCTAAGGCCCCAAACTTTATAATGAAACCCAATATGGGTCAGCAAATTGAAATTACTCGACCATTCCAACGAATGTATATCGACTTGCTAGGACCGTATCCTCGCAGCAAACAAGGATATATTGGCTTGCAAATAGTGTTAGACCACCTGACCAAATTTCATTGCTTATGTCCACTTAGGAGATTTACATCGACTGCAATTATTGATTTCCTGACAACAAATATATTCCATATATTTGGAGTACCTGAGTCGATTGTTAGCGATAACGGTTCTCAATTCAAGGCTAATGAATTTAACGCATTCCTAACATCGCTCGGTATTTCCCACACCTACACAGCATTGTACTCTCCGCAGGCAAATGCCTCGGAAAGAGTCAATCGCTCCATAATAGCAGGAATCCGTAGCTACCTTAAGCATGACCATACCATGTGGAATCAACACCTTAGCGCCATAAGTTGTGCCTTGCGAAACACGTATCACCAAGCTATCAAATGTTCGCCATATCAAGCCGTTTTTGGTTTAAATATGGTTACCCATGGCAGTTCTTACAAACTCCTAAGAAATCTTGGAGCCTTGAATGAACCCCACATACAATTGCATAGAGATGATGAGCTACAAATACTAAGGAAAACCCTAAAAGATCACTTAGCTACAGCTTACGAATCTAATCGTCATCAATATAATTTGAGGTCGAGACCTATCATTTACAAAATAGGTCAGTTTGTTTTCCGTAGGAATTTTGCGCAAAGTTCCCAGGAAAAGAAATTTAACGCAAAATTAGCACCTCTTTTCATTAAAGCAGTTGTTAAAGAAAAAATAGGTAGTAACTACTACATATTAAAGGATGTAGACAGTAATAATACTGGCACTTACCATGCCAAGGACATTCGTCCTTAAACAAAATATGCTCCCCCTAATACTTTAGCATATAATGCAAGTATTATGTGGTTTGTAATATGAAATTTGAATTTAACAATAAACTTGCCTGTACAGTACTACACACCCTTGTGTATTAGCGTACGAACATCGATAACTTACTACTAAATACTTTGACAGTTTGATGTGCTCTCTTCTGTTTCATTATTGTACTTCAAGAGAGGCAAGGGGTTTGCTTGTTGTAATTGATATTCAAGATCATTCTTTTACATCGTACTATCAAGCCATACAGAACACCAATAAGTTTGCAAAGTCTTAAAGTTCAGCAGTTCATCCACGTTTATAAAAATTCCTTAAAATTTATAAGTTTCTATCAAAGAATACCCGCTAAAAAACCCAAAACCCTAATTTATTTCGATAAATAATAATATATTCCGAGGTAATTATAATTATTATAAATTATCTGTGAAAAGTGCGTAAAATTAATTTTACCATATCAGCCATTGTTCAAATTTGGCCACGCGGTCCTCGTGATTCAGATATATTCTCTCCCACATACAAGCTGATAATTGATTTTGAGCAAACTACTAAAATCGCAACCAAAATTTAAAAAGGTAAAATCGCCCTCAGTTTTCAATCTAGAAATTGTTTCTACAGAAAGTGTTAATTTCTTACAGAGCATACCTAACCTCTTGGCAGTGATTTTGGGGCTCCAACGGAGCCGTCCTACCACGCCCACTGCGTCCACATCCATTCTTCTAATGTGTGTTAACATATTTACATCAGAAATCATTAACAATAACCCTTGACTGCAACTTCGTTGTCATTGCGTCAGTACTTTGACGGAAAGGGGCAAGAAAACCATTCATTAATATCGCCCTAGTGAACAAAATCAGACGTAACTCTACCAACCCCAAAAATTACTGAGAAGTCATTCCGTAGACACCAACACTACGTCCTACCAACAGCCTTAATTTGCACTCTTGGAAGACGTCCAAAAAAAATCAGCACCAGTGGTTCAGGCACCTCGGAAGCAGATCTTAGGAAGTCTTAAAGTTTACCAAAGGCTGATACAATTAGTAACCCTCTTCCAAGCCATGATGAAGTAAATGAGGGAAATCATAGATGAACCGTATGACCACTTGTTATTCAAAACCTGTCAGTCTGCAACTGTTCCTAATTAATGGTCATAAACTGGAGTCAGGTTTGGCCCAAGGTTACCTTATGGATTTACATTAACATAGTAATAGTACCTAATATTAATCTACCGGAAAAATCATCATAATAATTATTCGCTATCAGTAAGACGTCCAATTATAGATTTTATTTTACTCGCCAATTATATTATAAATATTCGTCGTTGAAGTCTCCGAGCTAATGGAGTCACCCATATTCTAAGTGATAACTAATCAAACATTTTGTTACAACAAACAGCGATTTTGCATATTTTGACAAAGCTCGTACATATAAGCAAAGCAAATCTAATTGAATTGATCTTTACACCCGCATAGCAACAAGAAAACAACGATGGAAGAGGCCTCAACCAGCCGTGCACTTGTTTGGTGAGTTAAATATAAGTATGTATGTATGAATTTTGTTCTTGAATCTTACAATTTGCTTTGCTTTATTACTGTCGCGATCGTCAGTTTGTTTTAAAAGAAATCATAACATTGTCAAATCGCCATCGATGACGTCACACATAGTCTTGTGTGCATTGATAGATTTACCTGCCGTGTAATCGTCACAGAAATTTGTTGGCGTATGTAAATTTGTTTTTTTTCCTTCCTTCCCTCAAATCTCTTTTGTGCTAAGATCGATTGAATGATCATTACTTAAAAAAAAAACTTTTTATCGTTTGTAGTTACTTCCTCATTATGAGTACAATAGTAAAAACTAGATTTAGCCGTACATTTAAAAGAATGCATTTATGAAAAGACATCTTTTGAATTCTCAGATTAGTTTATGAAGTTAAAAGAATTATTATTTTGTAATAAATATACAACTCAATATGAGTAGATAAATCATTATTCTTTTTCTTACATGGTGTAATCAAATAGTGACTTAGTGGTGCATTAGGGATTTTAACCAAAAATATGGTGCCTGGTTGAAATCATAGGTGGGGTGGGAACATAGCACCTGATTTCCTAAAATCTGGAAGTCCAAAATTGTATTTGATTGATTGTAGTTTTCCGAATCACTTGCAGAACGTTGACCAGTGTGGGGAATTTTGTCATCTATTTCATCGAGGTCAGTGTATATTATTTATTTTTCGAATCAGTATGTCTTAGGGAGTCTATAAATTTATTTCGTGTGTGGACTATATTTGATGGAGTTGAGCGAGCAAGAACCTCCCCAAACCGGCTGATAGCTAGCTCAGTAAATGGCTCCCGTCCGCTCCTCAACACCAGTAAGCGATTGAAGTCTAATTTTTGAAAATTTTGAATTGGTCCATTACACAACAACATCCTAATACACCTGAAGATCGGCTTTACCACCCGAGTAACGATAGTATTATCATTACGAATATAATAATTATATTTATTCATTTTATAATTTAATTTAATAATCTGTTTATTTTCTTAAAAAGTTAAATAGCTAAATATCATTCCTTCTTCCCTTTATTTCCATTAGTGAAATTATAAACAGATATAACACACATTTTATTATAAATGATTAATTTATAGATTTGTTCTCTTCATAATTATAATATCAATACTTTGTATAATTCTACTTATCGACATATTTGAATTTACAGTTATTTATATTTTTCATTTCCTGTTCAACACATTTTTCATATTTTGTCACTTTTATATTTCCCTTCAAATAAATAAGTTCTTGTTTCTGAAAATATATTTGAAAATATTGAATTTAAATAAAATATTTTAAAAACTATTAACAAACGGATTTATAAATCGGATATAACCATCAAATACATTACTGGCGCAGTCGATATAGGATGAACCTTTACTTCTAAAAGCTTAAGCTTTCGTGGATAAAAGGAAAGAATCAAGAAAATTTTCAAATATTTTTAATTAAAAGTTTTTGGAGGGAAAACGAATGAACTAGTCGGATGAACCTTTAATTGAAGAAGCTGAAGCTTTCTCAGATAAAAGGAACGTTTCATTAATTAAAAAAGCCTAAGCTTTAGAGAATAAAATACAAATTATTATATTTTCAGTTTTTTAATACCAATTTTGGAGGGAAAAGCCATATTCGAAGAAACGAATCAATCAATCAATATATATCCATTTTTATAATTTTCTGAGGAAAAACAATAGCAAATAACTAATCAATAAATTTTAAATTTTTGGAGGCAGCAGTAAATAAATATATCAATATGGAGTCATCAAATAATCAAAATAGCAATAATATTCAACTACCACTATTTCTCTCAATAAATGATGTCCTCAAGGATGCACATCGAATTAACGAATTTAGAGGTGATAATAGTTATGCTCTAACATCGTTTATCCGAGAAGTTGACACCGTTCTTTCATTGGTTGAGAGTAATGCTGAAGTAAGGGACTACATATTCAACAGAATTATTTTGAATAAAATACAAGGGGAGGCTATCCATGTCTTAAGATCTTTGGGGTCTAATCCGGTTTGGAATGAAACCAAAAGGGCATTAATTCAAAATTTTGGAATAAAGGAATCATACCATCAACTTTTCCAAGAAGCATTTGGAGCAATGAATAATGGTATTGTAAATTATTATAAACACTTATTATCAATTTTATGTAAGATTAACGAAAAGTACGAATATGATTCGGAAAAGCCTATAGAATTTAGTCCAGAAAATGCGGAGAAAATAATTTTAAGAACTTTTATTAATAATATAGATTTGAATTTGGCTTCCGTTGTCATAAATAGAAACGTATCGAGATTAAGAGATGCATACAATTTACTTGAACAAATTTACTTGAACATACAATTTACTTGAACAAAACTTGAACGAGCGCTTAGAAGAAACATATGACCGTTGCCCTGCCCATGACATTAAAATCATTCTAGGCGATTTTAATGCCAAAATTGGAAAGGAGAATATCTTTGGCCCAACAGTCGGGAAATTCAGTCTCCACAGTGAAACATCTGACAATGGTATGAGACTGATAGACTTTGCAGCTGCAAAAACATGGTAGTTAGCAGTACCAGATTTAATCATCTCGATATTCATAAGGGCACCTGGCTGTCTCCAGATCAGAAAACAAGAAACCAAATTGATCATGTTGTGATAGATGGAAGACATTCATCGAGCGTGTTGGATGTACGATCGTTCCGAGGCGCAAACATTGATTCGGACCACTACCTTGTTGCAGCAAAGGTACGCACCCGCTTAAACGTAGCAAACAAAGTACGAACAGACACAACACGAAAGTTAGACATCGGTAAGCTGCAATCACAACAGATAGCCACAGCATATTCCACTCAACTAGCCCAATTGCTTAATCAAAGCCCTCCTCATCCCGATAACATATCAGCGCAATGGCAAAGCATTGCCCACTCCATGCAAACAGCCGCAAAATCCATACTTGGATACCAGAGACCTCCACCAAGGAATCCATGGTATGATGAGGAGTGTCGTGCTGCCACCGAAGAGAAAAATGCGGCATATAAGGCTACTTTACAATCCGTAGCAACGCGTAGCGCACGAGAGAGATACAGGGAGAAAAGGAGAGAGGAGAAACGTCTTTTCCGCAGGAAAAAGAGAGAGATGGAAAAGCGGGAGTGTGAAAAAATCGAGATGTACAGGAGCCAGAATGAAGTCCGAAAATTCTACCAAAGAGTCAAGCATCAAACTGATGGCTTTGGTACAGGCACATCCTCCTGTAGAGACCAGCAAGGTAATTTGGTAACTGATACAGATAGTGTACTCAGGATATGGAAAGAACATTTTTCAAATCTGTTGGTATCCAATAGCAGCGAAGACGACGAAGATACCACAGTCCCAATCCCAGAAGATGGTATTGAATGTATACCGCCCAGCCAAGATGAGGTAAAGACAGCAATAAATCGGCTGAAGAATAATAAGGCAGCAGGGGCCGATGGCTTACCAGCCGAGCTGTTCAAAACCGGAGGCGACACGCTGATAAGGTGTATTCATCAGCTAGTTAGCACCATCTGGCAGGAAGAACGAGTACCCGACGATTGGAACCTGAGTATCCTGTGCCCCGTCCACAAGAAGGGAGATAAGACTGTATGCTCTAACTATAGGGGCATAAGTCTACTCCCTATTGCCTACAAGATCGTGTCAGGGATATTGTGCGAACGACTAAAGCCAATGGTCAACGAGATTATTGGACCATACCAATGCGGCTTTAGACCTGGCAAGTCCACCATTGACCAGATATTTACCCTGCGGCAAATCCTGGAGAAGACCCAAGAGATGCAGATCGACACCTACCACCTTTTTGTCGATTATAAAGCAGCCTTCGACAGTCCGCTGCGCTCAAAGGTATTCCAAGCCATGTCTGAATTTGGTATTCCCGCAAAGCTCATCCGGCTTTGTAAAATGACTTTAACTGACACGAGGTCCTCAGTTAAAATAGGAAAGAACCTCTCCGAAGAGTTTGGTACCAAAAGAGGTTTCAGACAAGGAGACAGCCTTTCGTGTGACCTCTTCAACATCCTGCTAGAAAAGGTTATACGAGAGGCAAACGTCAAAAGAAGTGGCACAATCTACACCAATAGTCACATGTTACTTGCTTATGCTGATGATATAGACATCATGGGTCGATCAGTAAAAGAAGTAACTGATACCTTTATAAAAGTCGAAGGAGAATCTGCTAAAGTGGGTCTGGCGGTAAACGGTGAGAAGACCAAGTTGATGGTGTCGACGCGCAATGCGTCCATTGAGCTCGGACCGACTGTGGAAGTTGGTTCCTATAATATTGAGGTAGTAAAAGACTTCGTCTACCTCGGCACCTCCGTCAACACAACAAACGACATCAGTTGTGAAATAAAAAGAAGAATTGTATTGGCCAACAGATGCTACTTTGGATTAAGTAAGCAGTTTAAAAACAAAGCCACATCTCGTCAAACAAAAATAACGCTCTACAAAACACTGATACTACCCGTGCTGATGTATGGCTCCGAAGCCTGGGTACTTGCGCAAGCAGACATGGCAGTGCTTGGTGTGTTTGAGAGAAAAATTCTTCGAAAGATCTACGGACCAATCTGCGTTGACGGTGAATATCGACGTCGCATGAACCACGAGCTGTATCTGCTATACAACGACATCAATATTGTTAAACGTATCGAGATGCAGCGATTGCGTTGGCTAGGCCATATCAAAAGAATGAGCGATGATGAACCCACTAAAAAGGCGTATGAATACATGCCACATGGCGGTGCACGCAGAATTGGCAGGCCAAGGAATAGATGGCGCAAACAAGTGGATGATGAGATGACAAGGCGCGGTTTTCCAGAGAGCAAAGCAACAAATAGGGAGGAATGGAGATCTCTTCTTAGTTCGGCCTATAGAACAAATGTTCTGTAATGGGCCAGCTAAGTTAAGTTAAGGCTGATTCCAATGATGACATTTCCACCGAAAATATCCAAGAAGCAAATGAACCTAGTTCACCTGCTACGAATACAAATATGAATTCAAATCAAAACCGAATTTCGGCTTCAATTGATTATTATAAAATAGGAAAATTAATTGAACGTAGCATGACCAAAATGTTTAAGAATTTAAGCATTTTGCCTCCTGCATCTTCAAAAGACCATAATCAGAATGATTCATTAAACATAGACACATCAAATCAGCAGCCAGATGGAAGGGACAGCGCCAACCCACATTCTACTTCCACTGAAAATACTTCAACCAGTCATTCACAACCAACAAATAATCAAAAACAGACTGATTCATCCAGACCTCCTCAAGTCTCTGAATATTCTACTTTTTCTGATACCCAACAAATTAGACCTGATAAAGTCACCTCAATCATTAGAGACTGGCATATAAAATTCGATGGTTCTTCTTCTGGAATAAGCGTAGAGGAATTCTTATACAGAGTTCGTACACTGACCAGAGAAAACTTAAACAATGATTTCTCACAGCTTTGCAAAAATCTACCCTTATTGTTGTCCGGTAAAGCCCAAGATTGGTTTTGGCGCTACCGAAAACAGGTAGACCACATCGAATGGGAACCGTTTTGCCTAGCTATAAAGTACCAATATAAAGAATTTCGATCGTCATTTGACATCAAGGAGGAGATAAGAGCTAGGAAAATGAAACCTAACGAAACATTCGAAACTTTTTATGAGGGAGTATCCTCGATGTTAGATAGACTTGATTCGCCAATGCCGGAACAGGAATTGGTTGAGATTTTGACCAGAAACTTACGGCCTGAAATCAGACACGAGCTTCTTTACGTCCCCGTTTTTTCCATTGCACATTTGCGCAAATTAGTGCAAATGAGAGAATCACTTTTAGGTGAAGACTATTTTCGAAAAAATATGTCCTCAAAAATTCCATTCAATCGCCGCGTTGCAGAAGTAAATTTTCCTGCTGACGACGAATTTGAATCTGAAGTAGCTTCGCAATCCTTATCTGTAGACGCAATTCAACAACCTCCACGTCAAGTGAAGTGTTGGAATTGCGATGGTTTTGGCCACTTTTGGGAGGATTGTGAAGAAGAACGAAAAGTATTTTGCTATGGCTGTGGAGCCAAAAATACTTATAAGCCACAATGCTCCAAATGTGCCTTGAAAAAGATAGCTAAGCCAAAAAACTAATTAGCCACCCAATTCCAGAGCAGAATCAGAGTAACAGTACATTAGAAGACTTTTCTAAACTTAAATGCCTGGATAAAGAAAAAAGTGTTTTCCAAATTCTTCATTGACCTCCCTCGAACCAACCTATTCAAAATTATTACACACCAATTTTACACCCTATTTTACCATATCATAAGAGATGGGAACGATATTTGGCAAAGCGAAATGAAATATTTGAAGATTTTTCAATTAATTCCATTTCAAATAGAACACCAAAACGCTCAACTTTACGACTACGTCGTTATTACAAACAACGAAAATTTACTTTAAAATTTTGCATCTCCTCTATTGTGAATAATTCCTCAGACAAGCGTTATTATGCAGCAGTTAAATTCTTGAGCTTTAACGAACTTGGATTGCTCGATACAGGAGCAAATGTATCCTGTTTAGGTGCAGATCTCGCCAATACTAATTTTGAGAATTGCAAAGAATTTGTCCCATTAAAGGCAAGCGTCAAAACTGCTGACGGCAAACTTCAGAAGGTCACGGGTTATCTAGAAGTTCCAGTTGAGTTCAAAAACTCCATACATAAAATGAAATTTCTGATAGTACCCTCGATTTCACAAAGACTTATTTTGGGACTGGACTTCTGGAAATCTTTCAATTTAGCCCCTGATTTATTCGGCAGTATCGTCTTTTCTTCGACCAATGAAGATTCTTCCAAAATTGTGTCCGAAATGTCTAAGTCGGAACCCATGGTTCCTAAAATATGTGGTTCTAAAGAATACCCTCTTACATCAATTCAGCGTCAACAGCTTGCCACTGTTATTGACTTATTTCCTAATTGCGACAAACAAGGTTTAGGTCGTACTCCCTTGATACGTCACCATATCGATGTTGATGGTGCTCCACCCGTAAAACAACGGTACTATCCTGTGTCACCCGCCGTGGAAAAATTAATGTACCAGGAAATAGACCCAATGTTGGCTTTGGGTGTGATTGAGCCCTCAAAATCGGGATGGAGTTCGCCTATGCGACTCGTTTTGAAGCCTAATAAGGTTCGATTGTGCCTTGATGCACGCAGGCTCAATCAGGTCACTCGAAAAGATGCTTACCCTTTGCCGAGCATCGAGGGAATCTTTTCTCGACTCCCAAAGGCTAACATCATTTCGAAGCTTGACCTGAAAGATGCATATTGGCAGATTGGCCTAACGGAAGAGTCAAAAGCATTAACCGCTTTTACTATTCCTGGTAGGCCTCCCTACCAATTCGTTGTCATGCCTTTTGGCCTCTGCAACGCTCCTGCCACAATGTGTCGTCTAGTAGACGAGCTAATACCTCCAGACTTGCGAAACTGCGTATTCGGCTATTTAGACGATTTGGTCGTAGTTTCGGAAGACTTTTCTACTCACCTGACAGTCCTTGTAAGACTTGCCGACCAATTTCGGAAAGCAAATCTTACTTTAAACATCACTAAATCGCATTTCTGTGTCACCGAAGATAACTACTTAGGTTATATTAAAACCGACCCTCAGAAAATCGATTCCATCCTGTCTTGGCCTGTACCCAAAAATATTAAGCAGGTCAGAGGTTTTCTCGGCCTTGCCGGGTGGTACAGAAGATTTGTAGCCAACTTTTCATCCATTGTATTCCCCATAACAGAAGTATTGTCTACTAAAAAGAAATTTCGTTGGACAGACGAAGCGCAGACTGCATTTGACCATCTCAAGAAGCTCCTGACTTCCGCTCCTGTCCTCTCTAACCCAGACTTTTCGCAGAAATTTTATCTACACTGCGATGCCAGCGATTTTGGTATCGGTGCAGTGCTGGTACGGTTAGATGAGGAAGGAAATGAGAAGCCAATTGCATTTATGTCGCGCAAACTGAGTACAGCCCAACGAAATTATAGTGTAACCGAGCGCGAATGCTTGGCAGCGGTTGAAGCTATACAAAAGTTTCGCTGCTATCTCGAGTTACAAGAATTTGAGATCATAACAGATCATTCTTCGTTGTTATGGCTGATGAAGCAACCAAATTTAACCGGACGCCTTGCAAGATGGGTTTTCAAGCTACAGGGATTTTGCTTCACCATTCGGCACAGGAAGGGTAAAGAAAACATCGTACCAGACGCCCTCTCCCGAATACCCTGTGCTGAAATATCCGAAGTTGAGTGCCTTCAGCCCGAGATCGACTTAGAATCCCCTCATTTTAACGATGACGATTATGTGCATCTCAAGGACAAAATCAATAACAATCTCTCACAATACCCTGATGTAAGAATTGTAGACCAGTTTGTTTATATAAGAACTGACCATTATGCTGGAGACTCTGAGCAGGAAGCTTTATGCTGGAAACTCTGGGTTCCAGAGCAATTGCGTCCAAGTGTAATAAGCCGTGCTCATAATTCGCCAGTGTCAGCCCACTGTGGTACTGGAAAAACTCTAGAACTGATTCGCAGAAGTTTTTACTGGCCCGGATTAGTTCATGATGTCCGCAGTTACATTCGTTCTTGTGATATCTGCAAAACGTCTAAGGCCCCAAACTTTATAATGAAACCCAATATGGGTCAGCAAATTGAAATTACTCGACCATTCCAACGAATGTATATCGACTTGCTAGGACCGTATCCTCGCAGCAAACAAGGATATATTGGCTTGCAAATAGTGTTAGACCACCTGACCAAATTTCATTGCTTATGTCCACTTAGGAGATTTACATCGACTGCAATTATTGATTTCCTGACAACAAATATATTCCATATATTTGGAGTACCTGAGTCGATTGTTAGCGATAACGGTTCTCAATTCAAGGCTAATGAATTTAACGCATTCCTAACATCGCTCGGTATTTCCCACACCTACACAGCATTGTACTCTCCGCAGGCAAATGCCTCGGAAAGAGTCAATCGCTCCATAATAGCAGGAATCCGTAGCTACCTTAAGCATGACCATACCATGTGGAATCAACACCTTAGCGCCATAAGTTGTGCCTTGCGAAACACGTATCACCAAGCTATCAAATGTTCGCCATATCAAGCCGTTTTTGGTTTAAATATGGTTACCCATGGCAGTTCTTACAAACTCCTAAGAAATCTTGGAGCCTTGAATGAACCCCACATACAATTGCATAGAGATGATGAGCTACAAATACTAAGGAAAACCCTAAAAGATCACTTAGCTACAGCTTACGAATCTAATCGTCATCAATATAATTTGAGGTCGAGACCTATCATTTACAAAATAGGTCAGTTTGTTTTCCGTAGGAATTTTGCGCAAAGTTCCCAGGAAAAGAAATTTAACGCAAAATTAGCACCTCTTTTCATTAAAGCAGTTGTTAAAGAAAAAATAGGTAGTAACTACTACATATTAAAGGATGTAGACAGTAATAATACTGGCACTTACCATGCCAAGGACATTCGTCCTTAAACAAAATATGCTCCCCCTAATACTTTAGCATATAATGCAAGTATTATGTGGTTTGTAATATGAAATTTGAATTTAACAATAAACTTGCCTGTACAGTACTACACACCCTTGTGTATTAGCGTACGAACATCGATAACTTACTACTAAATACTTTGACAGTTTGATGTGCTCTCTTCTGTTTCATTATTGTACTTCAAGAGAGGCAAGGGGTTTGCTTGTTGTAATTGATATTCAAGATCATTCTTTTACATCGTACTATCAAGCCATACAGAACACCAATAAGTTTGCAAAGTCTTAAAGTTCAGCAGTTCATCCACGTTTATAAAAATTCCTTAAAATTTATAAGTTTCTATCAAAGAATACCCGCTAAAAAACCCAAAACCCTAATTTATTTCGATAAATAATAATATATTCCGAGGTAATTATAATTATTATAAATTATCTGTGAAAAGTGCGTAAAATTAATTTTACCATATCAGCCATTGTTCAAATTTGGCCACGCGGTCCTCGTGATTCAGATATATTCTCTCCCACATACAAGCTGATAATTGATTTTGAGCAAACTACTAAAATCGCAACCAAAATTTAAAAAGGTAAAATCGCCCTCAGTTTTCAATCTAGAAATTGTTTCTACAGAAAGTGTTAATTTCTTACAGAGCATACCTAACCTCTTGGCAGTGATTTTGGGGCTCCAACGGAGCCGTCCTACCACGCCCACTGCGTCCACATCCATTCTTCTAATGTGTGTTAACATATTTACATCAGAAATCATTAACAATAACCCTTGACTGCAACTTCGTTGTCATTGCGTCAGTACTTTGACGGAAAGGGGCAAGAAAACCATTCATTAATATCGCCCTAGTGAACAAAATCAGACGTAACTCTACCAACCCCAAAAATTACTGAGAAGTCATTCCGTAGACACCAACACTACGTCCTACCAACAGCCTTAATTTGCACTCTTGGAAGACGTCCAAAAAAAATCAGCACCAGTGGTTCAGGCACCTCGGAAGCAGATCTTAGGAAGTCTTAAAGTTTACCAAAGGCTGATACAATTAGTAACCCTCTTCCAAGCCATGATGAAGTAAATGAGGGAAATCATAGATGAACCGTATGACCACTTGTTATTCAAAACCTGTCAGTCTGCAACTGTTCCTAATTAATGGTCATAAACTGGAGTCAGGTTTGGCCCAAGGTTACCTTATGGATTTACATTAACATAGTAATAGTACCTAATATTAATCTACCGGAAAAATCATCATAATAATTATTCGCTATCAGTAAGACGTCCAATTATAGATTTTATTTTACTCGCCAATTATATTATAAATATTCGTCGTTGAAGTCTCCGAGCTAATGGAGTCACCCATATTCTAAGTGATAACTAATCAAACATTTTGTTACAACAAACAGCGATTTTGCATATTTTGACAAAGCTCGTACATATAAGCAAAGCAAATCTAATTGAATTGATCTTTACACCCGCATAGCAACAAGAAAACAACGATGGAAGAGGCCTCAACCAGCCGTGCACTTGTTTGGTGAGTTAAATATAAGTATGTATGTATGAATTTTGTTCTTGAATCTTACAATTTGCTTTGCTTTATTACTGTCGCGATCGTCAGTTTGTTTTAAAAGAAATCATAACATTGTCAAATCGCCATCGATGACGTCACACATAGTCTTGTGTGCATTGATAGATTTACCTGCCGTGTAATCGTCACAGAAATTTGTTGGCGTATGTAAATTTGTTTTTTTTCCTTCCTTCCCTCAAATCTCTTTTGTGCTAAGATCGATTGAATGATCATTACTTAAAAAAAAAACTTTTTATCGTTTGTAGTTACTTCCTCATTATGAGTACAATAGTAAAAACTAGATTTAGCCGTACATTTAAAAGAATGCATTTATGAAAAGACATCTTTTGAATTCTCAGATTAGTTTATGAAGTTAAAAGAATTATTATTTTGTAATAAATATACAACTCAATATGAGTAGATAAATCATTATTCTTTTTCTTACATGGTGTAATCAAATAGTGACTTAGTGGTGCATTAGGGATTTTAACCAAAAATATGGTGCCTGGTTGAAATCATAGGTGGGGTGGGAACATAGCACCTGATTTCCTAAAATCTGGAAGTCCAAAATTGTATTTGATTGATTGTAGTTTTCCGAATCACTTGCAGAACGTTGACCAGTGTGGGGAATTTTGTCATCTATTTCATCGAGGTCAGTGTATATTATTTATTTTTCGAATCAGTATGTCTTAGGGAGTCTATAAATTTATTTCGTGTGTGGACTATATTTGATGGAGTTGAGCGAGCAAGAACCTCCCCAAACCGGCTGATAGCTAGCTCAGTAAATGGCTCCCGTCCGCTCCTCAACACCAGTAAGCGATTGAAGTCTAATTTTTGAAAATTTTGAATTGGTCCATTACACAACAACATCCTAATACACCTGAAGATCGGCTTTACCACCCGAGTAACGATAGTATTATCATTACGAATATAATAATTATATTTATTCATTTTATAATTTAATTTAATAATCTGTTTATTTTCTTAAAAAGTTAAATAGCTAAATATCATTCCTTCTTCCCTTTATTTCCATTAGTGAAATTATAAACAGATATAACACACATTTTATTATAAATGATTAATTTATAGATTTGTTCTCTTCATAATTATAATATCAATACTTTGTATAATTCTACTTATCGACATATTTGAATTTACAGTTATTTATATTTTTCATTTCCTGTTCAACACATTTTTCATATTTTGTCACTTTTATATTTCCCTTCAAATAAATAAGTTCTTGTTTCTGAAAATATATTTGAAAATATTGAATTTAAATAAAATATTTTAAAAACTATTAACAAACGGATTTATAAATCGGATATAACCATCAAATACATTACTGGCGCAGTCGATATAGGATGAACCTTTACTTCTAAAAGCTTAAGCTTTCGTGGATAAAAGGAAAGAATCAAGAAAATTTTCAAATATTTTTAATTAAAAGTTTTTGGAGGGAAAACGAATGAACTAGTCGGATGAACCTTTAATTGAAGAAGCTGAAGCTTTCTCAGATAAAAGGAACGTTTCATTAATTAAAAAAGCCTAAGCTTTAGAGAATAAAATACAAATTATTATATTTTCAGTTTTTTAATACCAATTTTGGAGGGAAAAGCCATATTCGAAGAAACGAATCAATCAATCAATATATATCCATTTTTATAATTTTCTGAGGAAAAACAATAGCAAATAACTAATCAATAAATTTTAAATTTTTGGAGGCAGCAGTAAATAAATATATCAATATGGAGTCATCAAATAATCAAAATAGCAATAATATTCAACTACCACTATTTCTCTCAATAAATGATGTCCTCAAGGATGCACATCGAATTAACGAATTTAGAGGTGATAATAGTTATGCTCTAACATCGTTTATCCGAGAAGTTGACACCGTTCTTTCATTGGTTGAGAGTAATGCTGAAGTAAGGGACTACATATTCAACAGAATTATTTTGAATAAAATACAAGGGGAGGCTATCCATGTCTTAAGATCTTTGGGGTCTAATCCGGTTTGGAATGAAACCAAAAGGGCATTAATTCAAAATTTTGGAATAAAGGAATCATACCATCAACTTTTCCAAGAAGCATTTGGAGCAATGAATAATGGTATTGTAAATTATTATAAACACTTATTATCAATTTTATGTAAGATTAACGAAAAGTACGAATATGATTCGGAAAAGCCTATAGAATTTAGTCCAGAAAATGCGGAGAAAATAATTTTAAGAACTTTTATTAATAATATAGATTTGAATTTGGCTTCCGTTGTCATAAATAGAAACGTATCGAGATTAAGAGATGCATACAATTTACTTGAACAAAACGGTCTTATTAGAAACAATTTTCAAAAACAAATAAACAATAATAATGATTTGTATTATAAAATTCGAAAACAACATACTCAAAATATACCCGAAAACTTTAATCATAATAGTCACAGCCGTAGAAGTAATACTAGAATTTCAAAATTTGGTTTTAATTATAGTAATCAAAACGCAAATAGACCATCAGATGCACATTTTTGGAATAGGAGTTATAACTACAATAATGATGATCAACATCACAACATACTAAACCGTAACATTGAGACAAATTTTCCAAGTAATAAAAATAACAATTTTAGCCAAACAACAAATCTTAACCATCAAAATACTTCTCAATTCCATAATGGAAATCATAGTCATTATTTTAATACCCAATATCGAAACCCTCAAATGGACTCAGCAAAACTTTCAAATATGAAATCTAGTGCAAATTTTAGTGATTTTATTAAGAATTCTAACAATAAACAATATTCTTCTTATAATGATAACAGCAGACAATATATAAATTCCAATAGTGCTGAAATGGAGATAGGCCACTTAGATGCAGTTGTTCATTGTCCTGTAAAGGAGGAAAATCATTTAAATTTTCATTTAACGCCTCAGATAAATCATGTTGGTTATGACATAAGTTTTTTGTATAGTAATAATGATTCTTCGCCTGAAGGCAAAGGGACTGAATTTCCTGACAGTATTACTTCACCTGAAGTTAAAGAGAGTGAAGTTCTTGACACTGCTTCTTTATCTGAAGATAAAGCAACGGAACTTCTTAACAATGTTTCTTCTTCGGAAGACAAAGGACCTGAACTTCCTGACAGCATTTCTCTATCTGAAGATAAAGAGTCTGAAGTTCTTGTCAATGTTACTTTGTCTGAGAATAAAGGAACAGAAATTATTGACCATTCTACGTTTCGTGGAGAGTACGATCCGTTTAAAAACTTAGTATTGACTAATGAAAATAAAACGGGGAATACATGGATATTAAATGATACCATTCATTTTCAGATACAAGATATTAACAAATCAAAACATTCTAGAAACAGTGAAAATGAGAAAACCGAGAAAATACTAAGTTTTCCAAATAAATATATTGATAGTTCTAAAAATTTATTAACGAATGTGAATGAAGTAGAATTAGATTTTATTATATCTTATTTCTTGCTGTTGTCATATATTTTAAAACTTAATTGTATATTGTACTACAAAACAAACTACAACATTATATTGTTGTTTAATGGGGGAGAAGTAACGATAGTATTATCATTACGAATATAATAATTATATTTATTCATTTTATAATTTAATTTAATAATCTGTTTATTTTCTTAAAAAGTTAAATAGCTAAATATCATTCCTTCTTCCCTTTATTTCCATTAGTGAAATTATAAACAGATATAACACACATTTTATTATAAATGATTAATTTATAGATTTGTTCTCTTCATAATTATAATATCAATACTTTGTATAATTCTACTTATCGACATATTTGAATTTACAGTTATTTATATTTTTCATTTCCTGTTCAACATATTTTTCATATTTTGTCACTTTTATATTTCCCTTCAAATAAATAAGTTCTTGTTTCTGAAAATATATTTGAAAATATTGAATTTAAATAAAATATTTTAAAAACTATTAACAAACGGATTTATAAATCGGATATAACCATCAAATACATTACTCCCGTGAAACGTAGTGTAATGGTTGGATGCGTGGGACTCGGTAGACTCCTAATTTTTCAATGTATCTCTAAAGGCCTTACAGCTCAACTCGAACGAGAATTAATTAAATATCACTATAAATGGCCTTCGCCTTAATAAGGCAAAAATAAAAAATAATGATTTTGTCTGGCTGGGGAATCGTTTTTCAAAAAGGTGGCAAAGCGACCCATGCTGCAACGTATGTATAAAAATCCAAAAGTTAGTGCACCAAGTAATTTGCAGTAATGCAAAAACTGGAAATAGGAAAATGTGGTTCTCTACACATTATATATTAAGCAGTAGCCCCGTTATCTAGCATACTCGTTATTGCAATTTGCATCAGAAGGAAAGGTCAGTAGATCTTTTTCCATATGTAGGCTACTTTGCCGGTATATAAGCTCCAGGAAATAAAATATAGACCTAAAATATTTTTTTATTTTTTACACATAAGTAATGTTTCATTTCACCCGCTAAATAATATCAGATCATCACCCAAAATTGTAGGCATCTTCTTGTACCTAAACTCTTACCTCGTGCAAAATTTCTAGTGTGTTTATGATAACACTAGAAACAAATAAATGGGTATATTAGGCTGTAACTCTGTTATCTTCACGGACATCACCAATTAAAATAGCGATCTATTCTGATGTGACCTCCATACCAAATTTCGTGACGATCGGTCCATAATTACGGCCTGGAGTTTGATTACAATTTATAAGGGACAGACGGACGGACAGACACACATCTCAAAATCGCTTTATCTCGCCGAGATATGAAGATTGGTATACCACATTGGGGGTCTCCGACGAATATTTCGCGGTGTTATATGTATTTTTACCAAAACAAACTTATAATACTCGTACCCTTTCCACATAGTGGTGTAGCGTATAAATATAAGTATATTTTGTTTTTAGTTTTTACCTTAATTTATGTATTTTTTGTTACTTCTTATAATTATTGTTAGTCTACTGTCATTTTCAACTTTGTGCTTTTAAAATCTTGGTGTCATTTTATTTATCCTGCGTTCTGTACTTTTTATCTAATTTTTCTATAATATAAGGTAAAAAGTTTCCTAAAATAAATAAGAGTTTTTTTGAGCTTGAGGTCAGATTTTGTTTTTATTGTTTACCGATATTTCGCAATGGGTACACTACATCTTCAGGGAATCTACAAAACTACATGTTTTTAATTAATTAGCACAGCATAATATGAATTTATCCATAATCAAAGACATCAACAATTCTTCTTCTTTATTTGCCTATTCGTCATACGAATGTTGGCGACCATTATAATTACAAAGAAACAATGGATTTTAATGTCAAAGTCCTGTGTCATAGATGCTCTTTTTGGCTTCTGGCAACTCAGGCTTTCTGACATTCTATGTAATTATTTTCCTTTGCACTACCGCTCACCTACACATACATGTATGCGTTCTGTCGTCTGTGCTTTCTGGGACTATCATACTTTCCTTTTGTTCAATCATAAATCACTTGCATTCAACCATCCTGTCATTCGGTAAGAATCTGCTTTCGTAATTTTCTACTGCTGTTTTCTTTCAATAAAAAGAGAATTTTTCTGTTCAAATACACATCCTGATTCTGCCTGTGCTTTTCTTTTCTATTTCACGCAATCCAATCTGGGAGAAATATTGTGTTGCGAACAATATTTCTTTGGTTCGGGTTCTAAGGTTTTCAACCACTTCTACAGGAAAGCATCCAACGCTTCAAACTTGGTGTTTTCATTTGGTCCTTCGAGCTGGATTCAAAGCCCTGAAATTTCTGTTCCAGTTTGGATTTTCCCGCTGCAATTTTTATTTAATCTTTTCATCACTTCATCCATCAAAAATTAACATAAAAACATAAAAACATAAAAAGCATTTCGCGGCGGTGGAAGAGTGTCGTTCTTTCGTTATATTTTCTAAGAGAAAAAGTGCAATTGTGTTTTTTTCCTATTAAAATTTCCTATTCATAGGGTATTTTAATAAAGATTAATATTTTCTCTTTATTTCATTAAATTTCACTGCATTTGTTGTTGCATAAGAGAAGTTTTCTACTCTTCTTTTCTTCACTAAAACATAATTGCATTATTTCTCATCCTTCTGTGCTTCATTCCCGCATTAAATTTCGACATTCGCGCTGCATCTGTTCGTGTGTGGTATTCACAACAAGTGACAACAACAATTCCTTTATTCTCATTATTCCTCCATAATACTTGTACTGGTGATATTACAGTGTATTTTGCTGTTGTTGCTTGTTTTCTATCCTATTCATGTGTTAATAGAGTTCTACACATTGATTTTCTACTCTTAGAGCACAATTAAAGTACAGGGTTGCCAAAATCAACAAAATTCGACTTTGACATTTTGAGATTCGAAATTCGTGCAGGGTTCTCAAATTTGATTTTTTTCTTCCATTAAACCTGCTAAAATCTTTCGAAAAATAATAATTGGTTGTTTCTTCCGATATTATAAAATATATTCCAATACAAAAAAATTAAATTCATCCAACTTTATATACATTTTTGGTAATTTTTTGGTTTTTGAAAATATATTTATTTTTCTTTCAATATCATTATTTCGCATAACAACAAATACGATTTTTGGTACAGGTATATTTATTTTGAATATATATATTTTTATAAAACGTCGTAAATATTTCTAAGTTGGGTGATTCAAATTTTTTTTTTAATTTCACATATCTTTTTTACATAAATTTTTGCTGATTTTTCGTCCATTTCTTAAAAAAACAGTCGTAATTTCGACATTTAATTGGAGGATTTTTCTCGAATTCTGTATTTATACAGGAAGTTTCATTCTAACTAGAATTTTCAGCTTTCGGAAATTCTAAGTTTTGTTCACTCGACATATATTCCTGGGTTTTTTGTTCATTCCTTGTTATATTCAAAGTCCTTTTGAAGATGTCGCTCGATTCATTCATTCGTCTAGCCCACACCCTCGTGGGATTTGACGCTGATCTAGCTAATAACATTCTTCCAGTCAACTCTGTTCACTTAATTCGGCTTCATACCGATGAAATAAAGTCCTTATGGACTAAAATTAAATCAGAGTATGACACTTTCGTCAAAGACTATGTTTCAGAAGCCCACGAGGAAGAAGAATCAGGTGACGAAGATCAAGCTTCTGAACTGGACACAATTCGCGCTAAGTTCAAAACCATTTACCTTACTTATTGTAAGTGTATTGTCAAATTGTCCGAAATTTCAGACGAGCTGCAGGCACCTGCCGCTCCTAAGCAATCTCCAGCCCAGTCCTGTTCCTCAATCCCTAGTCCTGTTCCTCAATCCCATTCCGCCAACATTCCTTCAGGATATTCTTTCAATTTACCACCTTGCGATCTTGAAGTTTTTTCAGGGGATTCTATGGCATGGCCCACATTCCGTGACATGTTCACGGCTATGTACATAGATAACCCCCGTCTCAGTTCTGTTGAAAAACTGTTTCATTTAGTCCAGAAGACCAAAGGTGAAGCGAAAGAGATCGTTCAAAAGAGTCCTCTTACCAATAGTGGTTTCTCCCAAGCTTGGTCCAATCTTAGCGATCGCTATGAAAACAAGCGAGTTTTCGTCAATGGCCAGCTTAAGGTCCTCTTCAGTTTACCCACTGTTCATTCCGAGTCCTCTCAGCGCCTTCAGCGCGATATAAATTCCTGTATTTCCGTCCTGAAGACCTACGATATTGATGTGAAGAACTGGGATCCGATTTTCGTCTTCTTATGTTCCAACAGACTGCCTGATTCAACACTCACGCTTTGGGAAAAAACTCTATCTGAAAAGTCCAGTATTCCACGGTGGGCGGAAGTGGACAAATTTCTGACCAACAGGTACCTAACGTTAGAGTCTGTTTCCGAAATGCGAAGAGGTGTTCCTGGTTCCATTCACAAGGAAAATTCGTCCGAAGGCAAGTCTAAACCTTCCAAAAACTTCAGTTCGTTCCAGAACAAGATCTCTGATCCAAAGTGTCCCCTATGTCCAAATGAGGCACACATTATTCGAAAGTGTTCCAAGTTTCTGAGAATGAATCCTGATGCTCGCAGTTCCGAGATTAAACGACAAGGTTTATGTATCAACTGTTTTTCCAAAACTCATTCCGTCAAGAACTGTCCGAGCAAGCATAACTGTTACACTTGTAATAAGCGGCACAATACGTTGCTTCATAAGGATCCATTGAAACAATTTTCAAAAACAAATAAACAATAATAATGATTTGTATTATAAAATTCGAAAACAACATACTCAAAATATACCCGAAAACTTTAATCATAATAGTCACAGCCGTAGAAGTAATACTAGAATTTCAAAATTTGGTTTTAATTATAGTAATCAAAACGCAAATAGACCATCAGATGCACATTTTTGGAATAGGAGTTATAACTACAATAATGATGATCAACATCACAACATACTAAACCGTAACATTGAGACAAATTTTCCAAGTAATAAAAATAACAATTTTAGCCAAACAACAAATCTTAACCATCAAAATACTTCTCAATTCCATAATGGAAATCATAGTCATTATTTTAATACCCAATATCGAAACCCTCAAATGGACTCAGCAAAACTTTCAAATATGAAATCTAGTGCAAATTTTAGTGATTTTATTAAGAATTCTAACAATAAACAATATTCTTCTTATAATGATAACAGCAGACAATATATAAATTCCAATAGTGCTGAAATGGAGATAGGCCACTTAGATGCAGTTGTTCATTGTCCTGTAAAGGAGGAAAATCATTTAAATTTTCATTTAACGCCTCAGATAAATCATGTTGGTTATGACATAAGTTTTTTGTATAGTAATAATGATTCTTCGCCTGAAGGCAAAGGGACTGAATTTCCTGACAGTATTACTTCACCTGAAGTTAAAGAGAGTGAAGTTCTTGACACTGCTTCTTTATCTGAAGATAAAGCAACGGAACTTCTTAACAATGTTTCTTCTTCGGAAGACAAAGGACCTGAACTTCCTGACAGCATTTCTCTATCTGAAGATAAAGAGTCTGAAGTTCTTGTCAATGTTACTTTGTCTGAGAATAAAGGAACAGAAATTATTGACCATTCTACGTTTCGTGGAGAGTACGATCCGTTTAAAAACTTAGTATTGACTAATGAAAATAAAACGGGGAATACATGGATATTAAATGATACCATTCATTTTCAGATACAAGATATTAACAAATCAAAACATTCTAGAAACAGTGAAAATGAGAAAACCGAGAAAATACTAAGTTTTCCAAATAAATATATTGATAGTTCTAAAAATTTATTAACGAATGTGAATGAAGTAGAATTAGATTTTATTATATCTTATTTCTTGCTGTTGTCATATATTTTAAAACTTAATTGTATATTGTACTACAAAACAAACTACAACATTATATTGTTGTTTAATGGGGGAGAAGTAACGATAGTATTATCATTACGAATATAATAATTATATTTATTCATTTTATAATTTAATTTAATAATCTGTTTATTTTCTTAAAAAGTTAAATAGCTAAATATCATTCCTTCTTCCCTTTATTTCCATTAGTGAAATTATAAACAGATATAACACACATTTTATTATAAATGATTAATTTATAGATTTGTTCTCTTCATAATTATAATATCAATACTTTGTATAATTCTACTTATCGACATATTTGAATTTACAGTTATTTATATTTTTCATTTCCTGTTCAACATATTTTTCATATTTTGTCACTTTTATATTTCCCTTCAAATAAATAAGTTCTTGTTTCTGAAAATATATTTGAAAATATTGAATTTAAATAAAATATTTTAAAAACTATTAACAAACGGATTTATAAATCGGATATAACCATCAAATACATTACTCCCGTGAAACGTAGTGTAATGGTTGGATGCGTGGGACTCGGTAGACTCCTAATTTTTCAATGTATCTCTAAAGGCCTTACAGCTCAACTCGAACGAGAATTAATTAAATATCACTATAAATGGCCTTCGCCTTAATAAGGCAAAAATAAAAAATAATGATTTTGTCTGGCTGGGGAATCGTTTTTCAAAAAGGTGGCAAAGCGACCCATGCTGCAACGTATGTATAAAAATCCAAAAGTTAGTGCACCAAGTAATTTGCAGTAATGCAAAAACTGGAAATAGGAAAATGTGGTTCTCTACACATTATATATTAAGCAGTAGCCCCGTTATCTAGCATACTCGTTATTGCAATTTGCATCAGAAGGAAAGGTCAGTAGATCTTTTTCCATATGTAGGCTACTTTGCCGGTATATAAGCTCCAGGAAATAAAATATAGACCTAAAATATTTTTTTATTTTTTACACATAAGTAATGTTTCATTTCACCCGCTAAATAATATCAGATCATCACCCAAAATTGTAGGCATCTTCTTGTACCTAAACTCTTACCTCGTGCAAAATTTCTAGTGTGTTTATGATAACACTAGAAACAAATAAATGGGTATATTAGGCTGTAACTCTGTTATCTTCACGGACATCACCAATTAAAATAGCGATCTATTCTGATGTGACCTCCATACCAAATTTCGTGACGATCGGTCCATAATTACGGCCTGGAGTTTGATTACAATTTATAAGGGACAGACGGACGGACAGACACACATCTCAAAATCGCTTTATCTCGCCGAGATATGAAGATTGGTATACCACATTGGGGGTCTCCGACGAATATTTCGCGGTGTTATATGTATTTTTACCAAAACAAACTTATAATACTCGTACCCTTTCCACATAGTGGTGTAGCGTATAAATATAAGTATATTTTGTTTTTAGTTTTTACCTTAATTTATGTATTTTTTGTTACTTCTTATAATTATTGTTAGTCTACTGTCATTTTCAACTTTGTGCTTTTAAAATCTTGGTGTCATTTTATTTATCCTGCGTTCTGTACTTTTTATCTAATTTTTCTATAATATAAGGTAAAAAGTTTCCTAAAATAAATAAGAGTTTTTTTGAGCTTGAGGTCAGATTTTGTTTTTATTGTTTACCGATATTTCGCAATGGGTACACTACATCTTCAGGGAATCTACAAAACTACATGTTTTTAATTAATTAGCACAGCATAATATGAATTTATCCATAATCAAAGACATCAACAATTCTTCTTCTTTATTTGCCTATTCGTCATACGAATGTTGGCGACCATTATAATTACAAAGAAACAATGGATTTTAATGTCAAAGTCCTGTGTCATAGATGCTCTTTTTGACTTCTGGCAACTCAGGCTTTCTGACATTCTATGTAATTATTTTCCTTTGCACTACCGCTCACCTACACATACATGTATGCGTTCTGTCGTCTGTGCTTTCTGGGACTATCATACTTTCCTTTTGTTCAATCATAAATCACTTGCATTCAACCATCCTGTCATTCGGTAAGAATCTGCTTTCGTAATTTTCTACTGCTGTTTTCTTTCAATAAAAAGAGAATTTTTCTGTTCAAATACACATCCTGATTCTGCCTGTGCTTTTCTTTTCTATTTCACGCAATCCAATCTGGGAGAAATATTGTGTTGCGAACAATATTTCTTTGGTTCGGGTTCTAAGGTTTTCAACCACTTCTACAGGAAAGCATCCAACGCTTCAAACTTGGTGTTTTCATTTGGTCCTTCGAGCTGGATTCAAAGCCCTGAAATTTCTGTTCCAGTTTGGATTTTCCCGCTGCAATTTTTATTTAATCTTTTCATCACTTCATCCATCAAAAATTAACATAAAAACATAAAAACATAAAAAGCATTTCGCGGCGGTGGAAGAGTGTCGTTCTTTCGTTATATTTTCTAAGAGAAAAAGTGCAATTGTGTTTTTTTCCTATTAAAATTTCCTATTCATAGGGTATTTTAATAAAGATTAATATTTTCTCTTTATTTCATTAAATTTCACTGCATTTGTTGTTGCATAAGAGAAGTTTTCTACTCTTCTTTTCTTCACTAAAACATAATTGCATTATTTCTCATCCTTCTGTGCTTCATTCCCGCATTAAATTTCGACATTCGCGCTGCATCTGTTCGTGTGTGGTATTCACAACAAGTGACAACAACAATTCCTTTATTCTCATTATTCCTCCATAATACTTGTACTGGTGATATTACAGTGTATTTTGCTGTTGTTGCTTGTTTTCTATCCTATTCATGTGTTAATAGAGTTCTACACATTGATTTTCTACTCTTAGAGCACAATTAAAGTACAGGGTTGCCAAAATCAACAAAATTCGACTTTGACATTTTGAGATTCGAAATTCGTGCAGGGTTCTCAAATTTGATTTTTTTCTTCCATTAAACCTGCTAAAATCTTTCGAAAAATAATAATTGGTTGTTTCTTCCGATATTATAAAATATATTCCAATACAAAAAAATTAAATTCATCCAACTTTATATACATTTTTGGTAATTTTTTGGTTTTTGAAAATATATTTATTTTTCTTTCAATATCATTATTTCGCATAACAACAAATACGATTTTTGGTACAGGTATATTTATTTTGAATATATATATTTTTATAAAACGTCGTAAATATTTCTAAGTTGGGTGATTCAAATTTTTTTTTTAATTTCACATATCTTTTTTACATAAATTTTTGCTGATTTTTCGTCCATTTCTTAAAAAAACAGTCGTAATTTCGACATTTAATTGGAGGATTTTTCTCGAATTCTGTATTTATACAGGAAGTTTCATTCTAACTAGAATTTTCAGCTTTCGGAAATTCTAAGTTTTGTTCACTCGACATATATTCCTGGGTTTTTTGTTCATTCCTTGTTATATTCAAAGTCCTTTTGAAGATGTCGCTCGATTCATTCATTCGTCTAGCCCACACCCTCGTGGGATTTGACGCTGATCTAGCTAATAACATTCTTCCAGTCAACTCTGTTCACTTAATTCGGCTTCATACCGATGAAATAAAGTCCTTATGGACTAAAATTAAATCAGAGTATGACACTTTCGTCAAAGACTATGTTTCAGAAGCCCACGAGGAAGAAGAATCAGGTGACGAAGATCAAGCTTCTGAACTGGACACAATTCGCGCTAAGTTCAAAACCATTTACCTTACTTATTGTAAGTGTATTGTCAAATTGTCCGAAATTTCAGACGAGCTGCAGGCACCTGCCGCTCCTAAGCAATCTCCAGCCCAGTCCTGTTCCTCAATCCCTAGTCCTGTTCCTCAATCCCATTCCGCCAACATTCCTTCAGGATATTCTTTCAATTTACCACCTTGCGATCTTGAAGTTTTTTCAGGGGATTCTATGGCATGGCCCACATTCCGTGACATGTTCACGGCTATGTACATAGATAACCCCCGTCTCAGTTCTGTTGAAAAACTGTTTCATTTAGTCCAGAAGACCAAAGGTGAAGCGAAAGAGATCGTTCAAAAGAGTCCTCTTACCAATAGTGGTTTCTCCCAAGCTTGGTCCAATCTTAGCGATCGCTATGAAAACAAGCGAGTTTTCGTCAATGGCCAGCTTAAGGTCCTCTTCAGTTTACCCACTGTTCATTCCGAGTCCTCTCAGCGCCTTCAGCGCGATATAAATTCCTGTATTTCCGTCCTGAAGACCTACGATATTGATGTGAAGAACTGGGATCCGATTTTCGTCTTCTTATGTTCCAACAGACTGCCTGATTCAACACTCACGCTTTGGGAAAAAACTCTATCTGAAAAGTCCAGTATTCCACGGTGGGCGGAAGTGGACAAATTTCTGACCAACAGGTACCTAACGTTAGAGTCTGTTTCCGAAATGCGAAGAGGTGTTCCTGGTTCCATTCACAAGGAAAATTCGTCCGAAGGCAAGTCTAAACCTTCCAAAAACTTCAGTTCGTTCCAGAACAAGATCTCTGATCCAAAGTGTCCCCTATGTCCAAATGAGGCACACATTATTCGAAAGTGTTCCAAGTTTCTGAGAATGAATCCTGATGCTCGCAGTTCCGAGATTAAACGACAAGGTTTATGTATCAACTGTTTTTCCAAAACTCATTCCGTCAAGAACTGTCCGAGCAAGCATAACTGTTACACTTGTAATAAGCGGCACAATACGTTGCTTCATAAGGATCCATTGAATTCTGCTTCCTCTGTACCAACAACTGTATCTAACACAACTCTAAGTTCAAATCTCAATCCCAACTCTGCTTCCATCTCTCGGTCAGATATACATGCTACTAGCAACGGGGTTGGGAATGTGCAAAATTATTTTGCGACTAATACTCAGTGAGTTTTGTTAGGTACAGCTATGGTACAAATTGTGCACAATGGTGTAACTTATTCAGCTCGTGCTTCTATTTGATTCCGGAACGAACTAGTTCAAAGGAACTACTCCACAAAAGGAACGACCGGTACTAGGTCCGACTACGCGGTTCAGCTTGTTCCTTTTGCTCCCTCGTTCGTTTTTCTCCCATTCTTTTTGATCTTATTGTTCATTCGGTTTCACAAGCTCATATAGTTCCATCAGTTTATGTAATATCCGTTGTCTCTCTCTTTTTTTTATTAGTGTAAAAGAAATGTCAT
Organism: Musca autumnalis; assembly: GCF_047663935.1. NCBI lineage: Eukaryota > Metazoa > Arthropoda > Insecta > Diptera > Muscidae > Musca > Musca autumnalis. Next base: position 102,665,026 of record NW_027411755.1, read on the forward strand.
GGCGTCATTTCGTTTTTCATTTAATACTAAACTGATCTTTTCCGAATTCAAAAAATTTATAAACAGTCAGTAAAAAGCAATTGGAGTATTTTTTAATTTGCAAAACATGCCTATTGTAAATTTGTTTTAAATAGTTGTAATCTACCATCAGGAAAGCCAAAAGCAATTTACTTTTCCTTTGGGTGGCCAACAAAAAAATTTTTGTTTTCTATTGTTTGGATAAAGAAGACGACGAACGATATGAGCTGAGTGAAAGAGTGTGAGTGTGGGTATACGTATAAAGGTTGGTACTAAAAGGAACTATGGAACTAACTGAACGACCTAGTTCCTTTTGCGGAACGGAGCGGAAAAGATCGAACCGCAAAAGGAACGAGATTGCCCAACTCTATTCAGAGGGCACATTTTTTACGGAGCGCTTGTTCAACCGAATCAAGTCTGTGTACGCAAACAGTGCACTTTCATTCTCTCCTCTAAAGTCGACCACAATTTCTGGTTAACAATTTTACGCTTTTGTAATTCCAAGACTTTCGGGTAATCTTCCAAGTCATCCTATTCCGGCATCATTCTTCAAAGATCTTCCAGATATTTCCATGGCTGACCCTAACTTCTTTAAGAGTGCGCAAATCAACTTGCTTTTTGGTAGCGACGTTCTACCTTCTTTACTGCTTCCTAATTCAAAGGCGGGGATTTGTGGCTCTCTTCTTGGTCAAGAGACCATCTTCGGATGGATCTTGACAGGTCCTGTTGCCAGTAATTCTTCCGGGACAGTCAAAATTATTTCAAATTTCTGTGAAATCTCTTTGCATAAAGATATTTCACGCTTTTGGGAGGTGGAGAATCTTCCAAGGAAGAACTTCTTATCCCCTTCCGATCAACTGTGTGAAGATCTTTTCAAGTCCACTACTACCAGAGCAGGTGATGGTAGATATATTGTTCGGTTGCCTTTTAAGCAAGCAAATACTGATGGTTTAGGTTTGGGACATTCCAGGGCCAGTGCTATTGCTCAGTTCCTTAGGAACGAAGCTCGACTTATGCGAACTCTCGAGTTAAAGGGAGAGTATGATCGAGTGGTTCGGAAATACAGTGAGCTGGGTCATATGCACTTGGTATCTTCTTTTAGTTCTTCCTCCCGTCCTACTTATTATCTACCTCACCACGCGGTTGTCAAGCCTGATCGCACATCCACAAAGGTTCGAGTGGTTTTCAATGCCTCCTCTCCTTCTTCGAGTGGTTTAAGTCTGAATGATATCCTTAATACGCGTCCAATTCTACAATCCGACTTAACCATGCTGATTTTAAGATGGAGATTCTTTCGTTACGTATTCAATGCCGACATAGAGAAGATGTATAGGCAAATTCTTGTTCATCCAGATGATGCCAAATGTCAGAGGATTTTATATCGTTCCAATCCAAATGAGGAAATTCAAGATTTTCAGTTCCAAACCCTAACTTTCGGCGTGAATTCTGCTCCTTATCTTGCCATTCGTGTCCTGCATCAGTTAGCTGATGATGTTCGTTCGGAACTTCCTAAGGCGAGCGATATTCTTCGCAACTTTATGTACGTAGATGATGTTCTAGGTGGAGCACACTCAATTTCGATGGGAATTCGTTCAATTCAGCAGTTGCAATCGGCTTTAAAATCTGCAGGCTTTTCCTTGCGGAAATGGACCGCAAATGTCAAAGATATTCTGACTGATATTCCGTCCGAACATCTACTTCACAGGGACTTTCTTGAGTTCGAAGAAAGTAGTACTGCCAAGATGCTGGGTATACGATGGGATGCTCATTCCGATTCGTTCTTTTTCATGGCCAAACCATTTTCAGATTCCTTCACGTACACAAAACGTTTAGTTCTTTCGCAAATAGCTAAATTGTTCGATCCAGCCGGTTGGCTATCTCCTTGTGTGGTTTTGGCAAAAATTCTGATGCAAATCTGGGCGTCTGGTATCGATTGGGATGAGACTTTATCCCACGACATGGTTTCAGACTGGCTGCGTTTCCAGGCTGATTTTCATTCCATAGATAAAATCTGAATTCCACGCTGGGTACATTTCACTCCAGCCAGCACTGTTCAATTCCACGGTTTCTGTGAAGCGTCAGAAAACGCGTATGCAGCGGCGTTGTACGTTTGCATTTATTCCGGTGCTTCTATTTCAACGCACCTAGTCTATTCGAAGACTAAAGTAGCTCCCTTGGAAACCGTGTCCATTCCGAGACTTGAGTTATGTGGAGCAGCACTTCTTTCAGAGATGATCGATAGCCTTCTTCCGCTGTTGGACGTTCCGTCATATTCCATATCCTGTTGGACGGACTGCACAATTGTTCTTTCGTGGTTAGCTAAGCCACCTTGTTTCTGGAAAACTTTCGTGGCGAATAGAGTTTCCAACATAATTCAGGTTGTTGATTCTTCCAAGTGGCGTCATGTCTCTTCCGAGACGAATCCTGCCGATCTGGCAAGAAGAGGCGTTCTTCCGTCCGACCTAGTCGGTAACGACTTATGGTGGCAGGGCCCTCAATGGTGGCGAGATTCATCGACAACGTGGTGCGCAGGTAACGTTCCAGTTCCGGATACCGCTCTGGAGGGGAAATCCGTTCACCTAAACTTCGCCTACTTTTCCGAATTTGAAGATGTCCTAGAAAGGTTCTGTTGCTCTGGCAAGGCCCTTTGTTCTCTCGCTATAGTCTATCGATCCAAGGCATCGTTCAAATTCTGTCCCTCAATCTGGTCCCTTGACTAGTGATGAGTTAAACCTGGCACGGAATCGCTGGATTCAAGTGTGTCAGAAAGCATTCTATCCGAACGAGTACAATGCATTATCCGCTAAACGTTCCATTCCTGCTTCCAGTTGTATTCGAAACCTTAATCATTTCCTCGATTCGGAAGGAATAATTCGTTCAAGTTTCCGACTTTCTTCCTCACCTGGATTATCTTATAATGAGAAACATCCAATAACCATTCCATCCAATTGCCATTATTCAAAGTTGCTGGTTTCATTCGTTCATTCGGCAACACTTCATGGTGGTAACCAACTCGTTCTGAGAATAATTCGATCTCAATACAGGATTCAGTGAAGAATCTCATCAAGGCTACCATAAATAAATGTAAAGCTTGCATTCTGTACAAGCATCCTTGCCAGCGACAGTTAATGGCTGCCTTTCCTCCAGAAAGAACTGAGTTCTCTCGTCCGTTCACTCGAACTGGTCTCGATTTCGCAGGGCCGTTCGATATTAAAACCTATAATGGTCGTTCTTGTCGTATCGCCAAGGGATACGTATGTGTTTTCGTGTGTTTCTCCACGAAAGCTATTCATCTGTAGGCCACGTCGGATCTTTCAACATCCACTTTTCTGTCCGCGTTTCATAGATTCGCTTCACGACGAGGTTGCCCTTTACACTTGTATTCTGACAATGGTACAACATTTGTAGGCGCTTCGAAACTTCTTTCTCGGAACTTCCTTCAGGCCGTTCGTGAGGGTGTTACTGCTCACTATGGACTTCAGCAGCTAACGTGGCACTTTATTCCACCAGGTGCCCCCTCACATGGGTTGGTACTAAAAGGAACTATGGAACTAACTGAACGACCTAGTTCCTTTTGCGGAACGTAGCGGAAAAGATCGAACCGTAAAAGGACCGAGATTGCCCAACTCTATTCAGAGGGCACATTTTTTACGGAGCGCTTGTTCAACCGAATCAAGTTACCCTTCAAGCGTGCAAATGCACAAATTTCCGGTCTGAACAATTCAAATTCTGTCAGTGTACGCAAACAGTGCACTTTCATTCTCTCCTCTAAAGTCGACCGCAATTTCGGGTTGACAGTTAACGCTTTTGTAATTCCAAGACTTTCGGCCAAGTCATTCTATTCCGGCATCATTCTTCAAAGATCTTCTAGATATTTCCTTGGCTGATCCTAATTTCTTTAAGAGTGCGCAAATCGACTTGCTTTTGGTAGCGACGTTCTACCTTCTTTACTGCTTCCTAATTCAAAGGGATTTGTGGCTCTCTTCTTGGTCAAGAGACCATCTTTGGATGGATCTTGACAGGTCAGCAGAGTGATGAGGATGGTTCAAAATCCATTAAAAATATCAAATTACAAGTCATATAGTAATTAAAAGCATCAAATTACATATCTTAAGTAAACAAATGGGGAAAAAGGGTCGCAGACTCATTTATAAAGTAAACAAACAGCATACCATGGGATGGGGGAACCGTGGGAAATTCTTGGAATTCCTTATGATGGGGGAAGCCTATCCCGTTTGTCCGTCCGCCTGTCCGTAAGCATGCTGGATCGTGTTCATGATCAATGTGGGTGGTCTTATTTATCCGTCTGTCTGTCTGTTGATTGGGAAATTCTTGGAATTCAGTCTGTCTGTCCGTAATGTAACAAATAACACGTGTTACCATGGGGTAATTCTTGGAATTCCGTCCATCCGTCCATCCGCGGAAACTTTTTTGGAATCCCGTATATCCGTAAGCATGCTGAATCGTATCCATGATCAACGTGGGTGGTCCTGTTTGTCCGTCCGTTTGCCAGTTCATTGATCTAATTTCCTAATGTTATGAAATAAATGACGTCATCATCAGTTGGGTTTAAATAATTTGGATTGAAACTGTACGAAACAAGAATTTCTTTGAGTGCGTAAATCGAAACGATCCAAATGAATTCATTTGGATCTTTTCGATTTTTTTATTTTAGAAGTCAAGTAAAGAATTAGCAAAGACTTGAATATTGGATTGAAGGGATGGTTTGGGATATTAAAGCATATGTGGGTGCATGTGTATGTTTGATTCTTTGCAGTTATGAGGGATGTATTGGCATTAAGTTGTAGCAATTTGTTATGAGTAAGAGGTTGAAAGGGGAAAGCAAGCATCGAATGCTTTAAGATTAGCTAGAGCATTAACCATATGTTTGTATGAATGTTGCCATTCGATTGAAGCAGTGACCATTGATGAGGCAATGAGTTTATATGTATGTTTGTGTGTATGCCGTATGAATCCTTTGCTTTGCATTGGATCAGTAGCCACGATCGCTTTGTTTTATGTTTGTGTGTATGTCGTTTGGTTCTTTTTCCATTCCTTTAAATCAGCAGGCGTAATTGTCACCTTTAACGAAAGCAAAAGGCGACAAGTGCCTGGGGCTTTCTGCTGTGTTTGAATATGAATTCGATTCTCTTCTCGATTTGTTTATTATTGTTTGATCTTAATATTTAATTGAAGGGTGGATTGAATTTTTGATTGCTTCAAATTGATCTTTGCAATGGATTTGGATATGAATGCAAATGTGATTAGGGAAGTTAAGGGGGATAGGGGAACCAATGTGTACAAATAAGAAATCTATGACCATTGTTGAGGCATAGCGTTTGTATGTACGTCAGTCCAGCTTCCTTTAAATTTATGTTGTGTATGTTTGCATTAAACCAAAAGGAGGAATCATTGAACTTTCATTCAGTATTACACAATATCGGATTTGTTTTGATTAAATGTTATGAATCTGGGTTATTGGACTTTTTAAAGACGACATCACGTCTGGTTCTTTAAACCCGGTATGTATGTATATATAAATGTACATACATACATATGTATAATTGAATTCATATTGACCTTGAAAAGGAATATCTTAAAATTATAAGGTTGATTTAATTACATCTGTGTATGGAAAAGTAATGATAGGTTTATTTTAGGAGACTGAAGGGGGAAAGGGGAATAGCGAAAAAATCAATCTTTACAAATAAGAAATCGACAAGAACTTTTAGTTGCTTAACATATGCATGCTTAATGAATTCCACAATATTGTGAAATTAATGTTCTTTTCGATTTGTTTATTTCAAAAGTCAAACTAGGAATCGTCAAAGACTTGAATATGGAATTGTAGGGATGGTTTGGATATAAGTGGATCTTTGCAGTTATGAAGAATATATGGCATTAAAGCCCCCATGAATTCGTTAGATCTTTTAGATATGTTGATTTTGGAAGTCTAATTAAGATTCTATAAAGGCTTGAATATGATATTGAATATTGGTTTGGGTTATTGGAATATACAAATGTGGGTGCGTGTGTATGTTTTATTCTTTACAGTTATAAGGAAAGTTTGGAATTATGCTGCAACACTGGTTCAAATTATAATTAAGAGGTTTGAAGGGGGAATGCAGGGAATGAATAGAATTAGCTTTAAGCTTTGTTTCAAGCTAGAGCGTTAACCATGAATGTTGTGTCTGTTTAAACGTTAATAACAAAAGGAGGAAGCATTGTTCTGCAACCATTCGATTGATGCAATGATCATTGTTGAGGCATTATTATGTATGACCATCAACTTTATGTTGTTATATGTTTACATTATAACAAAAGAATGAATCATTGAACTTTCATTCAGTATTACTCAATATCCAATTTGGTGTTATTGAATGTTTAATATGGATTATTGTGCCTTTTTCAATGATAAGAAATGTGGATGGAACATCAAATATAGGCAAAAGTATGCTTCAGCTTGACCTTGAAATAAAATTTGAAAATATGCTTATGTTGCTTTTCATCACAACATCTAAATGTCACCCCATTTCTCCGCAATTTAATACACAAATTATGAAAAACATAAATCTCACTCTTCATTAAAATTTCACGATCTATAAATGCACAGCTATATTATAATAATTTTATTAGTCAGAAACATACATTCAAACTGTTACAATATGGACTCTCAATATATCCTTCCTGAAATCTTCAAGGACAGCACATTAAGGGATTCGAAGGATATCGAAGCAGACAAATATTTGTTAAGAATAACGGATGAAATTCAGGCGGAATTCTATATAACAGATGGTTTGAAAACGGACAGAAACAGAATCCTAAAGCTTTTAAAAAGGTTGGAGAAAATCACAAATGCCAATAATAAATGAATTTAAGTGATTATTAATAAATAAGAAACAACAAATATTTTTGTTGCATATTTTTTGGGGGAAGAGAATGCATTGGTTTATGTATAATTGTCATCTTCTGATCTAAAATTTTGTCCCTGTGTTTAGAGAAAATGTGACAACACTATACACAGTCACTATTTCGTGCCACAGCTCGCTTTTCGCTTCAACAAATTCTTATTATAGGGTTCAAAAGCTTCATATTATAACTCAAGAGCTCCCTAATATTATTCAACAGGTTCCTACTCAACCCTCTTCACTTAAAATCGAACCTCTGCATACAAGGAACACATTTTGATAGTTCTCAAACATACCATTTGCTTCAAATTTATGAAAGTTACAAAAATTACAAAGCGTACAGATATGATATTTTCAAGAATATTTATTTCAAGGGAATAAATATTAGTGTTCCTCACTCAAATTGAAAATTCGAAGGAAAAGAAACTTAAACAATGCCATCTAGGGGTTGAGCTATCGATACCTAAATTATTACGAAGATATTATAAATGCTGACTTGTGTACATAACTGTATCATCATTTCTTTTGATGTATTCCTTTTATATTTAATATAAATATTAAACCCCTATAAAAGTTGGGTTAGACTCGGAAACTATATTCAGTTTTCAAAATTCCTTTAAAGGAGTGAGACATTTCATCAAGAAAAGTAAGAAACCTTAAAATGGTCAGTAATATCAACGGAGAGCTAGGAGTTGAGTTCGAGAATGAAACAGAGTTCGAAAAGATTTGTTGCAATATGTTAGACCATTACGAGGCAACACAAAATACACCACAACAAATTGAATTATTTGAAATGGACTATGATTTCGAGGCTGCTTGCGTAAAAGCTGTAAATGAATTCGAGGCAAAGTATAAGGAGTCTCTTCGAGTGGAAACCGATGCTGAAGGAAAGGAGAACGAAATCCGAACAAACCAATCTTTGGAGAATTCAGAAGAAGATTATCCGAATATACCAGAAGCACAAAACGTGTGGGCATTGGATGAAAACGATCCATAGTTTATTGTTTAGCCGCTCAAGTTTTTGATATGTATATTAGAGATGACTAAATAAATGAATAATATTGTTTGTCTACAAAATATAAAGTATTTTCTTTTTTATTCTAGGATAATAAACAATAGAAAAGGTGAATACACATCTGTGGGACTGTAAGTGTTAGTAATCTACTATTGTTAATCATGCAATTATGAACATTTATGCATGATTGTAAAATATTAAATGTGCATATGGTGTTGAGGTTGGTTTCAGGTTAGGATAGATTGGGTTCGGGTTAAGTTGGGTTCGCGTTAGGTTGGGTTCGGGTTAGGTTCGGTTCGGGTTAGGTTGGGTTCGGGTTAGGTTGAATTCAGGTTGGGTTGGGTTAAGATCAAGGGATACACTATTTATATTGTGACAATGTCCCACATTTAACAGTAGAACTCTAACTATGGAAGAAGAAATGTTGAAACGATTGGTTCAATCCCGCAATGTTTTGAAAAGAAAATGCCAAAACATTAAAAGGGGAGAACAAGCAAGAACAACCCAATTGGAAAATACCTTCAAACCAATAACAGATGAACTAAATATATTAGTTAAAACCACAAGTGAAAATGCATCCAAATACATGATACCCAAGACCAAAAATATGCATGAATATGAGAAAACACCGTTTTACAGTATCAAGAAACACAAGGAAGATTTTAAAAACGAAATCACTGCAAACGATGAAGAGTACGAAGAAGATAATAATCAAGATGAGTCAAGCAACGATGAGGGTGGAGAAGAATATTTTTATTCTGATCATGATGATTATGATTATGAAAACAATCTTCTTCAATTGAAAATCAATAATAATCTGGACACTGTATACGGTCCACATAAAGATGTTAATGGCATGGTACAAATACACAGGTAGCCGCATCGGCAATTGTTGGTAACATGAGATGTCAAAAATTGACATCAATTCAATGCAATTGACACATTATGTTACCATCAGCTGGCTTGATAATGCTACCTGTATTATTGTACCATGGTTAATGGGGAATGGAAATTTGGAGATAAACCTTTAGAAATAAATAATGAAAAAATTATCGTAGGAAACCAGAATTGGGCGCTCACACCAGGCTTATTTGAACTTCTCTTTCATCAAAAACCCAAAAACTACGATGAATCAGAGTTGGAGATATATAAGAAAATTTTACTCAACTCCAATGCACATAAAGTGAACTACAACCATAATTAACGAGTAAAATCTAACAAATGATATAAATACACCAATATAATAAAGAAGATAATCGATGGCACTCATACTGGTAAAGGCCTAATGAGAGTAAATCCTGAAAAACCTCAATATGTATATTGGAACGATCCTAATGTTCTTGTTGAACGACTAAAGCGATTGGTGGAATCAAATCAAAATGGAAAATATGACCGCACAAATGAGATGGTTTCTATAATTGAAGAACTACGAGAGGCAGATGTTATATATTAATTACTCAAATGTGCACACTGCGATTACGAAAAAATGCAATCGCTGGTCTTCTGAATATCATTGTTTTTTATTTCATTTTTTGTTTTGTTTTAATGAGTAATATGGTACAGTTATGTACACAAGTCAGCATTTATAATATCTTCGTAATAAATTAGGTATCGATAGCTCAACCCCTAAATGGCATCGTATAAGTTTCTTTTCCTTCGAATTTTCAATTTGAGTGAGGAACACTAATATTTATTTGCTTGAAATAAATACTCTTGAAAATATCATATCTGTACGTTTTGTAATTTTTGTAACTTTCATAAATTTGAAGCAAATGGTATGTTTGAGAACTATCAAAATGTGTTCCTTGTATGAATAGGTTCGATTTTAAGTGAAGAGGGTTGAGTAGGAACCTGTTGAATAATATTAGGGAGCTCTTAAGTTATAATATGAAGCTTTTGAACACTAAGAGAGAGCTGTTGAACCAAATTAGGGATAGGGTGAGCTATAATAAGAATTTGTTGAAGCGAAAAGCGAGCTGTGGCACGAAATAGTGACTGTGTATAGTGTTGTCACATTTTCTCTAAACACAGGGACAAAATTTTAGATCAGAAGATGACAATTATACGTAAACCATTGCATTCTCTTCCCCCAAAAAATATGCAACAAAAATATTTGATGTTTCTTATTTATTAATAATCATTTAAATTCAATTATTATTGGCATTTGTGATTTTCTCCAACCTTTTTAAAAGCTTTAGGATTCTGTTTCTGTCCGTTTTCAAACCATCTATTATATAGAATTCCGCCTGAATTTCATCCGTTATTCTTAACAAATATTTGTCTGCTTCGATATCCTTCGACTCCCTTAATGTGCTGTCCTTGAAGATTTCAGGAAGGATATATTGAGAATCCATATTGTAACAGTTTGAATGTGTGTTTCTGACTAATAAAATTATTATAATATAAGTGTGCATTTATAGATCGAGAAATTTTAATGAAGAGTGAGATTTATGTTTTTCATAATTTGTGTATTAAATTGCGGAGAAATGGGGTGACATTTAGATGTTGTGATGAAAAGCAACATAAGCATATTTTCAAATTTTATTTCAAGCTCAAGCTGAAGCATACTTTTGCCTATATTTGATGTTCCAGCCACATTTCTCATCTTTGAAAAAGGCCCAATAATCCATATTGAACCATGATACAATGATACAAGGTAATCTCATTTCAAAAAACCGTCCTTGAGCTGTCACATACAACCCTGTGTCGAAACGTTGACAAAAGTTGTTTTTTATTTTGTATACATATAATTTTTATTGGAACAAATAAAATTAAATTATTGAATTGTGCAAAAAAGAAACAGACATCGCGGCTAATGTGCATACATATATCGAAATTCTGTGGAAAAGAATTAACAAATCGACCAGCAGTGTTTAATGTTGCATCGCTCTGATGTCAACCACCAATTGATTGTCCCGAGACCAAAACTATTTCGGCCAGCGGCTGCCAACCAGCATCTTATCCATGTAACAAAAGCAACAACCAATTGATGCGCGTCAACATAAGGCTGGCAGCAAACAAGCCTGTAAGTAATTGGGTTGTAGCGATGATAAATGCGTTTGCATTCCTACATTGAATATGCTCCTTGTTACAGTTCACGAAACCTCTACCGAATCTTGGGCTACTGGTTGCATGGTTTCGCTTTTTCCCGTATTTCCTCTGTCCGAGGAGTGGTACTCATCGCTTTGGTCGGATGCTTTTGATAACATGTGCAGTGGTGGTTACATGTTCGTTCCTACAAGAACTTTCTGCGTTGGCACTGCAACGTCAATGCAAACCAACGCCCCTACTCTTGGATTTCTGCCAATCTAAAGGCCACATCATTGATGGGGTCTTTGAATTCCCTTTAGTAAATTCTGATGATGAACAAAGACCTAGCAAGCTTCTGCCTTCCAGAGCCCCATCAAGATCTGGGCCACCATCCAAAAGCCGTACAAATCCCAACGCTTCCGTGCTGACCGTGGTAATATGCGCGAACGTTGACGCACTACGTCCTGGGCCCCTCATCGCATACTACAAGGATGTAGGTTTTCTTCGGTACCTGGAAATCTGGTTCCAACCTTCTTTAAGTTATGCAGCCGTATCACTTTGCAGCATGTATTGTCTAGTAAAACAACATCCATGTAGTTTGCCTTTTACAAAAATAAAACCTCTAAAACGTCCAAACTATTTATATGGCTATTTTTATTGTGATACCAAACATCAGGTTCATGTTGCTGAAGATGCGGGACATAGAACATTTCTGATTTATCTCCTTCTATGTCATTGTTATCCTAATTAAAACGCAGTGAAGAGTCTTGTTTTTTTTTTTTTGTCAGAAGCTCTTCTATGCATATATCTTTAGCTCTTCTATCAGAAGGCTTTTATCTGTTCTATACATACATATATAACTGAAATGCGATTAAAATTTATTTCAATGGTTTGTATTTAAGAAGAAATGAGGATGAATATTGAAACACAGATTAAATCTACAGCGGTATTTTATAAAGATGGTAGAGGTCAATCTTAATTTGAATTGTGATGTGAAGAATTTGACGTATTATAGTGATTATTCTAAATTTTGGTAACGACCCAACATGAGATATGAGCGACGGCAGGAACAACATACAGCCAAAACATCAGGAACAACAAAATAGTCAATATTCCAAACAGTTTGAGATTAACGTCAAAATTAATTGAAGAGCACGAGTTGGGACGGAGTGCCTGAAATTACATGTACACATTACTGAATATTCTAATGGAATAGTTCTTCAGCGATAGTTACACGTATAGCCGTTGTTAAATACATGTACATACTTAGGCATATGTCCAACAACGGGCTATAGATGCATATACAAAAAAGTTCGTCCGACATACACCACATTTGTCGTCACAATCCCTTGAACACTGGGAACATTTCAATTTTGCGAAAACCACATATTTTATTTGTTGAGAATTTAAGATACTTAAATATTTATTTATAAATTGTCGTTTAATTTTCAAATTAAATGTAACTAACATATATGTATATGTTTATTTACATACACATATACAAAGTTTGTCAAAATAATTTGTCAATAAAGGGACGGCAAAGCGAATACAACGCTGTGAGTTGTGAGCGTGAGGTTACCTTGTATCATTGTATCATGATATTGAACATTCAATAATACCAAATTGGATATTGAGTAATACTGAATGAAAGTTCAATGATTCATTCTTTTGTTTTAATGTAAACATATAATAACATAAAGTTGATGGTCATACATAATAATGCCTCAACAATGATCATTGCATCAATCGAATGGTTGCAGAACAATGCTTCCTCTTTTTGTTATTAACGTTTAAACAGACACAACATTCATGGTTAACGCTCTAGCTTGAAACAAAGCTTAAAGCTAATTCTATTCTTTCCCTGCATTCCCTCTTCAAATCTCTTAATCATAATTTAAACCATATTGTTGCAGCCTAATTTCATACTTTTCTCATAACTGCAAAGGATAAAACATACACACGCACCCACATATGTATGTTCCAATAACCCAAACCAATATTCAAGCCTTTATAGAATCTTAATTAGACTTCCAAAATCAACATATCTAAAAGATCTAACGAATTCATGGAGACTTTAATGCCATACATTCTTCATAACTGCAAAGATCCACTTATATCCAAACCATCCCTACAATTCCATATTCAAGTCTTTGACGATTCCTAGTTTGACTTTTGAAATAAACAAATCGAAAAGAACATTAATTTCACAATATTGTGGAATTCATTAAGCATACATATGTTAAGCAACTAAAAGTTCTTGTCGATTTCCTATTTGTAAAGATTGATTTTTTCGCTATTCCCCTTTCCCCTTCAGTCTCCTAAAATAAACCTATCTTTACTTTTCCATACACAGATGTAATTAAATCAACGTTATAATTTTAAGATATTCCTTTTCAAGGTCAATATGAATTCAATTATACATATGTATGTATGCATATTTATATATACATACATACCGGGTTTAAAGAACCAGACGTGATGTCGTCTTTAAAAAGTCCAATAACCCAGATTCATAACATTTAATCAAAACAAATCCGATATTGTGTAATACTGAATGGAAGTTCAATGATTCCTCCTTTTGGTTTAATGCAAATTTCAAATTTAATTTCAACCTCTTACTCATAACAAATTGCTACAACTTAATGCCAATACATTCCTCATAACTGCAAAGAATCAAACATACACATACAATTCAATATTCAAGTCTTTGCTTATTCTTTATTTGACTTCTAAAATAAAAAAATCATTTATTTCATAACATTAGGAAATTAGATCAATCAATGCTTCCCCCATCATAAGGAATACCAAGAATTTCCCACGGCCCCCCCATCCCATGGTATGCTGTTTGTTTACTTTATAAATGAGTCTGCGACCCTTTGTACCCCATTTGTTTACTTAAGATATGTAATTTGATACTTTTAATTACTATATGACTTGTAATTTGATATTTTTAATGGATTTTGAACCATCCTCATTACTCTACTCAGGTCCTGTTGCCAGTAATTCTTCCGGGACAGTCAAAATTATTTCAAATTTCTGTGAAATCTCTTTGCATAAAGAGATTTCACGCTTTTGGGAGGTGGAGAATCTTCCAAGGAAGAACTTCTTATCCCCTTCCGATCAACTGTGTGAAGATCTTTTCAAGTCCACTACTACCAGAGCAGGTGATGGTAGATATGTTGTTCGGTTGAATTTTAAGCAAGCAAATACTGATGTTTTAGGTTTGGGACACTCCAGGGCCAGTGCTATTGCTCAGTTCCTTAGGAACGAAGCTCGACTTATGCGTACTCCCGAGTTAAAGGGAGAGTATGATCGAGTGGTTCGGGAATACAGTGAACTTGGTACCTTCTTCTAGTTCTTTCTCCCGTCCTACTTATTATCTACCTCACCACGCCTGATCGCACATCCACAAAGGTTCGAGTGGTTTTCAATGCCTCCTCTCCTTCTTCGAGTGGTTTAAGTCTGAATGATATCCTTCATACGGGTCCAATTCTACAATCCGACTTAACCATGCTGATTTTAAGATGGAGATTCTTTCGTTACGTATTCAATGCCGACATAGAGAAGATGTATAGGCAAATTCTTGTTCATCCAGATGATGTCAGAGGATTTTATATCGTTCCAATCCAAATGAGGAAGTTCAAGATTTTCAGTTACAAATCCTAACTTTTGGCGTGATTTCTGCGCCTTATCTTGCCATTCGTGTGATGCATCAGTTAGCTGATGATGTTCGTTCGGAACTTCTAAGGCGAGCGATATTCTTCGCAACTTTATGTACGTAGATGATGTTCTAGGTGGAGCACACTCAATTTCGATGGGAATTCGTTCAATTCAGCAGTTGCAATCGGCTTTAAAATCTGCAGGCTTCTCCTTGCGGAAATGGACCGCAAATGTCAAAGATATTCTGACTGATATTCCTTCCGAACATCTACTTCACAGGGACTTTCTTGAGTTCGAAGAAAGTAGTACTGCCAAGATGCTGGGTATACGATGGGATGCTCATTCTGATCCGTTCTTTTTCATGGCCAAACCATTTTCAGACGACATGGTTTCAGACTGGCTGCGTTTCCAGGCTGATTTTCTTTCCATAGATAAAATCAGAATTCCACGCTGGGTACATTTCACTCCAGCCAGCACTGCTCAATTCCACGGTTTCTGTGACGCGTCAGAAAACGCGTATGCAGCGGCGTTGTACGATCGAATTTCTTCCGGTGCTTCTATTTCAACGCACCTAGTCTATTCGAAGACTAAAGTAGCTCCCTTGAAAACCGTGTCCATTCCGAGACTTGAGTTATGTGAAGCAGCACTTCTTTCAGATATGATCGATAGCCTTCTTCCGCTGTTGGACGTTCCGTCATATTCCATATTCTGTTGGACGGACTCCACAATTGTTCTTTCGTGGTTAGTTAAGCCACCTTGTTTCTGGAAAACTTTCGTGGCGAATAGAGTTCCCAACATAATTCAGGTTGTTGATTCTTCCAAGTGGCGTCATGTCTCTTCCGAGACGAATCCTGCCGATCTGGCAAGCAGAGGCGTTCTTCCGTCCGACCTAGTCGGTAATGACTTATGGTGGCAGGGCCCTCATTGGTTGCGAGATTCATCGACAACGTGGTGCGCAGGTAACGTTCCAGTTCGGGATACCGCTCTGGAGAGGAAATCCGTTCAC
The DNA here is from genome assembly GCF_047663935.1 of Musca autumnalis. NCBI lineage: Eukaryota > Metazoa > Arthropoda > Insecta > Diptera > Muscidae > Musca > Musca autumnalis. Next base: position 102,680,663 of record NW_027411755.1, read on the forward strand.
GTAAACTTCGCCTACTTTTCCGAATTTGAAGATGTCCTAGAAAGGTTCTCTTGCTCTGGCAAGGCCCTTCGTTCTCTCGCTATAGTCTATCGATCCAAGGCATCGTTCAAATTCTGTCCCTCAATCTGGTCCCTTGACTAGTGATGAGTTAAACCTGGAACGGAATCGCTGGATTCAAGTGTGTCAGAAAGCATTCTATCCGAACGAGTACAATGCATTATCCGCTAAACGTTCCATTCCTGCTTCCAGTTGTATTCGAGACCTTAATCATTTCCTCGATTCGGAAGGAATAATTCGTTCAAATGTCCGACTTTCTTCCTCACCTGGATTATCTTATAATGAGAAACATCCAATAATCATTCCATCCAATTGCCATTATTCAAAGTTGTTGGTTTCATTCGTTCATTCGGCAACTCTGCATGGTGGTAACCAACTCGTTCTGAGAATAATTCGATCTCAATACTGGATTCCTAAGGTCAAGAATCTCATCAAGGCTACCATAAATAAATGTAAAGCTTGCATTCTGTACAAGCATCGTTGCCAGCGACAGTTAATGGCTGCCTTTCCTCCAGAAAGAACTGAGTTGTCTCGTCCGTTCACTCGAACTGGTCTCGATTTCGCAGGGCCGTTCGATATTAAAACCTATAATGGTCGTTCTTGTCGTATCGCCAAGGGATACGTATGTGTTTTCGTGTGTTTCTCCACGAAAGCTATTCATCTGGAGGCCACGTCGGATCTTTCAACATCCACTTTTCTGTCCGCGTTTCATAGATTCGTTTCACGACTAGGTTGCCCTTTACACTTGTATTCTGACAATGGTACAACATTTGTAGGCGCTTCGAAACTTCTTGCCCGGAACTTCCTTCAGGCCGTTCGTGAGGGTGTTACTGCTCACTATGGACTTCAGCAGCTAACGTGGCACTTCATTCCACCAGGGGCCCCTCACATGGGTGGTTTGTGGGAGGCAGGAGTGAAAAGTTTCAAAGCCCACTTGCGAAAATTCGCAGGTTCGATGAAGTTCACTTTCGAGGAATTTTCCACACTACTTTCCCGCATAGAGGCCTTCCTGAATTCGCGTCCTCTATCTCCTATTTCTCAGGATCCCACCAATCTTGCGGCCTTAACTCCAGGTCATTTTCTAATTGGGACTCCTATTCTAGTTCCCGTGGATCCGTCAGTCGACATTTCTACCATTTCTATTATCAATCGTTGTGAAAAGCTTAAGGCTATTCATAAAATTTTCTGTTCTCGATGGAAGAACGAATACTTGCGTGAACTTCAAAAGCGCAATAAGTGGCAAACTTCCGAGCCCAACGTCACGGTCGATTCCCTCGTTGCAGTCATCGATGACAATCTTCCACAAAACGCGTGGCGCCTTGGGCGCATTTCGAAAGTATACATGGGTTCAGACGGACGTGTACGGGTCATGGATGTAGTTACCCAACGGGGAACTATAACCCGGCCCATCGGCTCGTCGTAATATCCGCCCAAAACTAGTACTTTTTTCTAGTACTATTCATTCGTTCTGATGTCCAATCTATAACAATCCGTTATATTCTTTCCGATGCCCAATATATAACAATTCGTATATTCGTTGCTGCTACGTATACTAGAGCCATATGTCCAGCAGATCTAGCCACCCCGTGCTATATCTATCGCCCGCTCCAGAGAACCAGAATTCGGCGTATTCTTGTCGCATCTACCAAAGCTGTCATTTGTTGGTCCTGATCGTCGCTTTGAAGACTCCTGCTATCCTTCCATATTACAATGACGATTCCAGATGCTTTGAACACTACTTCGTGGACATTATATTTCAAGGCACCACATTCAGTGAAGTTCCAGTCCTGCTTTTACTATAGTTACTTCTATTCTAAAATAAGTCGTTTCTAATCTGAAACATTATTATTTCTATTCTGAAATAATACGTCTCTATTCTGAGACTGTACATTCTGTATTCTAAAGAAAAATTTGCGCTGATCTGTTTTTATTTCTAAGAACGAAACACAAACTTTCCTTTTCAGCTGCATATACATTATACATAATATATTCGAATTTGCCTTTCAGTAACTTTAACTACGTCCATATTTCATTGTAATCCGTAAAGGTACATACGACATGAAATTCTTATCTTTTCTTTCATTGCAGCCAGACTGCAATGTGGGCGGTGAGGTTAATGTCAAAGTCCTGTGTCATAGATGCCCTTTTTGGCTTCTGGCAACTCAGGCTTTCTGACATTCTATGTAATTATTTTCCTTTGCACTACCGCTCACCTACACATACATGTATGCGTTCTGTCGTCTGTGCTTTCTGGGACTATCATACTTTCCTTTTGTTCAATCATAAATCACTTGCATTCAACCATCCTGTCATTCGGTAAGAATCTGCTTTCGTAATTTTCTACTGCTGTTTTCTTTCAATAAAAAGGGAATTTTTCTGTTCAAATACACATCCTGATTCTGCCTGTGTTTTTCTTTTCTATTTCACGCAATCCAATTTGGGAGAAATATTGTGTTCCAAACAATATTTCTTTGGTTCGGGTTCTAAGATTTTCTTCCACTTTTACAGGAAAGCGTCCAACGCTTCAAACTTGGTGTGGTGGTGTGGTGTTTTCAACCTTATTAATCTCGTTAAGGAAATATAATCGATCACTTCACGTCTCTAAGGCAAAAAAAAAAAGAATCACTCTTATTCTTGAAGTTTGAAAGTGCGGATCGTCGGAAATATTTTGTGAAAAAAATCTAATTTGAATTGTTTTTTGAATAAAGTGGCCGACTGCGTCAACAAAGTTGAATTTAAAAATCAATTTAAAGTGTTTTTCTTTAGTTTGAAATCAACAAAACGTAAGTATCGTCTGAATACTTGTTGTGTTTGTTGTAGTATTGTTGTTCGGCTTTGTGCAACAATAATTTCGTTTCAAAATCTAGTCTGTGGAATTCGAGCCACTACAAGTCCTTTCGACAGTATTGGAACTTGTACATGGTCCTTCGAGTCCTAAAATAAAGAATCGGCTGATTTGCCAAAAAAGCATAATTCAAACAAAGCATAAAATTTGCTTTGTCAAAGAAAAAGTAGAATTTGTGTTTGCTTGTCTGTGTTCGTATTTGGCGGCATTTGTGATTTGTTGTTGTGATTGAGACACACAACAAAGAACATTTCCAAACAAGAAAAAAATCATTTGTGTATTTTTGCACACTGAGAGGTTTTGTGTGGGTGACGTAGGGGATGAATGATACCAAGCAACGGTCTTGACCGGCTTTAACATGGCAAAGCCCAGGATTTATCTTGGTCCCTTTTTCATCTCAAGTGGACACAGACCTCCCCGTGGTGTCACCTGGGGAACTGCCTTTAACACCTGTTAAAGATAGTGAGCTAACATGTGCCGGCGTTCACCCATAAGAACGTTAAAAACTTGGGTTTGGGCGTCGGGTTAGTAACCCTCCCCTAGAAAAAACATCCTACTATGAAAAAACGAAAGAAAAGAAAAACAAACCCCTCTAAAGTTGACGAACCCCGCAAACGTTTTAAGGACCATGATCTGCACCTGGAATGTTCGCACTCTTTATAGAGAAGGTGCAGTCTTCGCATTGGCAGACGTACTTGAAAAGTACAAGGCCGATATTACTGCCATACAGGAAATACGATGGATTGGGAAAGGCGTCACGACAACACCTAAAGGTGACGCACTGTATTATATCTGCCATGACGTAAAGCATGAGTTTGGTTGCAGATTCGTAGTTAGTCGGAGACTAAAACATCTGGTATCCAGCTTCACCCCAGTGAATGAAAGACTTGCTGCAATTCGAATAAAAGCTAAATTCTTCAACATCAGCTTTATTTGCGCTCATGCTCCCACTGAAGAAAAGGACGAACAGACCAAAGATATATTTTACGAGCGCTTAGAAGAAACATACGTACAATGGTATGAGGCTGATAGACTTTGCAGCTGCAAAAAACATGGTAGTTAGCAGTACCAGATTTAATCTCTCCAGATCAAAGAACAAGTAATCAAATTGATCATGTTGTAATAGATGGAAGACATTCATCCAGCGTGTTGGATGTACGATCGTTCCGAGGCGCAAACATTGATTCGGACCACTACCTTGTTGCAGCAAAGGTACGTACCCGTCTAAACGTTGCAAATAAAGCACGAACATACACAAGCGGAAGTTGGACATCGATAGGCTGCAAACACAACAGATAGCCACAGCATATTCCACTCAACTAGCCCAATTGCTTAACGCGAGCACTCCTTGTCCCGATAACATAACAACACAATGGCAACATATTGCCCACTCCATGCAAACAGCCGCAAAATCCATACTTGGATTCCAGAGACCTCCACAAAGGAATTCATTGTATGAACAGGAGTGTCGTGCTGCTACCGAAGAGAAAAATGCGGCATATAGAGCTACTTTACAACATGAAAGAGATATCGGGAGAAAAGGAGAGAAGAGAAACGTATTTTCCGCAAGAAAAAGAGAGAAATGGAAAAGCGGGAGTGTGAAAAAATCGAGATGTACAGGAGCCAGAATGAAGTCCGAAAATTCTACCAAAGAGTGAAACATCAAACAGATGGCTTTGGTACAGGCACATCCTCCTGTAGAGATCAGCAAGGTAATCTGGTAACAGATAGCGTGCTCAGGATATGGAAGGAACATTTCTCCAATCTGCTGGTATCCAATAGTAGTGAAGACGATGATACCGCAGATCCAATCCCAGAAGATGGTATAGAATGTATACCGCCCTGCCAAGATGAGGTAAAAACAGCAATCAACCGGCTGAAGAATAATAAAGCAGCAGGAGCCTATGGATTACCAGCCGAGCTGTTTAAAACCGGAGGCGGCGCGCTGATAAGGTGTATGCATCAGCTAGTTAGCACCATCTGGCAGGAAGAGCGCGTACCCGACGATTGTCGCGTCCACAAGAAAGGAGATAAGACTGTATGCTCCAACTATAGGGGCATAAGTCTTCTCCCTATTGCCTATAAGATAGTGTCAGGGATATTGTGCGAACGACTAAAGCCAATGGTCAACGAAATAATTGGACCATACCAATGTGGCTTTAGACCTGGCAAGTCCACCATTGACCAGATATTTACCCTGCGGCAAATCCTAGAGAAGACCTAAGAGATGCAGATCGACACATTTCACCTTTTTGTCGATTATAAAGCAGCATTCGACAGTCCCCTCCGATCAAAGGTATTCCACGCAATGTCTGAATTTGGTATCCCCGCAAAGCTCATCCGGCTTTGTAAGATGACTTTAACTGATACTAGGTCCTCAGTTAAAATTGGAAAGAACCTCTCCGAAGAATTTTGTACCAAAAGAGGTTTCAGACAAGGAGACAGCCTTTCGTGTGACCTATTCAACATTTTGCTGGAAAAGGTAATACGAGATGCAAATGTCAAAAGAAATGGTACAATTTACACCAATAGCCATATGTTACTTGCCTATGCTGATGACATAGACATCATGGGACGATCAGTAAAGGAAGTAACTGATACCTTTAGGAAGGTCGAAGCAGAATCTGCGAAAGTGGGTCTGGAGGTAAACGGCGAAAAGACCAAATTGATGGTGTCGACTCGCAAAGCGTCCATAGAGCTCGGGCCAACTGTGGAAGTTGGTACCTACAATTTTGAGGCAGTTAAAGACTTCGTCTACCTCGGCACTGCCATAAAAACAACAAACAACATCAGTTGTGAAATAAGAAGAAGAATTGTATTGGCTAACAGATGCTACTATGGTCTAAGTAAGCAATTTAAAAACAAAGCCACATCTCGTCAAACAAAAATAACACCATACAAAACGCTGATACTACCCGTGCTAATGTAAGGCTCCGAAGCATGGGTACTTGCGCAAGCAGATAAGGCAGTTCTTCGAAAGATCTACGGGCCGATTTGCGTTGACGGTGAATATCGACGTCGTATGAACCACGAGCTATATAAGCTATACAAAGACATGCATATAGTTAAACGTATCGAGATGCAACGATTGCGTTGGCTAGGCCATATCATGAGAATGAGCGATGATGAACCCGCTAAAAAGGCGTATGAATACATGCCACATAGCGGTGCACGCAGAATCGGCAGGCCTAAGCTTCGATGGAGCATACAAGTGGATGAAGAAATGAAAAGGCGCGGTATTCCAAAAAGTCAAGCGAAAAACAGAGAGGAATGGAGATCTTTTCTTAGTTCGGTCTATGGAACAAATGTTCTGTAATGGGCCAACTAAGTAAGTAAGTAAGAGAGGTTTTGTGTATTTATTGTGTCTAACAAGGTAAAAATAATAACACATATTTTAACACCATTTAAAAAGCATCACTCTCATTTTTTTCCATCATTTTATTTGTATTTTTTCATTTGTTTCCACCTGTCATTCACAACATAAACGAGCATTGCCATCTGCGTATTGTTGTGCTTGATCGATCTGTCAGTAGTCAATTGTTGGCACATCGACCATTGCTCATAAAATGTGAATTGGAAATATGTTAACGTAACGTAAGGTGGTAAAACGTAACATATATAACGTAACACAAATTACTAAATTCGTAACAATAATAAAAAAATAATAAATTCAATGCCAAATAAAATTTAATTCAATATAATATAATAAATAAAAAAAATTACAAAATAATAAAAAATATTGATTTTTTTTCTCATAAGAGTTTATACCAAAATCAACATATTTTGCAACATGTCAGCACATATCAACTAAGAATTCATCGAATTCTGTGAGTTGAAAAGAACATCAACACAGTTACCTGTGAGGTTGTTGTTGGAATACTAGCCACTTAAAGAGTTCGGTTTTTCGCTAAAAAGGCATCATTTCAAAAACTGAGAAGCCAATTGATAATTCCCTTCGCCGGGATGAAATCATGATATTGGTAGTGTATGGTCTAGGACCACACTTGTGACGACCACTGTACTTCTTGTTTTGCAAAAAATAGTCTAGCGATACGCAATATGTACAATGGTACATATATACATACAAGCATACCCGCGGCTGCTAACTATTTCTCATTTGCCGCTTTCCAATAAATCCTGGAATGTTTTTACTTTACAGGCGGTGCAGGGAGTGCAGTCAAGTCAGTTCGTCAGTGATCTTTAAAACGTGCGATTCCCCCAGCAGTGAAAGTTACAAGTTTACAAGTCGAAACATCAAAACGATAAACACATTGTTAAACAATAAGATAGAAAAACACAAAGCTACAGGTACAAATTTAAACATTGAACACAAAATTGTTATCAACATACAACACAAAGTTACACAAACAACGAATACAAATTGAATTAAATAAATAAAAACTAAATAAAATTTGATACTTAAACTAAAATATTGCACTAATATACTTACCATTAAAATTGCACATTCGCTTTGTATATAAATATTTCCTAAAAATTTAAACTACTTAAAACTTACCTCTTGTAAAAACCTATTTGCTAGATAAAAATTAAAAACTTACATTTTGTTAACTAAAAACTACATTGAATTGCACTACTACCAAAATACATTGTACATACATACACACACCACATATTGAATTGCAAATAAAACTACCTCTTGAAAAATGATGAACATACAAATAAACTTACCTTATTATTTCTAAAGAAAGGAAAAAAAGGTTTGTGATTAAACATCTTGGTCCATTTCGAGCCGACTGGTGTTTTTTATAAAGAATTTAAAAAGCGCTAAGTGATTTGAAATACAAAAAATACGAAAAAACGAAAAATTATAATTAGTGATATAAATACTATTAATTAAAAAGTGAACTTAAACGGGTGGTTCATTATAGTGAACACATTGAAATTGAACAGTGAAAAGAAAATAGACGATAACAAACATAACAAAACTCTCAGTGACACTAAAATAAGTAAAAAAGTGGAATAAATAAATGAAATTAGCAACAGAAAAGTGCATAAAACTACAAAAACAATAAAAAACATATTGTGGGAAAAATTAAGACAGTGAAGGTGTAACAACAAAAAACCACATAAAATACCTGTGAGACAAAGAGAAGTGCCGGTATAATAAATCGACACAAAAACAAGTGGTACGAACAGTGAGAAATAACCACTGGAACATCCAGTTTAAAACAAAACCAACAAGCAGTAAAAAACGAATAACGCTGACTTGAAGAGTGCAAAAAGTACAGTGGCTTAAAAAAATTTTTATATAAAAATAATTAAATTAATTTAGTATTTTTAATTAAAATAAAATACAAAATAAACAACTACAAAATAATCTAAAAACAGCAAAAACTCAACATATACAGTGAAACAAGTACACAGTTAACCACAAAATACATAAAGTGTCATGCAAAAAAAATAATACAATATAAAGTGGAACACAACAAAACTAGAACTGTCCAAATAGAAAATTGTAACATACAAAATGGAACACAACAAAACTAGAACTGTCCAAATAGAAAATTGTAACATATATTTTACAAAACAACAAACGGTACGGGTTAATAACAAATTACTGAGACATTTTTAACAAATCACACAACAACAACAAGAGCCAGCAAACAGAAGGAAGAAGAAGACACAGTGAAACATCGCTGGCGGCACAGGGGTAAAACACACACAAACACACTCCCACCTATACAAAAAGAGTGCAAAGTGAGTACCAATGTGTTTTTTTTGTTGTTTTGTGCTCTGAAGCGTGGAATCGAGAAAGGACTACAGGGTGCGGCGAAATTTGACACCGCCACTGTACTTGTTTATACACACGCTTTTTTTTCCACCAAAATAAATAATAAATCATTTAATTTCCTTTTTAAATTCAATTTCAGTTTTACACTTTATTTACAATATTTTATGTGAGGATAATTCAGTAGATTGTAGGCTAGTGTAACTAGGTTTAGGTTGTATTTGTGTACATTAGAGTAGGTTGTATATTCACTAGGTTAGGTTTTTCGTTTTAGGTTATATATAGTGCAATATTAGATGTAGGACTTTAGCTTTAAATTCTCTAGGTTCAAATTCAAAAATAGTTTTAAGCAAATTTTATGAAGGCAATTTCACAGTAGTTTTAGGCAAATTTTATGATGGTAAATTCAATGTATTTTGAGTAGTAGATTTTATAGGTTTTAACTAGGTATTTTAAAATTTAAATTAGCACAATTTAAGATAGCACAGTTTTTAGTTTTAATTAGCACTATTTTTAGTTTTAATTAGGTTATGTTAAACAATTTACAATTTTTGTGTTTTGTATTTTATATAAAAATCTCACTGTGTTGTAACTTTATGTTTAACTTATTACTGTTTCAATGTTATGTGTTATTTATTTTCAATTTGTATGTATGTCACTGGCCACGGGGTTTTTTGTTTACGTCGTTCGAGCTCAAAGGGTTTTTTTTCGAAGTGAAGTTTTGCATAGGCGAAATGCATAACTTTGGCTTGTTGCATAGCTTGTTTACCTTTGGCCATTCTTATTTACCTTCTTCTGATTGGAATTTACCGGTGGCTTTATGGAATTTTCGTATGTATGCGTGAGTATTTACGCTCTCTTTAAAGGCCAAATTATGCAGCCGTACCATTCTCCGATACGCCGCCGTTGAACTCCACAAAGCCGCCGGCAAATGTCATTAGGGTGCATACTTAAATAAGGCGTCGCCGCAAACATTCTCCCCCCCCCCCGTGACCAGTGTATCTCCTCAGACTTCAGTCATCAACTGGCAAGTTGAGTATGGGGCCGGAAAATACGATGCCCAGTGCAGTTTGGTAACCACAGACATCGCCCAGGCCGGTTGCTCTTCGGGTGCTTCGTATGATGGTGGAATACACATCGGCATTTGCTGTGGGGGTTTCTGGGCTGTATTTTAAAGCTGGTGAACCGCTTCCCCTTGTACCGAAACGACCGCAGGCCCAATTTTTGTAAAAAGGCATAAGAAATTCTTGACATGGAGCTGGATTGACTCAATAGCGCCAGTACCGTTTTCCAGCTCTCCATGCTCTGCGCCATGATCCTTATCATTGCCGTGGGGACCAGTCCCAAGCGAACGGCCTATTGTCTTCGGTTGGCACCGGTCGGAGAGGGTCTTCTAATTGCGGGGCTCCATGGATTAATGTGTGGTGGCGGTAGTCGCAATGACGACAACCCACAAGAGAGGGGCAGTCAGGTGCCAAATGACTGCGGGCGAGAGAATTCCGACAATAGCTCCTTCTCTCGATTGTCTCGTACCTCTGGTAACGGGACTGATCCAGGAAACGCCGGCAGGAGCTAAGGTCATGGTCCTGCTGGCAGAGCCCGCAGGAATACTGCCAGTGACTTGGGCGACTTCTCCTCTCATCCCTTTCTGCTCGCCGTTGATTGGACCTGCTTCTTTCTGGGCTACCCTGGCGTTCACCTCGACGACTTGGGCGGTCATCTCTCTCCACGACTTGTTGTTGTTAGCCAAGGTAAGCTGCCATATCTGTAACGAAAGAGATGTGAGTACCGTGTTATTGGGTGAGTACGTAACCGACTAGTCAGTCGGAGAAAAGTTTAACAACTTTTGCAATGGGTCTACTAATTATGCCACCAGAAATCTGTACATCCACAACCCTAACATTTTGATCAGAACCGGGGTATGTTTTCTCAATACGACCCATTTTCCATTCTTGGGGGGCTTATCTATCATCTCGTATCAAGACTAAATCTCCTTCTTTAACATTTTCTTTCTCATACTTCCATTTGGTTCTTCTGTGAAGTTCATGGAGATTTTCCATCGGTTACAAAAATACTGAGAAATAACCTTGAGTCTTTTCCAACGATTAACTTAACTAAGATCAGTATCGGATATATCGGGCTCAGCTGGAGCCAAAATAGACGTGCCTATTAAGAAATGACCAGGTGTTAAGGGTGTGAAGTCATTGGGGTCGTCGCTTGCCGGACTCGAATCACGAATTCAAACAAGCTTCGATGCGCGTTAATATGGTAGTAAACTCTTCGAACGTGAAGTTCATTTTTGGTATACTTTTCTTTAGATGAAGTTTGAACGATTTTACTCCGGCCTCCCACAAGCCACCCATGTGAGGAGCGCCAGGCGGTATAAATTTCCAATTCAAATGCAATGACTTTGTATTGTGCTATTTTGTAAGTTTTTCATAAAAGCTACTCGATCTCTTTTTAGTAGGTCGACTGCGCCAACAAAATTTGTCCCATTGTCTGAATAAATACAAGATGGGCAACCACGGCGGCTTATGAATTTGGCAAATGCGGCAAGGAAAGCATAAGAAGACAAGTCGCTCGTTGGCTCTAAGTGTATAGCTTTAGTCGCGAAACAGACAAAAAGACAAACATATCCTTTAGTGAGGAAACAGGCCCTTCCCGAATGGCTCTTAATATTGAAGGGTTCCGCAAAGTCAACTCCTGTATTTGTGAATGGTCTCGACAAGAAAGTACGTTCTGGTGGAAGTGAGGCCATTATTTGATCTTGATTCTATTTTTTTGAGAATTATGCATACTTTGCAATTCCGAATAGTCTTTTTGACCAGCGACTTGAGTCCGAATATCCAGAATTCAGATCTTATCACTCGGATCATCAACTGATTGCCTCCGTGCAATGTAATTTTATGAATGAAGTCCACAAGCAACTTACTGAAGATTGCTCCATGCGGGAGTATTATTGGATGGCGTTCACTATAAGTCAGAACACCCGATTGTACTAATCTTCCGTTGGCTCTCATAATTCCTCTTGAGTCTAGCAAAGGATTCAAGGTCAGAAGTGGGCTTGTGTGACAGATTCGAGTCTTTTTTCCAATGATTCGCATTCGTTTGGGTAGAAAAATTTTTGAGTTTGTACAATACTCGAGCGTTTTCCATCCTGGATCCTGAAAGATCCGTAGATAGTGCTCTAAGATGTTGTCGATTTTGTCCATTGTTCTTCCAAAATCGCAAAGCATATGCATATGAACGATAGACTTTTGCCAATGAAGAGAAATTTTTCAAAGGGTCATCCGTTTCTTGCACAAGTGTGAGGGCTTTAACAGCTTTCGCTTCCAAGTTTGTATCATTTGTAACTTGATGTGATAGCAAACGATCTTTGGGCATTCTTAACCAGTGAGGTCCATACCACCAGAGATTATTGTCTTTTAGTTCAGCAGGTGAAAATCCTCGACTCGCTATATCAGCAGGGTTACTTTCAGACTCAATGTGTCTCCAGTTTTCTTGACTGACATTCTCAGAAATTTCCGAAACTCTACTTCCGACAAAAGTGGTCCAATGGCAAGGAGGCTTTTTTAACCATGCCAAAACAATGGTAGAGTCAGTCCAAAATTGTGTGACATAGTTGGATATTTGCAGGTTATCCATTATTGAAACTGCCAATTTCGAAAGAAGAACTGCTCCACATAATTCGAGTCGTGGTATTGAGAGTTTTTTAATCTGAGCTACCCGAGTCTTTGCTGCTAGCAGGAAGGTATGTGTATTAGAGTCTGTATCTTCAACTCGAATATATATAGCAGCGTCACAGAAGCCATAAATTTCCACAGAACTTGTCAAAGTGAAATTGATCCATCTTGGAACTTTGAGAACTTCGATATGTTGACTATTTTTTACAAAGTTTTTCCAATTAATTTGTGTCATTGGCTTCAAGGTGTCGTCCCAATCTATTTTGTCCAGCCAGATTTGCTGCATTACCAGTTTTGCTACGACCACTACTTGTGCTAGCCATCCGCATGGGTCAAATAACTTGGCAATGGTTGATAACATTTCTCTTTTAGTGTATCTACCTTGTTTTTCCATTATTGGAGGGGTAAATGAGAAGAAATCTCCAGAAATATTCCATCGTACACCCAAGGTTTTCGTAGAAGCATCTTCCGAAATATCTAGCCAGTTTAATGGCAATAAATTTTCTTCCGGAATATCTTTAATCACTTTGTGATCGTTTGAGGCCCATTTCATAAGCGTAAATTCAGCAGAGTCTAAAGCTGCGACTAATTCCTTTCTAGATTTGATCGAATCTTCAAGCGTATGACCACCAGCTAGTACATCATCCACGTATAAATGGTTTAAAATTATGTCGCTAGCTCTTGGATACAAGTCTTTAACATCCTGTGCCAATTTTATGAGGGTTCTTAATGCCAAAGAGGTGCACAATTCACTCCAAATGTCACAGTCAGCAACTCATAGTCTTCAACTAGGTCAGATGGCCTCTTTCTAAAGAGTATTCTTTGGTATCTTGTTTGACTTCTGTCCAGCAGTATTTGCCTATACATCTTGGTGATGTCGGCATTAAACACGTACTTGAAAAATCTCCATTTGAGAATCTGTAATACTAAATCCTGTTGTAGAATGGGTCCGGGAAAAAGTATGTCGTTTAAACTTGTTTTGTTCGATGTTGGACATGAAGCGTTGAACACGACTCTCAAATTTTGTAGTGAGTATATCTGGTTTTATCACTGCGTGATGTGGCAGATAATAATTGGGCATATCGTTGATCTCGTTTTCGCTAAATTTTCGCATATGACCAAGTTCAAGGTACTCCAGTATTGAAGTGTCATATTGTTCTTTAATCTCTGGTGTTTTCAAAAGTTTTCTCTCCATCCTGTAGAATTGGGCTAAGGCAATATTCCTTGAATTTCCCAGTTCTTCTCATTTTCTGAATGGGAGAGTCACAATGTATCTTCCTTCTTGATTTCGTACTGTAGTTTCAATGAAATTCCTTTCGCAAAAGTGGTCTTCTTCTGACCGTAAAACTTTTTTAGGGTTCTCTTCCACCTCCCAAAATTGTGTAAGTATTTTCTCAATAGATGTGGTCGCAAGCATTGAAATTTGTTTACTTCGAATCGCATTCCCAGGAATGGGTCCTCCAACAATCCATCCAAACTTTGTTTTTTGTGTTAATATTGTTGCAAAAGTTTTCATTGGAGTCCCAATTGTGAATATTAGTGGTCCTATGTCCATTCCAATAAGTAAATCGATGGGTTGACTGACGTAGAACTTCGGGTCAGCCAGTTCTAATAATGTTATATCTCTAAGTTTATTTTTATCTAAGTTTTGTGGTGGCAAATTCGAAGGTAACGTTTTTAAAACTGGAACCCACACTTCCAGTCTAAAACTAGGGTCATATTTTGAACGCATAGTGAATAGGCAAGATTTTGTTGAAGTTTCGGAAACAAATTGACTGAGACCAGTGACGTGTACTAAATTTTTTCTTGTAGGCAGCTTCAAAAGATTCTTCAATTTTTCCGAAATAAAAGTTGACTGTGATCCTGAGTCGATCAGAGCTCTGGCGTAAAGTTGTCCTCCGGTTTCTATTTGTACCATGGCTGTGAAAAGTAGAGTTCCTCCAGATTGTTGTTGATTAACTTGAGTATCTTGTAGGGTCAAGGTTGTAATCGTATTTGGTGCAAGGTGTTTAGTGGACTGTAATTGAGTGGTAGTAGCGGCGACACTAGTACTAGGTTGTGTCCCCACCTGAGCTAGGTATGAATTTGTTGACTGGGTTTCCGTTCCCTTGTGTAGCAAAGTATGATGTCTCAAGGTACAAGTACGACATCCAAAGCGACTTTTGCAATCTTCAACTCCATGGCTAGATGACAGGCAGTTATAACACAAATGTGACGTCTTCACAATCTGAATTCTATCATTGATGTTCTTCTTCAGAAACTCGGAACAATCTCTTATGAAATGATTTGATTTGTAAACTTGACATGATTGTCCATTTTGATTGCTGTTTTGTAGTTTATTTTGTTGATTGTGCTGTGAATTGGCTCTTCCTCCAACATTATTCGGATTGCTTGAAGTATTTGTTTGAAAGGCTTATTGGGCTGAACAAATTTTGAATTTATTTGTCAGGAATTGTCAAATTGTTCCCATTTCGGAAGTACTTTGCAATAACTAAGAGATTTCTCGAACTCCTCTAGAAAATTCCTTGGTAATTTTGAAGAACAAAGTTATATCAGTAACGGATCCCAACCTTTTACGTCCACTTCAAGCATCTCCAGTGTCTGCAAACAGCTATTTACTACTCTTTGTAACTTTTGAATCGTGTAACTTGAGTCGATTGATACTCCAGGCAGATTAAAAAGACATTTTATTTGTTCATTAACCTGCATCCTTTTGTTTTCATATCGGTCCGTAAGGTTTCTCCACGCTAATTCAAAACCATCATTGGTTAATGGCACATGGCTAATAATTTCTCTTGCTTCGCCCGCTGTTTTTTGTTTCAGATGGAATTGTTTTGCTTAATTTTGAACCTTTAATATAAATTGCACTGAACAAATCTCGAAATGTGGGCCAATCGCTATATCCTCCCTTGAATATGTCGGTGTCACATGGCGGCAAACGTGATATTGATTTGACATCTTGCTCCTTTCCTGGTTGGGACACCACAGATTCTCTTTTAAATTTTTCCAACGTCTGCTTATCAATGGCGCTTTTTAATTGTATATTGATTTGACTTAAAGCTTTCTTGTACGCAACCATCGCCTCCATATACTTTTTCCTTAATTTTTTTTATCAATCACCTTTTCAGCTTCGGCTGGCTCGTGATCTCTGCATTCCATATAACTCCTTTTAACTTGTTCCCATGCTGAATTCAATCCCAAGCGGGTTGTCTCCAAAGTATCGGCAGTATCCTCTAGACTGGTTATTGAAAATATCGAAATGAAGTCCAAAAGATCGTTAACGCCATTTGCAAATTTGTCGTACAATGTTTTTTCCATCTTGTAGTTTGAGTCTTAGCTTTTCTTTAATTTTGTAGGTAGCAAAATAACGAAGGTATCCCAAATGAGAAGGAATTACTTTGTTCAGGATTTAAGCTTTACAAAATCTTTTAAAAACAAAAATTAATCAAAAAATAGACGAAAATTCCAAAAAATATTTGAAAAAAGGTCAAATAATTTTCGCAATTTGCTTGACTGTTGTTCAGTTTTTCAATCCAGTGCTTGGTGAAAATTAGTATTTTTCCAAAAAAAAAAAAAGAAAAAATACTTTTGATTGAATTCAATTCCGGACAATGACAATGAGGAAGCAAATACGCCGGGGTCACAAGAGATCAATAACAGAAAGGTGTAATTGAGCAAAAACTTTCCGATAAACTAAAAAAATTGTATCCAAACTGAGGGCGAATTTGAATGTAAACTTCACAAAAGACGCCAAAGAAAGCAGAAAATGCGTAAAAAAAGTTTATAAAGACTTGCTTGAATTTCCAAAAATCAGTAAACTTGTTTACGAGTCAATATGAGAAAACTAGTATATGGCTATTCCGTTTGGTTATCCAACAAAAATAAATCCAATAGACAAGACGTAGTTGCAACAGAAAATTATTTTTCAAATTTCTAAAAATTTATCCAAAAAAACTTGAACGGTTGTAAAAATTTATGCTGGGTTGTGGATAAAAGTTCCAAGAGATGTCCGTCCGTTTTCTAAGTGTCTCAGAAAGTTAATAAAATCGCTTAATATCCTTTTGCAGGAGGATTTTAATATGAAATGACAGCAATTTCCTTTAATCAATAGTTGTATTGTTCAATCTATTCGAAATATTTGTCTAAATCAACAAATATTTCTAAAAACCGCTTGAATTTTTTTCAAAAATTGCAAAGAAATTTGAAAAGCGTTATGATTTGGGTTAAAATGGTCATAGAAAATCCAAAAAAAATAATCAAAAAAAGTTTTCCAAAAGTATAAGTTTCACCACAAAGTGGTTATGCACAAGAATATACCAGCAAAATACTTCCGCAATAACTCGCTGAAGATATTTTGGTTCACAGAAATTTTGCTGAAAAGTTGGTAAAATTTGATTAAATTATAAAAATTATATATAGGTTATTATCATATGCGCTTGTTTTCTGTCTGTATACAAGGCTGTGTTTGGCCAAAAAATATTGTTAAAAATTTCGATTTAAATAAGCATCAGTCTGTGCACCAGACTTTTTTCCTCAAAAATGTTTTTTTTTTAAATTATCGACGAAATGTAGGTTAGTGTAACAGACGCTTGTAAATTGCCTCCAAAATTGCCAACAATAGCTTTTTAGGTTAAGTGTTTTTTCTGGTCGTCCACCAGACTCTTTTTGTTTCGTAATATGTTTTTCAATCAATGGTAAAATTCGTCTGTCCACCAGACGCTATAAAAATTTAAAAATGGCGACTTGTTTTTTAACTCTTCATGTATATATGTAGCGATGTATTGTTGTATATATGTAGCGATGCATATGTGTCTTTATGTAAACTGCACGTTTACTGATTATATATGTAATATGGCGGAATTTGCATGTAAATATGTTTTATGTACAGATTTTTCCAAGATTCAGCGTATATTATGTATTGTGATTTAACGGAGAATTTCTGGTAGGTATCAAAAGCAATGGCGATTTTGAGCTCCCTGCTCGTTTTGTTTGTGTCAAATTTTTAGGTTATGCAAGTGAAAACTGTCCTCGAGTCATGGGCATATTAGTTCCACTGCATAAGGTGTCAAAATTTCCACCGATCCACTGTAGCACTTCAAATCCAAGTCTATAAGGGTCTATGCAATTTTTAGGCCGTAAGGGTCTATTTGTTGCACCCAATATCGTTTTGATTGGTTGTGCTCAAAAAACATGAAAATGGGGTACTCACTCTGAAGAATGTATACTTTTTCCTGTTTGTGTGTTATTTGGTGTGCTGGGTCTTCCTTCCGTCCGTCCTCTAGATGTTGTTGTTGTTGAACTGGTGTTGATTGTTGGATTTATTTAATTTTTGTTTCACGTACCGAACCATTTTGTTGTTGTTGTATTTGTAAAAATATTGTTAATTTTTATTTAAAAAAAACCTAAAAAACTTTTTGTGTTGTACCACTGTAATGTTCACTTTTTGTAATTTTGTATTTATGTTTTTCTTCTTTTATTGTAACGTTCTCTATGTACACTGTTAACTGTTTCACTTTGTATGTAATTTTATGTGTTCACTTTTTGCCTTTTTTTGTAAACGATCTTGTACTTTTTCTTTGTACTCAAGCTGTTTTTGAGATTTTTGTTTTTTGTAAAATTTTTTTGTTTTTTAATTATTTAAAAAATATCACACTCATCTTGCTCGACTGGACCAAAATGTTTATACACACGCTTTTTTCCACCAAAATAAATAATAAATCAATTAATTTCCTTTTTAAATTCAAGTTTAGTTTTACACTTTATTTACAATATTTTATGGGAGGATAATTCAGTAGATTGTAGGTTAGTGTAACTAGTTTTAGGTTGTATTTATGTACATTAGAGTAGGTTGTATATTCACTAGGTTAGGTTTTCGTTTTAGGTTATATATAGTGCAATGTAGATGTAGGACTTTAGCTTTAATTTCTCCAGATTCAAATTAGGCAAATTCAAAAATAGTTTTAAGCAAATTTTATGTAGGCACTTTCACAGTAGTTTTAGGCAAATTTTATGAAGGTAAATTCAAGGTATTTTGAGTAGTAAATTTTATAGGTTTTAACTAGGTATTTTCAAATTTTAATTAGCACAATTTTAGATAGCTCAGTTTTTAGTTTTAATTAGCACAATTTTTAGTTTTACTTAGGTTAAGTAAAACAATTTACAATTTTTGTGTTTTGTATTTTATATAAAAATCTCACACTTTATGTTTAACTTATTACTGTTTCAATGTTATGTGTTATTTATTTTCAATTTGTATGTATGTCACTGGCCACGGGGTTTTTTGTTTATGTCGTTCGAGTTCAAAGGGTTTTTTCGAAGTGAAGTTTTGCATCGGCGAAATGCATAACTTTGACTTTTTGCATCGCTTATTTACCTTTTGCCATTCTTATTTGAACTCCATAAAGTCGCCGGCAAATGTCATTAGGGTGCATATTAAAATAAGGCGTCGCCGCAAACAGTACCTTAAAGATTAAAACGCTATTAAAACATACAATTTGACACCCTTTGACCCTAGTTTAACAACATTTTGCAACCGAGGACTGATGTTGACCCTTTCTTTGTTCGTGGGAATACACAAATATGTCCGCACTTACACACATACATACAAAAACTCTAGATTGCTCTTTTTAAACAGTTGGAATTTGTGGAAATTTGTTCCAAAATTGGGAAAATTGCCAGTGATTTGTTAAAGTGAGATTATTTTTTGGGAAAAATTGGAACGGCTAGTGGAAAGTTGGAACAGTAGTCCTTCTTCTTTATCTCAGTGTCTGTCCGTTTACAGTGGGACCTTGGTGAAATTGAACCGCCATTATTAAACTTTTTCTTTTTTTTTGTAAAAAGCTTCTGGAAAACATACTTACATACTCTTACTTAAATTTTACGACTCAATTCTCTTTGAAATTATTGATTCTTTTGGAAATTACGGATTATTTTTTTGGAATCTTGCTTTCTCATTTCGTGGGAATATACTCTTTACATACACAACAAGTGTTTTGCGATTTTGGCGCAAATTTTTGGCGACATAATTGTGGCACAACAATTTACATAAACTTAGCAGACATTTTGGGGAATATTTTACATAACAACTTTTTGGAAAAAAAATGCCGTTTATCAAAGACTCATACATAACCCTAAAACACATATTACATAGAGACACAGACACATCTGAACATTGCGAAATGTTTGTACATAATCGCCATCTTAGTTTCCCAATAAATCAATTTTGGGAGTATTTGGAAAAAATTTGCGGTTTCTGGAACACATAAGATAAAAAAGACGCGTTTGGGGGACAAGCGCTAAAATATTTTGAAGTTAGCTAACCACAAAACTGTGAGCATTTTTTTACAAAGCATTTGGTATACATACCAGCGCAGTGATTTGTAGGTTAACTAACCTTAAACATTTACCTAAACATTTTTCTATACATTTCTTTGAAAACTCTTATGGTCTGTTCCAGTACTCCAAGAATCTACTAATTTTTCCGATAACATAAAGGAAAAAATGCTATCGTAGTAAATAGTAGCTTCTTGCAGGTTCTGGAACAGAACATTAACCTGAATTTATACAACTTTATAAAAACTTCTGAATTTATACAATTGTTTGAAAACTTTTAAGCTCTCTTGATGAATTCTTGCTGATGGAGATTTTTGTTCTCGATACTAAATATTTTCATCTTACTTGAGTTCTTTTGCTGAAACATTTTATTATGATTTTTTTAAAACATATTGCTGCATTTTTTTTTGTTCGAAAATTAAAATTACTTTAAACTTTGCTGAAATATTTTACATTTAAACCAAACCATTCTTCTGTTGGAAATAATTGGAGTTTTTTATACTTTTTGCTGAAAATTTGCTGCTGATCCAAAAATTTGTTCACGATTGCAACATTTTGCTGGCATTCTTAAATTTTCTGATTTGATTATTGTTTCGACTCTACATCGTACTGTTTTTTGAGCTTTAAGAAATAATAAAATCCTTCTAACACAGGAATTAAGTAATTTTATTGTTCTATTGGTACACGACTCTTTGAAAATTATCATTTCTTCTGTGCAACCCAGCACACCTTTTCGAGTCGGAAATTTTTTGGATATTTCTTAAATTGAAAGAAAATTTTTTGTGATCTATTTTTGCTATCGTTTCTTGACAAACATAAAATCTTTGTTGGAAAAGCAAAGTAGCCATTTTTATATGTTTTCTGACTCTTCGAAATAATTCTCCTTTGCGGTTTTTATTATAAAATTTTTGACTCAGTTCCTGGATTTTCTTTTGGAAATATTTGTTAACAATTATTTTAACTTTCTATCGAATCAACGGCTCTCCACAAAATTAGATCCGCTTGTCGTCTATCAATTAATTTGGGAAGTAACAACAAAGATTTTGCAAAAGACAAAATTCTTGATTTGTTTTAAAGACCCAAGAAAAATAATACTTTGTCCTCGTAAAGGGCAACTTTGTCAAGACCAAGTGAAGAAAGCTTATGTGGAATGCCGCGATTATGAGCCAGAAGAGGGACAAAAACCAATAGATAAAAACAAGCTGAGGACACATTACTTAGAGGCTATTGATATTTAAAAAAGGCGATTGCAGCAGTAAATGGACAAATTTAGACCCTAAAACGAGAGACGCAAAGCAAATCGATTCAACACCAATTTTAAGATTACCAGCATGTAAAACAGATGTTTTTAAGGGAGGTTATAATGCTTGGCCGAGTTTCCGTGATTTATTTACCGCAATCTACATTAGAGGCTCAAAGTTAAGCAATGTCGAGAAATATTTTCATTTGACTTAGAAGACTTCTGGCGAAGCAAGAGAATTAATAAGCCATGTTCCTCTTACAAATGACGGTTTTGAGCTAGCTTGGAAGATTTTAAACGACAGATATGAAAATAAGAGGAAGCAGGTAATTGAGCAACAGAAAATCTTATTTAATCTACCAAATGTTACTTCAGACTCAAGTCACAGCATTCAAAAGTTGCAGCGAACAGTGAATAGCTGCATGGTCATCTTTGCGATGCACGTGCGATAATCGACTCTGGATCGCAATACACTTTCATTACTGAGAAGTTAAAAAATCGTTTAAGTTTGCAAACTAAACGAAATCTTGCTCATGTTACTGGAATAAACCAACTCATTTCGGAAAATTCGGCTAAAGCCTGCTTTTTTAAACTTCGATAGAGGCTTGACCCAAATTTTAAATTGGAAGTTTGGGCGGCTGTTTGAAATCTTTGCCTTCAAATTTAGCGCCATACACCTTAGAAAGAACACAAATACGCGATGCTACGAACTTGGAATTAGGAGACCAGAAATTTTACGTCAGCCAACCAGTTGATCTCCTAATAGGGATGGATATAGGACCCCTTATATTTACAATTGGAACAACTATGAAGTCAATTGGATCCCTTTTGGCCCAAAAAACAGTTTTTGGTTGGACAATTGGCGGACCCTTGCAGGATGAAACTCAAAAGAAGAGACAAATATCACTTTGCAATACCATATCAATTGAGAAAATTTTAACACGTTTTTGGGAGGTGGAGGAGACCCCAAAACAAGATTTGAGATCAGATGAAGATGCAGTTTGTGAGCAAAACTACTTGGATACTGCTAAAAGGAATAAAGAAAGGGCGTTACATAGTGACCTTCCCATTTAAAATATGCGAAGAACTTGGAGACTCAAGAAATATTGCTCTAGCTCAATTTTATCGGATGGAAAGAAGCTCATGAAGACCCCAGAAATAAAGGAATTATATGACAGCACAATTCTTGAATATCTTGAGCTGGGACACATGAGAAAAATTTCTCCAAATGATGTCACCAAGACTCCAAACTACTATCTGCCGCACCATGCAGTAATTAGACCCGAAAAAATTACTTCAAAATTGCGAGTTGTTTTCAAGGCATCATGTCCCACTTCAAATAAAAGAAGTCTGAGTGACAACTTGCATGGTGGTCCAGTTTAACAGCAAGACATCGTATTGCAAGTATTGAAGTGGAGATTTTTCCGATACGTTTACAATGCCGACGTTACTAAGATGTACCGGCAGATATTACTGGATCCTACTCAAACAAAATATCAAAGAATATTATTCAGGAAATCTCCGTCTGACCCTATAGAAGATTACGAATTACAAACTGTTACCTTTGGCGTAAACTGCGCACCCTTTTTGGCACTTGGAACACTTATACAATTAGCTGAAGATACAAAAGACACATACCCAATTGCCTCACAAGTTATTTTGGAAAACTTATACGTTGACGACGTACTAGCAGGAGGTCATTCAATAGAAGATACTATTAAATCTCGCAAAGAGTTAACGTCTGCTATGGAATCGGCTGGCTTTGAGCTGATGAAATGGACAGTTACACAAAAAGAGAAGTCCTATCGACAATTGCCAAAATGTCCGACCCAGGCGGGTGGCTTGCTCCCATTGTAGTTGTCGCCAAATTAGTGATGCAGCAGATCTGGCTGGACAAGATTAACTGGGATGACATATTGAAGACAATTACTCTTATGAACTGGCAGAACTTTGTTAAGAATAGCGGAGACATTGAGCGCTTAAAGATTCCACGGTGGATAAATTACTCTCCAGACAATGACGTGGAAATTCACGGATTCTGTGACGCGTCTGAGAGCGCATATGCAGCAGCATTATACATCAGAACCCGAGACACAAATAATGAAATAAAAACATCGTTGCTAACTGCTAAAGCAAGAGTTGCCCCAATTAAGAAGATATCGCTACCCAGACTCGAACTTTATGGAGCTGTACTCTTATCAAAATTGGCATCAACAATATTAAATAATCTTCAAATTTCAAAGTTTAACGTTCACTTTTGGACAGACTCAACCATTGTCCTCGCAAGGCTGAGAAAACCCCCTTGCCACTGGTCAACGTTTGTGGGAAACCGTGTATCTGGTCAACGTTTGTGGGAAACCGTGTATCTGAAATTTTAGAAAATGCTGGAATAAAAAATTTGGCCCACGTTGACTCTAAGGATAACCCAGCGGACATTGCTAGTCGTGGGTGCTCACCCAGCGAGCTCAATAACTCAATAATTACGAAGTTGCACTGGAAGCAAAAACTTCGAAAGTGCTGATGTTAAATATGGAAGAAATGATGGAAAAAGATCCCATGAGAAACATATCTTCGTTAACAAAACTATACAGAGCACTCAGATTTTGGAAAAACATTTGAAGAAATGCTTGTCTCTGACTGGCTGTTTTATTGTTCGGTTGTGTTGCAATGGAATCTCCTCATAATGTTCTAATTCGCTTAACAAAAGATATGTCGCCTGTCATCTATGCCGAGTTAGATATTATCCCATTTGTGCGAACATTGATGATAAATGGGGAAAAATATTTACACAAAATCCAAACATTGTTTTTAATTGCAATGACTGTCTAAAGGTCACCTTGGATCTTATTTCCCATATCTCTTCATTATCCAGTGAAGTGAGAGAGCTCAGAGAGTTTATCAAGACATCAGTATCTGCTCAATTACATGAAATAAAGCAAAAGGTGATGGATAATAGCAAACAAAAGAGCCAACAAAATCATAGACAAAGCAGACTTAATAATGATGCTCAAACACTCAATGTTCATGAATCTGTTGTTGCTTCTCACACAACAACAAAGCCACAGGCTGAGCCTGTGAGTCAAAATCAAAACAAGACAATGATTCTCCCTACTTTATCAACGTCGTCTCTTTCGTCTATGCAAACTGGAGCAAATTGTATAACATATGCTGGTGGGAACGTGTGTGATGCTGAGCATGTATCTAATAACATGTTTGATGCTACCTCACAACCTATGACAAACACGTCGGATTGAGTTGATATTCAAAGGCGTAGGCGTAGGAGGCGCAACGTAGTTTTTGGCTCTAATTCTGATTCGAACGAGTTGGAAGTGTACAATTCTGTAGTAGCTAGTCTTGTAATGGACTGTAGCGGTTGAAGGTTAGCGGTGACCAACTGCTTCAGAATTGTAATCAGCTAAGGCAAATGAAAAGCGGCAAGATTAATATAAATTTGTTGCGGGTGAACAAATAAAAGGTTATATTTTATTGATGTATTTGTTCTTGATGACAAGGCGGATTTTATACAAGTTAAGTAATACAATTTTGTTTCTTTTTTCGTAGACATTTTGTAAGACTTCAGAAAAAGGAACGAATGGAATTAATTAAGAGCGATGGTAGCCTTTATATTCGCATGCTCTGGATATCATCCATCCAAAAACAGTGCTTTGAGCGATGGGCATGTTAGAACCAGTTTGGATTAATCCAGCTCTTAATATTTTGGGGATGTGGTCGTTGGCTAGTAAAATCTCGATGTTAATTGGATTGTAGAAATGGGGGTCCGCTAGATCGGTCAGGTGATTATAAAGGGATTGAAGACCTTCACAGTATGGTCATGGAATGATAGGAGATTGAGGGTGGCAAAGGTCTTGCCAGCTCTTTGTGTTGTTGGTAATTGAATTCGTTGGACCAACTGGGTGGAAATCAAAGTTTGTGTGGTTCCTGAACTCATCAGTAGCCGTATTTTGTCGCATCCTTCAACGGTAACCACCTTCGCAAGTGCGGTGGGTACAAATACGTGACGTTTTGCACGGCAAGATAACCGTTCACTGACGTTGGATCGATGACGTTTGGTAGCAGACGAAGTGGACGGCTTTTGTTCGGAATGTTTAGAGTTGGGCTTCTTTCGGTCGGACCGACTTTGCTGTGGTTTGGTGCGGTTTGTATCTGGGCTAGCTCTGGGTGATGACGGCCGTCTAGAGGTGGAGTACTTTGCTGAAGAGTATGCGCTTTTCTTGGCATCTATGTGAAGCATTGTATGGTGGTTTAGGTCGCAAACCAAACAGGTTTTGCGGCTAGGACACCATTCACGAGTATGGGCCGTGCATAGGCAGTTAAAGCAGAATCCTTTCTGTTGGGCTTCAGCTCTTCGTCTCGTGACGTCCATTGCGCAAAAAGTAGGGCATGACTTTATAAAATGCCGTTCTTTGCAAATGCGGCACTTTGTTACGCTAGAAATATTACTAGACATAAGATTATATGAAATGTGAGCATAATTGTGAAAGACTAACAGTTGGGAAGGATACAGAGTTTTACTAGGGGGCGAACAATGATTCCATTTTGCGTGCGAATTTCTGCAACGCGAACTTTAGAATCTTTTCCCATGAACACTTTTATTACTCGTCCAAGTCGCCATTCGGTTGGAGGAAGATTATCGTCTTTGATAACAACAAAGTCATCTGGAACTAAGTCTCTTTGAACTCGTTTCCATTTGTATCTGCGTTAAAGTTCGCTTATGTATTCGTTTTTCCAACGTCTGGCAAAATGAAGTTGTATAGTTTTTAAGCGTTTCCACCTATTCATTAGGGACAAATTGTCGGAGAAATGTTCGGGTATTGCGACAAGCGGTGCTCCGCGTAGCAGGTGACCAGGAGTTAGCGGTACGAGTTCGTTTGGTTCTTCAGTTAGAGGAGAGAGGGGTCTTGAGTTTAGAATACTTTCTATCCTAACAAGTAATGTCGAAAACTCTTCGTAGGTATATTTTACATTGCCAGCGACCTTTTTTAAATGAGATTTCATGCTCTTCACTGCCGCTTCCTAAAGTCCACCCATATGTGGGGCATGGGGCGGTATGAAGTGCCATGTGAAGCCGTGTAAGTTATACTTGGACACAATGTTTTGTTCAGCTGACTGTAAGAACTGTTTGTACTCATGGGACAAGGTTCGACTGGCGCCGACAAAATTGGTCCCGTTGTCTGAAAAGACTTGACTTGGAAGGCCTCTTCGTCCAACAAATCTATTGAATGTTGCGAGAAATGCATCAGAGGTTAATTCAGAGCAAGTTTCCAAATGAACTGCTCTTGTTGAAAGGCAAACAAAGACAGCTGCGTAACCTTTTTGCAGCTTGGCATTGCGAAGTCTTAAGGTCGAAAGGACCCGCGAAATCAAGACCAGTATTTGTGAAAGGTAAGGAGAAAGTGCATCGTTCAGGCGGTAGTGCGGACATGAGTTGATGTTGTGTGCGGTGTATATAGATTATACATTTGTGACATTTACGGATACAGAAACGAACCGCACTTTTTAAGCGGATTATGAAGAACTCTTGACGAATTGCTCTTAGCATTACTTGGTGTTCTGCGTGTAAAAGAAGTTGATGTATAAATTCTATGAATAGTTTACAGAATAAAGATTTTTCTGGTAGAATTATTGGGTGTCGTTCGTTGTAACTGGCATCAGCATTGGCAAGGCGACCATTTACACGAAGTATCTTAGGTTTGTCTAGAAATGGATTTAGGGTAAGTAATCGGCTTTTTTTGGAATCGGTTGGATTGACTCCAGAGCCGCATACTCCCAGGCGTAGTGTGACATTTGTGCTAGTCTGATGAATTTGTATTTGACAAATGAGATTTCAGAGGCTGTTAGAATGTTTTTTCGCAGGACGGCACCTTGACTCTTTTTGCATCTGTGTATAAATGGGAACACATATGCAAACACCCGTAAAGCTCGACTCCAGGAAGAAAAATGTTCGAGTAGTGAGTCTCCATTAACTTGGGTATGAAGTGCGATAACCTTTTTCTCATGGATAACTTCCTGAAACTTTGTTTGTTTTGGCCAATGTTGGGGGGTCCTCGGACAGCCATTTTGGCCCATGCCACCACAAGTTACTGGATTTCAATTCGGTGGCAGAACATCCGCGAGTACCAATGTCAGCAGGATTATCAGCGGATGAAATGTGTCTCCAACTGGCATTGCCAACATTATCTAGAATTTCCGAAACTTTATTGGCTACAAACGTCTTCCAATGATAAGGTGATTTACTGATCCATGCTAGTGTAATAGTGGAATCAGTCCATAAATAGATTTCATGAGTTGCGACATTGAGATTTTTGATGACACTTTTTACCAACTTTGACAACATTGCTGCTGCATACAGTTCCAGTCTGGGCAGGCTAACAGTTTTTAGTGGTGCTACTTTACTTTTTGAAACAAGAAGATTAGTGTATATAACATTTTGTGCGGAAGTGGATCGTATGTATAAACATGCGCAGTATGCCTTCTCCGAAGCATCACAAAAGCCATTTATTTGAGTTTTATTTTCGGGAGAGTAATAAATCCAACGAGGAATTTGTATGTGCTGTATATCGGAAAAGTTCGAAATAAAAGAAATTCCACCTTTCAAAGGAATGTGACTTAATTTCTTCATCCCAATTAGTTCCATCGATCCATAATTGTTGCATCAGGACTTTGGCAACCACTATAATTGGAGTTAACCACCCCGCAGGGTCGAATAACTTCGCTACTGTAGACAAAACTTTTCGTTTTGTTATCGAAACATTTGGTAATTCTATATGCGTCACTTTGTAAAAGAAATAGTCCTTTAGTGCATTCCATTGAATGCCTAAAGTTTTCGTTTCACTGACATCTTCAATTTCTAGAAATTCTTCGCTCAGAAGATCCTCGGGGGGGAGATTTTGCAGAATCTGTGAATGATTTGAAGTTATCTTTTTGTGTGGAAAGCCCGCCGAATTAAGTAATTCTATTAGTTCGTGAAGATAAGATCTTGCTTCTGTTAAGGAATGGGCTCCGGATAGAATATCATCCACGTAAATGTGACTTTTCAGAATGTCAGACCCAGTTGGGTGTGACACTTGACTGTCTTCACTGAGTTGTAGCAGCGTTCGAATCGCCAAATATGGCGCACAGTTTACCCCAAAGGTAACAGTTTGTAAACAATAATCTAGAACTTTCTCTTCTGGAGATGTCCGGAACAGAATCCTTTGAAATTGTTGGTCGTCTTCATGAACTAGAATTTGGCGGTACATTTTCTGAATGTCGCCATTAAAAACATATTTAAGAAATCTCCATTTTAGTATAACGTTCATCAGGTCATTTTGTAAAGTAGGCCCTGTGTAAAGAATGTCGTTTAACGAGAGACCACTTTCAGTTCTCTTGGAGGCGTTAAACACGACTCTTACTTTGGTTGACCTTCTTTCTGGCTTGACTACAGCGTGGTGTGGCAGGTAATAGGAGGAATAGTTTTTGTTATTAAAATTTTCTGTACTTGAAGTTTGCCTTATGTGGCCCAGCGATATGTATTCTGAAAGTACTTTATTGTATTCAGTAGCTAACTCTTGATTTCGATCAAGTGTTTTTTCCATCCTTAAGAATTGACCCATTGCAGCGGGTCTTGAAGCACCAAGGTATTGCTCTGGAGTTAGGTTTTGCTTGAACGGTAGTTTGACAACGTATCGGCCATCGGGTCTACGGTATACTGTCTTTTTATGGAATTCTTCACACCACAAGTCATCAGCGGACCTTGTTTTTTCATTGGAGACATTTTCGATCTCCCAAAACCTTTGTAAATCTTGATTAAGTGGATCAACAGTTGCAGTCCATGAGGCAAAAGAAACAACAGTGTTCGATGCGGGTTTGCCACTAATGATCCACCCAAATTCTGTATTTTGGGCCAACAAATTTCCAGACACATTCTTTTCAAGTCCAGGTTTTATAATTGCTGGTAGTATATCACTGCCAATGAGCAAATCAATAGGAGCGGGTTTGAAGAAGTTAAGATCAGTTAACTCTAGAGATTTCAAGTCAGTAAAATCATGAATAGCGGTTGGGGAAGCGGGCATTAAGTGATTCAGATTTGAAATCACAATAGCGGAAGCGGTCACCTTGAAATCTGATTTCCTAGACTTTAATGTTAGTTCACATGTTTTGGAGGAATTGTCCAGAATAGTTCCACCCAGATTTTTTTTCGGAATTTTGAAACGATTTATAATGCGGCTAGCAACAAACGACTCTTGTGATCCTTGGTCGATGAAGGCTCGAATTGTGAAACAAATGCCTTGGTGTTCTACATCCATTAAGGCTGTCGGTAAAACTGTCTTTTGCCCCGATTGTGAAAAATGATTTTGAGTATTCAAAGTATTGGAGTACGCAGCTGCGGACGTAGAAGGTAATTCATCGTCGTAAGTCTCAATGTGGTAAGAGGCGGACGCAGATCTTGGACTTTGCGTAATTGGTTTGAATTGATTGCCTCCGTCAGAATGTAACAGGGTGTGATGCTGTTTCTTGCAGGTTTGGCACAAGTATTTGCTTTTACATTTTTTTGAAGTGTGTCCATATGACAAGCAATTCTCGCAGATTTTGTTGTCAAAAACAAATTTTCTTTTTTGGGAATGTGACCACTCACGAAACTTAGAGCAAGATCTAAAAGAATGATCCTGGTGACATGCTTTGCATGCCTTATGAGAAGTGTCAGTAGATGCATTGTATGTATTGACTTTGTGGGAACTGTGGTTGTTGTTGGATGGTTTCCTCATATCATAAATCGATTCTATCATATATAATCTCTTGGAAATAAAATCGTCTAATTGATCCCATGATGGCATTTCCTTATGATTTGAAAGTGAACTTTCCCAAGCGGTCAATGTTTCTTCAGGAAGCTTTGAGGAAACCCAGTATACCAAGATGGGATCCCACGAAATTACGG
The DNA here is from genome assembly GCF_047663935.1 of Musca autumnalis. NCBI lineage: Eukaryota > Metazoa > Arthropoda > Insecta > Diptera > Muscidae > Musca > Musca autumnalis. The sequence goes on from NW_027411755.1 coordinate 102,710,504, forward strand.
ATATGTTATAGGTCCGGAGGACAGACAGGCAATTATTGATAGTATACTGTAAATTTCGTAGGGTTTTACCTTTTTCAGAAGTAACATGTTCGATTTCAAAAATTTTCCTTAATTGGTGGTTAATCAGAATACGTTTATTTTCATAGCGCTGACGTAAAGCCTCCCAAGCTAGCTGGAAATTACTATCTGTTAATGGAAATTGTTTGACAATTTGGCTGGCTTCACCTCTGGTTTTTGCCCGTAAATGAAAGAGTTTTTGAGCGTCAGACAATTGTGAGTGTTTAGAATATATTGCCGAAATCATATCACGGAAACTTGGCCACTTATCATAGCCTCCACTGAATATCTCAGTGTCGCATGGTGGTACTTTGAGTGAAAAGTTTGTTTCATTTGAGTTACTCTTGGGAACATTAGACTGTGTTTGAATTTTTTCCAATTTCTGCTTCTCAATATGTATAAGATCAAGAATAGAAGCTTTGCAATCTTTGTATGATTTGCATGATTCATTAAATTTGGAATGAATGGAGTCACTCATATCTTTCGTTAAGGTGGCGTCTTCGGACGTCATTTGACTTTCGTATATGTGAACAAGTTGTTTCCATCGTCTTTCTAGGTCATCCAACTCCACCTGCAAACTAGAAGCCGTATGATCTTCTATAGGAGTTTGTTGGAAGTTGGTGCAAAATGTGACCACTTGATCGGAGAAGAAAATGAATTTTTGTGGAGGTTTTCCTACTGCATCGGTACTTGTAGCCATTGTAAAGAGTGAAAGATTACCAATAAATTTACAACCAAACTTTTGTTCAAATAGTTGAAGTTAACAATAGTTGGGAAATATTCAGACTAAATATTCCAAATTGATGAACCTTCAACTTTCTTAGCAAGAACAGAACAAAATGTTAACACTCGATTCTCTAAGCAACTGTTTGTCCTAACAGACAAACTGACAAGAAAATCTTGGATTGGCAGTACTTATTGTGGGAGGTATTTATAGCTTTCACTAGCGATAAATTATATTTCAGTCGAACTGAAGAGAGGTTTGTAAGGCCGCAACTGGCTTTTTTTCGTACTGGAAACTATTAGGAACCAACAGACAACAGGAAATGAAACAAGTTTGGATTTTGATGATGAGCTCGTCCGATGAATTTTATTTATTTCAAGTTACGACAGAATATTTTGTTGTATACGTTAAAGTTCATTGAATGTGTAAATGCATGGGTTTTAATGGGTTGAATGGTATGAGCGAAGAGGGAAGCTCTCTTTTCTTGACAGCAAGAGAAGGGGCCGCCGATACCTGGTTTATATTCAATGACGTCAGCAAACAAATTTTGATTGCAAACTATGGGTTTTTGAAGAAATGTACACAATTTTGAAGTTACTATGTGAGTTTATAACAACCAATATGTTTGGATAGTTTTATATTACTTAGAACCCACCAGTATAGTCCAGAATTTACACAAGAGCTCGTCCGGCGTGGTATTGTTTGATTGGCGAATAAAGGAATTGTATGTAAAGGTTTACCAACTTTCACTCTATACAACGCTGAGGGTGTTATCCAGAATTGAATTGTTGAGCGGTTTAAGAAAAAAAAAAAGCGGTGGCAACTCCCTCAGACGTATGGTTATGAGTGAAATGGTAGCAAACGGTAGTAGTGTATGAAAAAACAAGCAGCAGCAAAAACATAAACAGACGGCCTTGTAGTACAGTTTATGGACTATGTATTGGATGTAGTTGGTTAACAAATTGTTGATTTTGTTAAGCGTGTTGAAGTGGAACTAAATTGGAGGGAGTTAAACAAATGACAATATTCCTGTATTTCCAAATTATTGTTTTTGTTGTCTTTAACAACAACAAAAAAAAGAACTTGAAGCCAAACCAAGATCACTTCAATTTATTCGCAAAAGGGGTACATAAAACCATCCATGTGTTTTCGTAGTTACAAAAGTATCTTGATGTGCGAGCAGTGTTGTTGTACTCTCTTATATGTTTCTTATATTGGTTGACTTTTGTTCTTATTCTGAGTTGCCCAAGAGACCACTTTGTTTTCTCTTATGGAGGCATCTACAACATTGACCTCCCAATTGAGTATGGAATGTGCACGAAAAACAATTTAGTCTTGAGAGAGGTTGGCCAAATCGTATTTGGATTAGCAAACGTCAGAAACCCTAAATACTAAAAAAAACCTTTAGAGAATGATAAAAACTTATCGAGTGAGTATAATGGTGTACAATAAAAACTCATGCTTTTACGTAACCTTTCCAAAGAACATCCATTTAGGTTTAGATCAATCGCAATCCAGTATACAAATCGTAATGCCGATAAATTATTAGGAAACGTATGAACAGCGAGATAATATTTTTTGAAATAGTTTGAGTACTGTACACACAGTCTATTTCTTGTTATTGTTTTGTTCGGTTTTTGTTTTTTTTTTTTCAAGAGCCCTCTGTTATTTTCGTTTCACAATTTTAACAAATACATGTTTTTGTTAGTAATTCCTTCAGAATGTTGTGGTTTCTTCGTTCCCAAAAGAGACTTCGTGTGATATGTGTTTTTGTCTATTTTAGACACTTTCAACGCCCTATCAATACGATGAATCTCACCTACTTTCCAATCACTCAGACTTGGGTTTTGATAAAACAATTATTATTTTGAAAAGTTTAGAATTTTTGTCAACCCTTTAACTCAAATTCGAGAAAAAGAGATCAATTGCAGGAATGCACAGTGTGATATGAAATGATTTGTATGTAATGATAAAATTAGTAAGGAACAAAAATATGTGTCATTTTGGTTGTGTTGATGACTCTAAAACCGATTTTCAGTTATATATCTGTTTGCATCGATTTCAAAGAAGCGTCCAAATAGCCGATAAATTAAACTTTTGAGACCATTTGATGCGGAAGGGATCTTTATCGATTGACTTTATGAATAAGATTGCTTGTAATATTAGGTAAAAGACAATTAAACTATGATACTGTATATGACATTGTACAAAGGTCTTTACCCTGATGCACACACTATCTAATCGCTTAAGTGTACATATGCAGAAACGATTTAGCGATAATTAAAATAGTGTGATATACCATATTTTTGTATTAAGACGAGATACGTAAACGATTTTTACCCACAAAAATTGTTTTGAGAGACATTTAATAGAAAAAAACGTATTTGTACTTACAAATATCTCTTCCTTTTAGCTCCTTCGTGTCAACACTCCATATAACAAACGATTCCAAATGATTTTTGTGTCAACGTAGGCGAAGTAATGTTCGTATTAAAGAAAAAATAAGCAAAATATGGTTTAAGATATGTTTTGTTGAAGATATTTGATGAATACTTAATCCATTTTTAATGATACGGCTTTCCTGTGGTTTATTTTGACTAACATCTGTTTCACACCTAAACAATTTCCATAGCATTTGAGCTTGATGCACTGTCCCAGTAGTTTGTTTGTTTACCGTGGGTTGAATTTGTTGGAAAGTCCTCTTGTGGTGATGATTGTGTTGTTGTTTTAATTTTGTTTCTGTACCAACAAATTTCAAACCAGTTCTTTCACTTTTCCCCTTGTTCACAAATTGTGCGTGTCTGTTTGTAACAGTGCCGTTGCAAATTCTTGTGCAGTTCCAATTCAGTTCAATTTTGCATACTGGCAAACTCTACGTGTTTCCTCCGTTTAATTATATTCGGAATCAATTGTACCATAAACTCGTTGAACAATTGTTGGTTTATGGGCTTGTTGAGCTAAAATCTTATTAATCACCAATAATAAATTCATTTGTTTATTTTGGAGTGATGAAACCTCTTTTTTGTAATATTTTTCTTTTGCCTTTCAGTTTTATTTCTCATTCTTCATCGATCTTGTTTTTAGGAACTGGCACGTTTTTTTGTTTTGGGCGAGGGGAAAAAGCAATGCAAAATACGATAATCTTCTCTCCAATTAAATAAACTATTTTTGCAGCATGTCGTTTGAAAAACTAACGAAATTCCTCAGCTTTCTTTATTCCGAATGCGATTTCGAGTTTTTTTTCTCCTTATATTGACATTTTAATTGCAAAGTACGAATGTACGGCGACTTGCAATCGCCGTCACAGAATTTAAGTAAAGATTTAGCGTATTCACTCTATTGCAGTAATTTTTAACTGGTGGTTTGATGTTAGAACAACTCTTTTGGCGGTACACACGTTGCCTAACAGCTGAGTGTGTCGTTGGTTTTATTGTTGTTGCATCTATGCAGTCAGCCACCATAAAGAGATCAATGCAGAGCTGCCTAACAGTGGTTGATTATGACGTGTTCACATGAAGAAGACAGAACTGCAGAACAGTGCGTAATACATACACACACTGACAAACAAATGTAATCAAGAGCGGTTGACTGCGCCTACCGTGCGTTGTATATATTATGCACAAACTAACAGGTGTATGGCAATGCAGAGAGAGTGATGTTTAAGAGCTGTGTTGAAAGCTATTTGTAACTAAGAGCGTGTCTATCGTTGATGGGAGACTGTGTGAAATGTAAATGCGCCAAATGTTAGTTCAATCTCTCTAACATTCTATGACTGTTAAATTAACAGTGTTAATGATGTTAATTCGTGGTGCAGTGTTGTGTGTTAGCACAGATAAACCATTGAATAAGGAGATTGATCTGAGTCGCTTAGCCGGTGTTGTCTGTTGGAGCTATGTTAATTATGTTTGGGAAATGTAATTGAAATTATCTCTTTCCCGGGCAATGCTGGCATAGATGTCTGTTGAGTTAAGAGTTTATGTATATACTTGGACAAAGGGCCATAGATGTTTTCAATTTCGCGGCTTTTTCTTCTGACCAAACACTTTTGTGTGTTTGGTTGTTTGTATAGTGGCGGTTATGGGATCTCGATTGCACTCAGTCGATGCTCTTTTTTTTTTTTGAGATTTCGTTGTTGGTTTCCTTTGAAACCTTTGCTTGTAGCAGTAGGCAAAGAGAAAGTTGTAATAGAAAAGGGGAACGACCTACAGCATGGAAACAAAAACCCCAGAGCAACTCTATCGAAAGAAAACCAATTGTTATATTATTTTAAGAGTTAACCCTCCACAACAACAACGTATGTTAGTTGTGTAATCTTGAAGTGAAGAAATATATGTTTTTTTACCTTTTTTTGCTTTTTGCTATATGCGGGTAGAATACTCTTCATGAAGAGATTTTATTTGCGGTTATGTAAAACGACTTGGACTCGATCGAGCTTTTAGTGTTCGAAACAAGAGTTTGAATTTAGCGTTTAAATTCAAACTGCAATTTTCCCAAACAAAAAATAACCCTTTTTGCTCACAGTTTCATAATCTACGTACCTCTTTTCCATTTTTTATATAAAATTTGGTGTCCAATAAAAGGGAATTAAATAGCGGCGGACAATTCGCAAATTCAACAGTTTTCTTCCTTCAAGTTCTTCGAAGGCTCGATAGGACCATGTACAATTCTGTAGTGGACTGTAGCGGTTGAAGGTTAGCGGTGACCAACTGCTTCAGAATTGTAATCAGCTAAGGCAAATGAAAAGCGGCAAGATTAATATAAATTTGTTGCGGGTGAACAAATAAAAGGTTATATTTTATTGATGTATTTGTTCTTGATGACAAGGCGGATTTTATACAAGTGAAGTAATACAATTTTGTTTCTTTTTTCGTAGACATTTTGTAAGACTTCAGAAAAAGGAACGAATGGAATTAATTGAGAGCGGTAGCCTTTTATCTCATGAGTGAAAGCTCTTCGATTTTCATGAGTAAAAGGTTACCATATCAAAGATGTTAAAAGTTGTATTGTAATTCAGATTAAACTTGTGACGGAAATTCAAATTTGTAATAATCAAGCATTAATTCATTTTCTTAACCTAAGTTGTTGAACGCAGTTCAACAGGAAGTAATAAAATCGAATAAATGGATACATTTATCTTCTTTCAAGCCCAGTGTATCGAGTGAGCAAATAATTAATTATGTGGCAAACAAAGCAAATATTCCTAAAGAACACATGCAATGCTATAAACTAGTTAAAAAAGACGCAGATACGACTAGTCTAAAAAAAGTCAACTTTAAGTTTGGAATATCAGCGTGTTTTTATAAAAATATCATGGACACAAATCTGTGGCCAATTGATATAAAAGTACGCCCTTTTGTAAATTTTCAAAAGTCTCCAATGCAAAATCAACAGCAGTAGCTTACATTAAACATGGATTATCAATTTATTACCAAAATATATCTGGTATGCGTACGAAAGCAAACGAAGTTTTTAATTTTTCTTCCCAATATGATTATGATGTAATACTTTTGGTGGAAACATGGCTGAACAACGATTTCTTCGATTCCGAATTTTTTTGATACAAATTTATACAGCGTTTATAGAAAAGACAGAAGTTTAGCAGCAACTGGTTGCTCAAGAGGTGGCGGAGTTCTGGTAGCGGTAAAAGGTGTATATAAGTCTGCAATTCAAGATATAAATAATGATAATGGGCTACTTGACCAGCTTTTTGTATGTATTTATGGTTCAAATATAAATTTATTTATTTGTGTCTCTTACATTCCTCCTGGTAGTCCAGGGAGTCTGTATGATAAACATATTTCTAATATAGTAACATTAGATGGAGGTGTATTAAGTGAATCTTTTATTTGTGTTTTGGGCGATTTTAATCTTCCTCACTTATCATGGTATAAATTTGATAGTTGTGATTTTTTGTATCCTGCTAATTTAAACAAAGATTATGAAATAAATTTTGTTGATTCGCTTCTTTGTATGAGTCTTATTCAGATTAACAATATTTCTAACCAATTGCACCGTTTTCTTGATTTGGTGTTTGTTTCCGATAATTGTAAATATGTTATTGAAGAACCGTTAGTTGTGATATCTCCACCCAATGTCCATCATAAGCCACTTGCTGTACAAATTGATTCATTCGAATATATATTTAAAATAATTCGCATAATGATGTTGCAAATTTCAATTTTTATGCATGTAACTTTGAAACGCTAAACTCTATATTTTATGTCATTATTTGCTAATTTTTCCACTAGTCATTGTTATGATATATTCCTAAACACAATTTCCAATGTTCTCATTGAAAATGTACCAAAAAAGAAATCTAGAATGTATAAGAAACCTTGGTACAATAACAATCTTACAAAATTAAAAAATCTTCGCAACAAATTTAATAAAAAATTTAATAAATCTAAATGTCAAGAGGATAAACTAAAGTTTATACAGTATCAGCGTGAGTTCAATTTTCTTAACAGCTTTCTATACAAACAATTTTTGCACAATAAGCAGAATGAAATCAAATCCTAAGGCATTCTGGTCCTTCATTAAATCAAAGAAGCAACAAAGCGATATTCCATCCATTGTTAGGTTTAATGGAAGAACTTCACAATCGGGCGCGGGAGCCGTAAACTTTTTTGCAGATTATTTTAAGTCTAATTTTGAAATTCCATCAATTAATGACGTTGCAATTAATATACCAGAAACAAACTTGAACATTGGCAATTTTATGATTAGTACGCAGGAAGTTTTAGAAGCCATTAATGAGCTAAAATATGATACCAAATGTGATTCTGATGGTATATGCGCTTTTCTTCTAAAAAAGTGTTCTAAAAGCATTGTTTGTGCTATATCTCACATATTTAATATGTCTCTAAAAGAGGAAGTATTCTTGAATTGTTGGAAGTCCGCTTATATTACACCAATTTTTAAAGATGGGAGAAAAGATGACGTGACATGTTACAGGCCTATATCTAAATTAACGTGTGTATCTAAAATTTTTGAAAATATAATATCTAAAAAGCTATTTTTTGAAACAAAATCAATTATTTCTACCCAACAACATGGATTTTTTGCTGGGAGATCTACAGCCACTAACTTAGTAACATTTAGCGAATATTGTATATCTGCAATAAAACAAGGAAGTCAAGTGGAGTCAGTATACACATATTTCTCGAAAGCGTTTGATAAAGTATCACATTCCATATTGCTATACAAATTGCAACGTCTTGGTCTGCATTCAAACATCTTACGTTGGATATCTTCGTATTTATCTCAGAGATATTGTAGAGTAAGGATAGGGAGTTTCATATCCCATCAATATTTACAAACTTCAGGTGTTCCACAAGGGAGTGTGTTAGGGCCCTTGCTCTTTAATCTTTTCATCAATGACATATCATTCTGTTTTAATAAATCTAAATTTTTACTGTATGCTGACGCAAGCGTTTACCAATCTTTTATGACTATAAGTATGGAAATGAGCTGCAGTTTTCACGTGAAAACACTATAAAGGATCTAGGAGTTTATTTTGACTGCACTCTTACATTTAAAGATCACATCGATTATATAATTTCTAAAGCAAACTCGCAATTCGGTTTCTTAAAACGAAATTGTAGACAATTTTCTAATTTAAAAACATTAACTGTCTTGTTTGAGTCTATGGTTAGATCACATCTGGAGTATGCGAGCCTAATTTGGAGTCCATTTTATGCTGTCGCAATAAACCGTATAGAAAAAATACAAAAAAGATTTACACGATATGCTCTACGAAATGAATTTTCGTTTGATACTATGCCGTCATATGAATCTCGTTGTCGTTGGCTTGGGATTGAGAGTCTTGAAAACCGTAGAAAACTTCAAAGTGTACTTTTTGTTAAAGACATATTAGATTCGAAAATAGATTCACCTGATTTATTAAATATGCTTCCATTCTATGTGCCCCCTCGTTTGTTAAGGAATAATCGTTTATTTGCCATAGAGTATCATAGAACAAACTATGGGTTGAATGAGCCCTTAACGAGATGTTTACTTTTATTTAACAACGTTGCCGATTTAGTTGATGTCAATCAAAATAAGCGAATGTTTAAAAAATCTGTTCTCGAAATAATAGATAATATTTAATTTTTAATACAACGTATTTAGTATATTTTAATTTTATAATAATACCGTTTGTAAGTAGTCTGTAAGAGATTATCTCGATAGATGAATAAATAAAATAAATAAATAGATCTTAAGATTTTTTGTAAAGTCGATTCTTTAGCAGATGTGGTAAACTTGCAATCAGATTTGGATAATGTTTTAAACTGGTGCATTAATAACAAACTATCTCTTAATTTATCTAAATGTTTCCATTTATCATTTCACAAATCCTATCATCCTATTCAATGTAATTTCTATTTGGGAGAATATGCTCTGAAAACTGTTGTTTCAATTCGAGACCTTGGAGTAATTTTTGATGCTGGTATGTCGTTCATACCCCATATTGATTATATTCTACCTAAAACATATAAAATGCTTTCTTTTCTTAAAAGGAATGGCAAAGATTTTTCCGATTTTCATACCCTAACGGCTCTTTTTAATGCTTTTGTTCGTTCTAGGGACGAATATGCGTCCATTATTTGGGATCCGCCCAGCAAAATTCATGCTTCTAAATGTTTACTCTTGGGTCTGCAAACCCTTGAGCATCGTCGGCTAATGCAGTCTGCTCTTTTTGTCTTCGACTTGATTAACAATACAATAGATTCTGATGAATTACTTTCACACATTCCATTATATGTTCCTCCGAGGCAGATGAGGTATATTAATATTTTTAACATTCCTATTCATCGCGTAAATTATGCCATCCATAGCCCATTAATGAGAGCGTTTCGCTATATAAATGATACTAACATAAATTTTCAAAAAAAATACTGTAAATTTATAGAGTTTTGTATTTCCAAAGATGATTTTAAACTGTATTTTGTAACTAAATTTTAATGAGGTGAATATAAATATCTAGATTTAAATAAATGTTTAGTTTAAGCATCATAGTCTGTAAGGAATACTTTGTTCTATAGATTGAAATAAATTAAATTAAAAATGACTTTTAACTTCGAGAAATTTCCACAATTTTGTCAAAAATCGAAGCTTGTCTCAATTCAAGACCCTTGAGTCCAGCTAGTGAGGATCCTAGCGATTTGTCGCCTCTGACCACTTCTTAATCGGTACACCAATTTTAGCCCCTCCCGAACCCGATGTTTCAGACCAATATTTTAGCATTGTCAATAGGTGGAAGCGTTTGAAAATTATATCCCAATATTTTTGTAATAGATGTAAAACTCAATATCTACATGAGCTCCATCGACGTACTAAATTGAAGTACCAACAAGACAATCTTAAGGAGGGTGATTTAATTGTGCTTAAAGATGAACGTTCGGCTCCAACTGATTGGACGTACTAAATGGAAGTACCAACAAGACAATCTTAAGGAGGGTGATTTAATTGTGCTTAAAGATGAACGTTCGGCTCCAACTGATTGGAAGTTAGGACGAATTATAAAGACCCACAAGGATATCGACCAAAACGTAAGGGTGGTAGACATAAAGACTGCTAGTGGTAACATCAGTCGACCCATAACGAAGGTTGTCAAGTTATTTTCCGACTAATTAGTCGGACCCCTTCTTAATAAAAAACATAGTACTCCTTTCCGTTTTTTACAGATGGCAGCATACATACCAAACCAGGATTGGCGCCTCGAGCAAAGTCCAAGACGCACAGAGGAAAGAGAGGCCCGCCGCTTAGTCGCTGCCCAAACCGCCCTGAAGCCCGCCCAATCCGCCAAGTAGCAGAACTCCGCCCAGCTCATCAGGCCGCAAGAGTCGCCAACGGAGCCGTTCCGACAACCGAGCCAGGAGGCCAGGACATTGGCAGTTCTCCTGCGGCTTATGTCAGCAGGACCATGCCCTGAGCTCCTGCCAACGCTTCAAGGACAAGACCCCATATCAACGATACGAGACAGTTGAGAGGAGGGGGTATTGCAGGAACTGCTTGGCCAGAAGCCACTTGGCCCCCGATTGTCCCTGTATCACAGGCTGTAGAAGGTGCGATTAACGCCACCACACAATGCTGCACGGGGCACCTCAACTGGAAGACAGCTTGCAGCCCGCCGCTATAACCAAGCCTCCGTTCTCGTGGGATCTGGTCTTTGTGCCCACTGTCTTGTTGCGTGTGACCACGGAAAGTATGGATACGTACTATACAATCAGGGCCTTGTTAAGCCAGTCAGCCGTAATGTCACGCATCGGTTATTCGACGTTTCAGAGAATGGGTCTGAGGTCTTTTACGTACCAAAACAGGCGATTCACCTCATTCAAGATAAATAATCGTCGGCCTAACACGACTTGGGCACTGAAAGTTAATGCCTTGGTAACGGATGAGTTGCCAAGAAGAATATACTCGGATCCCTTATTAGAAGACCCAACTTCCTATTTTACAGATGGGCGATGTGCAGGCGTGGGCGATGTGCAGGAGTGGGCGATGTGCAGGCGTGGGCGATGCGCAGGCGTATAACACACATCTCGTGTACGTCTTCGCTGGACCAATACGGAACCTGCCGAGCAATCAATGAGGGAAGAAAGAGATACACTGGGTCCTGGGGGCGGAGAATTTATGGTCTAGGACCATACTTGTGACGACCACTGTACTTCTTGTTTTGCAAAAAATAGTCTAGCGGTACGCAATTTGTACAATGGTACATATATACATACAAGCATACCCGCGGCTGCTAACTATTTCTCATTTGCCGCTTTCCAAAAAATCCTGGAATGTTTTTACTTTAAAGGCGGTGCAAGGAGTGCAGTCAAGTCAGTTCGTCAGTGATCTTTAAAACGTGCGATTCCCCCCACCAGTGAAAGTTACAAGTTTACAAGACGAAACATCAAAACGATAAACACATTGTTAAACAATAAGATAGAAAAACACAAAGCTACATTTTGTTATATTAACAAGTACAAATTTAAACATTGAACACAAAATTGTTATCAACATACAACACAAAGTTACACAAACAACGAATACAAATTGAATTAAATAAATAAAAACTAATTGAAATTTGCTACTTAATCTAAAATATTGCACTAATATACTTACCATTAAACTTGCACATTCCCTTTGTATATAAATATGTCCTAAAAAATTTAAACTACTTAAAACTTGCCTCTAGTTAAAACCTATTTGCTAGATAAAAATTAAAAACTTACATTTTGTTAACGAAAAACTACATTGAATTGCACTACAACCAAAATACATTGTACATATATACATACACACACCACACATTGAATTACAAATAAAACTACCTCTTGAAAAGTGATAAACATACATATACACTTACCTTGTTATTTCTAAAGAAAGGCAAAAAAGGTTTGTGATTAAACAGTTAGCGATCAGTAAAAATTTTTGCAACACTCTCAGTTTGTTTTGAAAAACATTACTCTCTGTAATAGAGAGTAATGATGAAGGTTAAGCCATTGGGGGTAACACTCCAGACTTAGAAACAATCAAATGAGATTGAAACTTCAAACAAAAAAAAAAAAAACAGCGGAGGCACGCGCCGGGAACTTTGTTTAAAACAAGAACAAAATTCCATTCATATGAGAATACTAGACACTTAAACAGTTCGGGTTTTCGCTAAAAAGGCAGAATTTCAAAAACTTAGAATAATGATGAAGGTTAAGCCATTGGGGGTAACACTCCAGACTTAAAAACAATCAAATGAGATTGAAACTTCAGCCAAAAACAAAACAAACAAAAAGCAGCGGAGGCACGCGCCGGGGAACTTTGTTTAAAACAAAAACACAGGCAAATGTGTTGATGTTCTTTTCAACTCACAGAATTCGATGAGTTCTTAGTTGATACGTGCTGACATATTTTGATTTTGGTGTTTCTTTGGAAAAGACGAAAAGTGAGTGTGATTCTCATTCATATGAGAATACTAGACACTTAAAGAGTTCGGGTTTTCGCTAAAAAGGCATCATTTCAAAAACTGAGAAGCCAATTGATAATTCCCTTTGCCGGGATGAAATAATGATATTGGTAGCGATCAGTAAAATTTTGCAACACTGTCAGTTCGTTTTGAAAAACATTACTCTCTGTAATAGAGAGTACTGATGACGGTTATGCCATTGGGGATAACACTCCAGACTTAAAAACAATCAAAAGTTTTTAATTTAAACTATTTATAGGAACGATTTAGCGATAATTAAAATAGTGTGATATACCATATTTTTGTATTAAGACGAGATACGTAAACGATTTTTACCCACAAAAATTGTTTTGAGAGACATTTATGAGAAAAAAACGTATTTGTACTTACAAATATCTCCTCCTTTTAGCTCCTTCGTGTCAACACTCCATATAACAAACGATTCCAAATGATTTTTGTGTCAACGTAGGCGAAGTAATGTTCGTATTAAATAAAAAATAAGCAAAATATGGTTTAAGATATGTTTTGTTGAAGATATTTGATGAATACTTAATCCATTTTTAATGATACGGCTTTCCTATGGTTTATTTTGACTAACATCTGTTTCACACCTAAACAATTTCCATAGCATTTGAGCTTGATGCACTGTCCCAGCAGTTTGTTTGATTACCATGGGTTGAATTTGTTGGACAGTCCTCTTGTGGTGATGATTGTGTTGTTGTTTTAATTTTGTTTCTGTACCAACAAATTCCAAACCAGTTCTTTCACTTTTCCCCTTGTTCACAAATTGTGCGTGTCTGTTTCTAACAGTGCCGTTGCAAATTCTTGTGCAGTTCCAATTCAGTTCAATTTTGCATACTGGCAAACTCTACGTGTTTCCTCCGTTTAATTATATTCGGAATCAATTGTACCATAAACTCGTTGAACAATTGTTGGTTTATGGGCTTGTTGAGCTAAAATCTTATTAATCACCAATAATAAATTCATTTGTTTATTTTGGAGTGATGAAACCTCTTTTTTGTAATATTTTTCTTTTGCCTTTCAGTTTTATTTCTCATTCTTCTTCGATCTTGTTTTTAGGAACTGGCACGTTTTTTTGTTTTGGGCGAGGGGAAAAAGCAATGCAAAATACGATAATCTTTTCTCCAATTAAATAAATTATTTTTGCAGCATGTCGTTTGAAAAACTAACGAAATTCCTCAGGTTTCTTTATTCCGAATGCGATTTCGAGTTTTTTCTCCTTATATTGACATTTTAATTGCAAAGTACGAATTTAAGTAAAGATTTAGCGTATTCACTCTATTGCAGTAATTTTTAACTGGTGGTTTGATGTTAGAACAACTCTTTTGGCGGTACACACGTTGCCTAACAGCTGAGTGTGTCGTTGGTTTTATTGTTGTTGCATCTATGCAGTCAGCCACCATAAAGAGATCAATGCAGAGCTGCCTAACAGTGGTTGATTATGACGTGTTCACATGAAGAAGACAGAACTGCAGAACAGTGCGTAATACATACACACACTGACAAACAAATGTAATCAAGAGCGGTTGACTGCGCCTACCGTGCGTTGTATATATTATGCACAAACTAACAGGTGTATGGCAATGCAGAGAGAGTGATGTTTAAGAGCTGTGTTGAAAGCTATTTGTAACTAAGAGCGTGTCTATCGTTGATGGGAGACTGTGTGAAATGTAAATGCGCCAAATGTTAGTTCAATCTCTCTAACATTCTATGACTGTTAAATTAACAGTGTTAATGATGTTAATTCGTGGTGCAGTGTTGTGTGTTGGCACAGATAAACCATTGAATAAGGAGATTGATCTGAGTCGCTTAGCCGGTGTTGTCTGTTGGAGCAATGTTAATTATGTTTGGGAAATGTAATTGAAATTATCTCTTTCCCGGGCAATGCTGGCATAGATGTCTGTTGAGTTAAGAGTTTATGTATATACTTGGACAAAGGGCCATAGATGTTTTCAATTTCGGGCTTTTTCCTCTGACCAAACACTTTTGTGTGTTTGGTTGTTTGTATAGTGGCGGTTATGGGATCTCGATTGCACTCAGTCGATGCTCTTTTTTTTTTGAGATTTCGTTGTTGGTTTCCTTTGAAACCTTTGCTTGTAGCAGTAGGCAAAGAGAAAGTTGTAATAGAAAAGGGGAACGACCTACAGCATGGAAACAAAAACCCCAGAGCAACTCTATCGAAAGAAAACCAATTGTTATATTATTTTAAGAGTTAACCCTCCACAACAATAACGTATGTTAGTTGTGTAATCTTGAAGTGAAGAAATATATGTTTTTTTTACCTTTTTTTGCTTTTTGCTATATGCGGGTAGTATACTCTTCATGAAGAGATTTTATTTGCGGTTATGTAAAACGACTTGGACTCGATCGAGCTTTTAGTGTTCGAAACAAGCGTTTGAATTTAGCGTTTAAATTCAAACTGCAATTAAATAAATAAAAACTAATTGAAATTTGCTACTTAATCTAAAATATTGCACTAATATACTTACCATTAAAATTGCACATTCCCTTTGTATATAAATATGTCCTAAAAAATTTAAACTACTTAAAACTTGCCTCTAGTTAAAACCTATTTGCTAGATAAAAATTAAAAACTTACATTTTGTTAACTAAAAACTACATTGAATTGCACTACAACCAAAATACATTGTACATATATACATACACACACCACACATTGAATTACAAATAAAACTACCTCTTGAAAAGTGATAAACATACATATACACTCACCTTGTTATTTCTAAAGAAAGGCAAAAAAGGTTTGTGATTAAACAGTTAGCGATCAGTAAAAATTTTTGCAACACTCTCAGTTTGTTTTGAAAAACATTACTCTCTGTAATAGAGAGTAATGATGAAGGTTAAGCCATTGGGGGTAACACTCCAGACTTAGAAACAATCAAATGAGATTGAAACTTCAACCAAAAACAAAACAAACAAAAAAAAACAGCGGAGGCACGCGCCGGGAACTTTGTTTAAAACAAGAACAAAATTCCATTCATATGAGAATACTAGACACTTAAACAGTTCGGGTTTTCGCTAAAAAGGCAGAATTTCAAAAACTTAGAATAATGATGAAGGTTAAGCCATTGGGGGTAACACTCCAGACTTAAAAACAATCAAATGAGATTGAAACTTCAGCCAAAAACAAAACAAACAAAAAGCAGCGGAGGCACGCGCCGGGGAACTTTGTTTAAAACAAAAACACAGGCAAATGTGTTGATGTTCTTTTCAACTCACAGAATTCGATGAGTTCTTAGTTGATACGTGCTGACATATTTTGATTTTGGTGTTTCTTTGGAAAAGACGAAAAGTGAGTGTGATTCTCATTCATATGAGAATACTAGACACTTAAAGAGTTCGGGTTTTCGCTAAAAAGGCATCATTTCAAAAACTGAGAAGCCAATTGATAATTCCCTTTGCCGGGATGAAATAATGATATTGGTAGCGATCAGTAAAATTTTGCAACACTGTCAGTTCGTTTTGAAAAACATTACTCTCTGTAATAGAGAGTACTGATGACGGTTATGCCATTGGGGATAACACTCCAGACTTAAAAACAATCAAAAGTTTTTAATTTAAACTATTTATAGGAACGATTTAGCGATAATTAAAATAGTGTGATATACCATATTTTTGTATTAAGACGAGATACGTAAACGATTTTTACCCACAAAAATTGTTTTGAGAGACATTTATGAGAAAAAAACGTATTTGTACTTACAAATATCTCCTCCTTTTAGCTCCTTCGTGTCAACACTCCATATAACAAACGATTCCAAATGATTTTTGTGTCAACGTAGGCGAAGTAATGTTCGTATTAAATAAAAAATAAGCAAAATATGGTTTAAGATATGTTTTGTTGAAGATATTTGATGAATACTTAATCCATTTTTAATGATACGGCTTTCCTATGGTTTATTTTGACTAACATCTGTTTCACACCTAAACAATTTCCATAGCATTTGAGCTTGATGCACTGTCCCAGCAGTTTGTTTGTTTACCGTGGGTTGAATTTGTTGGACAGTCCTCTTGTGGTGATGATTGTGTTGTTGTTTTAATTTTGTTTCTGTACCAACAAATTCCAAACCAGTTCTTTCACTTTTCCCCTTGTTCACAAATTGTGCGTGTCTGTTTGTAACAGTGCCGTTGCAAATTCTTGTGCAGTTCCAATTCAGTTCAATTTTGCATACTGGCAAACTCTACGTGTTTCCTCCGTTTAATTATATTCGGAATCAATTGTACCATAAACTCGTTGAACAATTGTTGGTTTATGGGCTTGTTGAGCTAAAATCTTATTAATCACCAATAATAAATTCATTTGTTTATTTTGGAGTGATGAAACCTCTTTTTTGTAATATTTTTCTTTTGCCTTTCAGTTTTATTTCTCATTCTTCTTCGATCTTGTTTTTAGGAACTGGCACGTTTTTTTGTTTTGGGCGAGGGGAAAAAGCAATGCAAAATACGATAATCTTTTCTCCAATTAAATAAATTATTTTTGCAGCATGTCGTTTGAAAAACTAACGAAATTCCTCAGGTTTCTTTATTCCGAATGCGATTTCGAGTTTTTTTCTCCTTATATTGACATTTTAATTGCAAAGTACGAATTTAAGTAAAGATTTAGCGTATTCACTCTATTGCAGTAATTTTTAACTGGTGGTTTGATGTTAGAACAACTCTTTTGGCGGTACACACGTTGCCTAACAGCTGAGTGTGTCGTTGGTTTTATTGTTGTTGCATCTATGCAGTCAGCCACCATAAAGAGATCAATGCAGAGCTGCCTAACAGTGGTTGATTATGACGTGTTCACATGAAGAAGACAGAACTGCAGAACAGTGCGTAATACATACACACACTGACAAACAAATGTAATCAAGAGCGGTTGACTGCGCCTACCGTGCGTTGTATATATTATGCACAAACTAACAGGTGTATGGCAATGCAGAGAGAGTGATGTTTAAGAGCTGTGTTGAAAGCTATTTGTAACTAAGAGCGTGTCTATCGTTGATGGGAGACTGTGTGAAATGTAAATGCGCCAAATGTTAGTTCAATCTCTCTAACATTCTATGACTGTTAAATTAACAGTGTTAATGATGTTAATTCGTGGTGCAGTGTTGTGTGTTGGCACAGATAAACCATTGAATAAGGAGATTGATCTGAGTCGCTTAGCCGGTGTTGTCTGTTGGAGCAATGTTAATTATGTTTGGGAAATGTAATTGAAATTATCTCTTTCCCGGGCAATGCTGGCATAGATGTCTGTTGAGTTAAGAGTTTATGTATATACTTGGACAAAGGGCCATAGATGTTTTCAATTTCGGGCTTTTTCCTCTGACCAAACACTTTTGTGTGTTTGGTTGTTTGTATAGTGGCGGTTATGGGATCTCGATTGCACTCAGTCGATGCTCTTTTTTTTTGAGATTTCGTTGTTGGTTTCCTTTGAAACCTTTGCTTGTAGCAGTAGGCAAAGAGAAAGTTGTAATAGAAAAGGGGAACGACCTACAGCATGGAAACAAAAACCCCAGAGCAACTCTATCGAAAGAAAACCAATTGTTATATTATTTTAAGAGTTAACCCTCCACAACAACAACGTATGTTAGTTGTGTAATCTTGAAGTGAAGAAATATATGTTTTTTTTTACCTTTTTTTGCTTTTTGCTATATGCGGGTAGAATACTCTTCATGAAGAGATTTTATTTGCGGTTATGTAAAACGACTTGGACTCGATCGAGCTTTTAGTGTTCGAAACAAGCGTTTGAATTTAGCGTTTAAATTCAAACTGCAATTAAATAAATAAAAACTAATTGAAATTTGCTACTTAATCTAAAATATTGCACTAATATACTTACCATTAAAATTGCACATTCCCTTTGTATATAAATATGTCCTAAAAAATTTAAACTACTTAAAACTTGCCTCTAGTTAAAACCTATTTGCTAGATAAAAATTAAAAACTTACATTTTGTTAACTAAAAACTACATTGAATTGCACTACAACCAAAATACATTGTACATATATACATACACACACCACACATTGAATTACAAATAAAACTACCTCTTGAAAAGTGATAAACATACATATACACTTACCTTGTTATTTCTAAAGAAAGGCAAAAAAGGTTTGTGATTAAACAGTTAGCGATCAGTAAAAGTTTTTGCAACACTCTCAGTTTGTTTTGAAAAACATTACTCTCTGTAATAGAGAGTAATGATGAAGGTTAAGCCATTGGGGGTAACACTCCAGACTTAGAAACAATCAAATGAGATTGAAACTTCAACCAAAAACAAAACAAACAAAAAAAACAGCGGAGGCACGCGCCGGGAACTTTGTTTAAAACAAGAACAAAATTCCATTCATATGAGAATACTAGACACTTAAACAGTTCGGGTTTTCGCTAAAAAGGCAGAATTTCAAAAACTTAGAATAATGATGAAGGTTAAGCCATTGGGGGTAACACTCCAGACTTAAAAACAATCAAATGAGATTGAAACTTCAGCCAAAAACAAAACAAACAAAAAGCAGCGGAGGCACGCGCCGGGGAACTTTGTTTAAAACAAAAACACAGGCAAATGTGTTGATGTTCTTTTCAACTCACAGAATTCGATGAGTTCTTAGTTGATACGTGCTGACATATTTTGATTTTGGTGTTTCTTTGGAAAAGACGAAAAGTGATTCTCATTCATATGAGAATACTAGACACTTAAAGAGTTCGGGTTTTCGCTAAAAAGGCATCATTTCAAAAACTGAGAAGCCAATTGATAATTCCCTTTGCCGGGATGAAATAATGATATTGGTAGCGATCAGTAAAATTTTGCAACACTGTCAGTTCGTTTTGAAAAACATTACTCTCTGTAATAGAGAGTACTGATGACGGTTATGCCATTGGGGATAACACTCCAGACTTAAAAACAATCAAAAGTTTTTAATTTAAACTATTTATAGGAACGATTTAGCGATAATTAAAATAGTGTGATATACCATATTTTTGTATTAAGACGAGATACGTAAACGATTTTTACCCACAAAAATTGTTTTGAGAGACATTTATGAGAAAAAAACGTATTTGTACTTACAAATATCTCCTCCTTTTAGCTCCTTCGTGTCAACACTCCATATAACAAACGATTCCAAATGATTTTTGTGTCAACGTAGGCGAAGTAATGTTCGTATTAAATAAAAAATAAGCAAAATATGGTTTAAGATATGTTTTATTGAAGATATTTGATGAATACTTAATCCATTTTTAATGATACGGCTTTCCTGTGGTTTATTTTGACTAACATCTGTTTCACACCTAAACAATTTCCATAGCATTTGAGCTTGATGCACTGTCCCAGCAGGTTGTTTGTTTACCGTGGGTTGAATTTGTTGGACAGTCCTCTTGTGGTGATGATTGTGTTGTTGTTTTAATTTTGTTTCTGTACCAACAAATTCCAAACCAGTTCTTTCACTTTTCCCCTTGTTCACAAATTGTGCGTGTCTGTTTGTAACAGTGTCGTTGCAAATTCTTGTGCAGTTCCAATTCTGTTCAATTTTGCATACTGGCAAACTCTACGTGTTTCCTCCGTTTAATTATATTCGGAATCAATTGTGCCATAAACTCGTTGAACAATTGTTGGTTTATGGGCTTGTTGAGCTAAAATCTTATTAATCACCAATAATAAATTCATTTGTTTATTTTGGAGTGATGAAACCTCTTTTTTGTAATATTTTTCTTTTGCCTTTCAGTTTTATTTCTCATTCTTCTTCGATCTTGTTTTTAGGAACTGGCACGTTTTTTTGTTTTGGGCGAGGGGAAAAAGCAATGCAAAATACGATAATCTTTTCTCCAATTAAATAAATTATTTTTGCAGCATGTCGTTTGAAAAACTAACGAAATTCCTCAGGTTTCTTTATTCCGAATGCGATTTCGAGTTTTTTTCTCCTTATATTGACATTTTAATTGCAAAGTACGAATTTAAGTAAAGATTTAGCGTATTCACTCTATTGCAGTAATTTTTAACTGGTGGTTTGATGTTAGAACAACTCTTTTGGCGGTACACACGTTGCCTAACAGCTGAGTGTGTCGTTGGTTTTATTGTTGTTGCATCTATGCAGTCAGCCACCATAAAGAGATCAATGCAGAGCTGCCTAACAGTGGTTGATTATGACGTGTTCACATGAAGAAGACAGAACTGCAGAACAGTGCGTAATACATACACACACTGACAAACAAATGTAATCAAGAGCGGTTGACTGCGCCTACCGTGCGTTGTATATATTATGCACAAACTAACAGGTGTATGGCAATGCAGAGAGAGTGATGTTTAAGAGCTGTGTTGAAAGCTATTTGTAACTAAGAGCGTGTCTATCGTTGATGGGAGACTGTGTGAAATGTAAATGCGCCAAATGTTAGTTCAATCTCTCTAACCTTCTATAACTGTTAAATTAACAGTGTTAATGATGTTAATTCGTGGTGCAGTGTTGTGTGTTGGCACAGATAAACCATTGAATAAGGAGATTGATCTGAGTCGCTTAGCCGGTGTTGTCTGTTGGAGCAATGTTAATTATGTTTGGGAAATGTAATTGAAATTATCTCTTTCCCGGGCAATGCTGGCATAGATGTCTGTTGAGTTAAGAGTTTATGTATATACTTGGACAAAGGGCCATAGATGTTCAATTTCGGGCTTTTTCCTCTGACCAAACACTTTTGTGTGTTTGGTTGTTTGTATAGTGGCGGTTATGGGATCTCGATTGCACTCAGTCGATGCTCTTTTTTTTTTTTTGAGATTTCGTTGTTGGTTTCCTTTGAAACCTTTGCTTGTAGCAGTAGGCAAAGAGAAAGTTGTAATAGAAAAGGGGAACGACCTACAGCATGGAAACAAAAACCCCAGAGCAACTCTATCGAAAGAAAACCAATTGTTATATTATTTTAAGAGTTAACCCTCCACAACAACAACGTATGTTAGTTGTGTAATCTTGAAGTGAAGAAATATATGTTTTTATACCCTCCACCATAGGATGGGGGTATATTAAGTTTGTCACTACGTTTGTAACTACTCGAAATAATCATTGTAGACCCCACAAAGTATATATATTCTTGATCAGCGTGCAATTCTACATCGATATAGCCATGTCCGTCCGTCTGTCCGTCTGTGGAAATCACTCTAGCGTCCGAACGGATTGACGTAGGTTGATGAAATTTTGGGAAAATATGTTATATTTACGTAGGAAATCGGGCAATGTAGGTCCACGCTTTCGTATAGCCCCCATACAAAATGACGCGTGACGCGTCGTCGTTTTAAGGATTTTTTAAGATATTTGGCCCATTTTACCACCGAATTGGTTGTAATTTGGTACTTTGTGTCTCCAGAGGCCAAAAAATATTCCTACCAAAGTTGGGTTATATAGGTCCACGTTTTGGTATAGCCCCCATATAAGGCCCCATATAAAGTACGCGTCATTTTAATATATTTTGAATGTATTAGACCCATTTGACCACAGAATTGGTTGTAATTTGGTATTTTGTGTCTTCAGAGGCCAGAAAATATTCCTACCAAAGTTGGATTATATAGGTCCACGTTTTGGTATAGTCTCCACATAAGACCCCTTATAAAGTACGCGTCATTTTAATATATTTTGAATGTATTAGACCCATTTGACCAAAGAATCGGTTGTAACTTTGTATTTTGTGTTTCCAGAGGCTAAGAAACATTTCTACCATAAAATGTTTATATAGGTCCACGTGTTGATATAGCCCCCATAATACAATATCTCCCGATTTTCGATATTTTGAACGTTTTAGCCTCATTATCACACCGATATGGCTGGAATTTGATATTTAGTTTTCTTTAGGCGTATAAAACTTTCCCCCAGAAATTTTTAGGTATAGGTCCACGCCATCATATAGCCCCCATAGAACGGTACCTTCCGCATTTCGGTATTTTGAAGGTTGTGGCCACATTAATCCACCGAAATGGCTGAAATTTGTGGTGGAGGGTATAAAAAGTTCGGCCCGACCGAACTTAACGCTTTTCTTACTTGTTTTTACCTTTTTTTGCTTTTTGCTATATGCGGGTAGAATACTCTTCATGAAGAGATTTTATTTGCGGTTATGTAAAACGACTTGGACTCGATCGAGCTTTTAGTGTTCGAAACAAGCGTTTGAATTTAGCGTTTAAATTCAAACTGCAATTTTCCCAAACAAAAAATAACCCTATTTGCTCACAGTTTCATAATCTACGTACCTCTTTTCCATTTTTTATATAAAATTTGGTGTCCAATAAAAGGGAATTAAATAGCGGCGGACAATTCGCAAATTCAACAGTTTTCTTCCTTCAATTTCTTCGAAGGCTCGATAGGACCATGTACAATTCTGTAGTGGACTGTAGCGGTTGAAGGTTAGCGGTGACCAACTGCTTCAGAATTGTAATCAGCTAAGGCAAATGAAAAGCGGCAATATTAATATAAATTTGTTGCGGGTGAACAAATAAAAGGTTATATTTTATTGATGTATTTGTTCTTGATGACAAGGCGGATTTTATACAAGTGAAGTAATACAATTTTGTTTCTTTTTTCGTAGACATTTTGTAAGACTTCAGAAAAAGGAACGAATGGAATTAATTAAGAGCGGTAGCCTTTTATCTCATGAGTGAAAGCTCTTCGATTTTCATGAGTAAAAGGTTACCATATCAAAGATGTTAAAAGTTGTATTGTAATTCAGATTAAACTTGTAACGGAAATTCAAATTTGTAATAATCAAGCATTAATTCATTTTCTTAAACTAAGTTGTTGAACGCAGTTCAACAGGAAGTAATAAAATCGAATAAATGGATACATTTATCTTCTTTCAAGCCCAGTGTATCGAGTGAGCAAATAATTAATTATGTGGCAAACAAAGCAAATATTCCTAAAGAACACATGCAATGCTATAAACTAGTTAAAAAAGACGCAGATACGACTAGTCTAAAAAAAGTCAACTTTAAGTTTGGAATATCAGCGTGTTTTTATAAAAATATCATGGACACAAATCTGTGGCCAATTGATATAAAAGTACGCCCTTTTGTAAATTTTCAAAAGTCTCCAATGCAAAATCAACAGCAGTAGCTTACATTAAACATGGATTATCAATTTATTACCAAAATATATCTGGTATGCGTACGAAAGCAAACGAAGTTTTTAATTTTTCTTCCCAATATGATTATGATATAATACTTTTGGTGGAAACATGGCTGAACAACGATTTCTTCGATTCCGAATTTTTTGATACAAATTTATACAGCGTTTATAGAAAAGACAGAAGTTTAGCAGCAACTGGTTGCTCAAGAGGTGGCGGAGTTCTGGTAGCGGTAAAAGGTGTTTATAAGTCTGCAATTCAAGATATAAATAATGATAATGGGCTACTTGACCAACTTTTTGTATGTATTTATGGTTCAAATATAAATTTATTTATTTGTGTCTCTTACATTCCTCCTGGTAGTCCAGGGAGTCTGTATGATAAACATATTTCTAATATAGTAACATTGGATGGAGGTGTATTAAGTGAATCTTTTATTTGTGTTTTGGGCGATTTTAATCTTCCTCACTTATCATGGTATAAATTTGATAGTTGTGATTTTTTGTATCCTGCTAATTTAAACAAAGATTATGAAATAAATTTTGTTGATTCGCTTCTTTGTATGAGTCTTATTCAGATTAACAATATTTCTAACCAATTGCACCGTTTTCTTGATTTGGTGTTTGTTTCCGATAATTGTAAATATGTTATTGAAGAACCGTTAGTTGTGATATCTCCACCCAATGTCCATCATAAGCCACTTGCTGTACAAATTGATTCATTCGAATATATATTTAAAATAATTCGCATAATGATGTTGCAAATTTCAATTTTTATGCATGTAACTTTGAAACGCTAAACTCTATATTTGATGTCATTATTTGCTAATTTTTCCACTAGTCATTGTTATGATATATTCCTAAACACAATTTCCAATGTTCTCATTGAAAATGTACCAAAAAAGAAATCTAGAATGTATAAGAAACCTTGGTACAATAACAATCTTACAAAATTAAAAAATCTTCGCAACAAATTTAATAAAAAATTTAATAAATCTAAATGTCAAGAGGATAAACTAAAGTTTATACAGTATCAGCGTGAGTTCAATTTTCTTAACAGCTTTCTATACAAACAATTTTTGCACAATAAGCAGAATGAAATTAAATCAAATCCTAAGGCATTCTGGTCCTTCATTAAATCAAAGAAGCAACAAAGCGATATTCCATCCATTGTTAGGTTTAATGGAAGAACTTCACAATCGGGCGCGGGAGCCGTAAACTTTTTTGCAGATTATTTTAAGTTTATTTTGAAATTCCATCAATTAATGATGTTGCAATTAATATACCAGAAACAAACTTGAACATTGGCAATTTTATGATTAGTACGCAGGAAGTTTTAGAAGCCATTAATGAGCTAAAATATGATACCAAATGTGATTCTGATGGTATATGCGCTTTTCTTCTAAAAAAGTGTTCTAAAAGCATTGTTTGTGCTATATCTCACATATTTAATATGTCTCTAAAAGAGGAAGTATTCTTGAATTGTTGGAAGTCCGCTTATATTACACCAATTTTTAAAGATGGGAGAAAAGAAGACGTGACATGTTACAGGCCTATATCTAAATTACCGTGTGTATCTAAAATTTTTGAAAATATAATATCTAAAAAGCTATTTTTTGAAACAAAATCAATTATTTCTACCCAACAACATGGATTTTTTGCTGGGAGATCTACAGCCACTAACTTAAGGTAAGGTCACATTAGGCAAATATTTGGTACAAATTCGTTTTCCCATATTTGCCCAAACAAATGTGGATTTCATACAAAATTTTATTTGTGTTCACATTACAGGCAAATATTTGACACATTTTGTTTGTTCAAACAGTGACAAATAACGAAATGGGCAAACATGTTTGCCGTGTGTTCACATTTGAAGAGATATTTTCACCCAGAAATTGTTTGAGCAAACTGCCAGCAAATATAAAATTATTTGGCCGAGAAAAATAGAGAGAGAAATAATAAAAATGGCGTTGAGTTTATTGTTTGTTTTGGAGAAGGCAAATCAAAGACCACATGTTTGGCAATGAGTGCCTTGTCGGAATGAGTTCATTTGTGTATTGTTGCGAATGTATGTGAATTATGGCACATTGTGCCTTGGAAAATTATTTTTATAAACAGCTTTCAATTTTGTTCATTATGAATTCATATTTGTATTTAAATGTTGTCAACGTAGTATTTCAACCAAAAGGGTGAAGACAGTTTACCATGAAAACGTTTTCTATTAATGATAATAATATACAGGTTATCAAGATAATGTTTTTAAACATAGAAAACGAAGTTTTTTTGTATTGACTTATGAAAACTAAATTTTTTTTATAAAAAAATCGCGCTTTTTGTAAAATTGGTTGGTGAAGTTTGTGAAGATAATATTGGGCGTATAAATAAAAATCCATGTATAACAATAATAACCAAATGAAAAACAGTGTCAAATTCAATATGCGGCACTTTGTTTGGCTTCTTCAAAATTTTTCGAAAAAATTGACATTTTACCGCAGCTATTTACAGCTTGCCACGGTAATATTTTTAAAAGAAAGAAGATTTTTTGTACTGATTTATTAAAGTTGACAGATAATCGGGATTAAAACGTCGGTTGTTGTTTTCAAGACAGTATTGGATGTATAAATAACAAAACTAAATCCGCGTAGCAGTACAATTATAACCACTACCAATAATTACGTCACAATTACTATTGTAATGTATGCCAATACGTCTAATAATTTCTGAGGTTTTGCGTTTTTCTAAAACCCACCTTTTTTGATGCGCATCCGGTTTCAGTAGCACCCATAAAAAATATGTCTATATACACCTATTTCAAACAGATTCTTCACGAACCGCGGATGTGCCTCCACATTCTATTTTTGGAAAAATCGCGTATAAAGGATTCCATTTATGTAAGAAATGTTAAAGAAAATCGCGGTTTAATACGCCGATTCGTCAAAATACATTTTTGCCGATTTTCGTATTTTCAAGGTATCTATATCCGCGGTTTTAGTCGATGGATTCGATCGCCGAAGGTCTCATTAGATCCGTCGCGTAAAAAAACTAAATTCACACGGGTTACAAAGTGAATAACACTTGTAAATTTTAAACTCAAAAAAAAGGTTTTTTTTTTGAAAAACCCCGAAATTCCGGCTTCAAAATGACAGCATCAATTTTAGGTAGATGCAGTGGATATATCGAAAAATGATACACTAGTATCACATTGCCCATGAATTATTCTTTAAGTCTTTCTTTGAGCATATGTCTATAAAATGTAAGGTTAAGCCAGAAATCAGAAGGGAGCATAAAAAAACTTGTTCACTTCAACCCATTTTTAGCTATTTTTCTACATTGATGCCAACACAGCTTCCACGTAAATTAATTTTGATGGTCGACCTTATGGATATAGATTTTCAATCATACTATATAGAATATGTTAGCAGTTCGCGAATTCTGAATGGGTGAAACTCGGATTCATCGATTGTAAAACATTTTTGGTTTTTTAAATCCCTCATCTCCCATTTATTTATTTCTTTATTCACTAATTATTGACTTCGTATTATATATTTACAAGAAATTTCGTCATTTTATGGTCATATGCCCCTTTTTAATATGTGACAACAATGTGTTTCAGCAGATGTTTGCTCTTGTTTGCTCTTACAAACAAATTGTAAGACCAAATAAATGTTTGTCAAAAAAGGAGGAAAATATTTGCTGAACGGTGTTCACATTAAAAGCAATTTGTTTAAATTTTGGTTTGCTTCCAAATAGTTTTGTTTTCCCAAAATCAGCTGTTTTCTTGTTTGCCTTTGAAAAATATTTGCTGGTCAAATTGTGGCAAACAAATATTTGTCACTTTTGAGCAAATATTTGCCTAATGTGACCTTACCTTTAGTAACATTTAGCGAATATTGTATATCTGCAATAAAACAAGGAAGTCAAGTGGAGTCAGTATACACATATTTCTCGAAAGCGTTTGATAAAGTATCACATTCCATATTGCTATACAAATTGCAACGTCTTGGTCTGCATTCAAACATCTTACGTTGGATATCTTCGTATTTATCTCAGAGATATTGTAGAGTAAGGATAGGGAGTTTCATATCCCATCAATATTTACAAACTTCAGGTGTTCCACAAGGGAGTGTGTTAGGGCCCTTGCTCTTTAATCTTTTCATCAATGACATATCATTCTGTTTTAATAAATATAAATTTTTACTGTATGCTGACGATCTTAAGATTTTTTGTAAAGTCGATTCTTTAGCAGATGTGGTAAACTTGCAATCAGATTTGGATAATGTTTTAAACTGGTGCATTAATAACAAACTATCTCTTAATTTATCTAAATGTTTCCATTTATCATTTCACAAATCCTATCATCCTATTCAATGTAATTTCTATTTGGGAGAATATGCTCTGAAAACTGTTGTTTCAATTCGAGACCTTGGAGTAATTTTTGATGCTGGTATGTCGTTCATACCCCATATTGATTATATTCTACCTAAAACATATAAAATGCTTTCTTTTCTTAAAAGGAATGGCAAAGATTTTTCCGATTTTCATACCCTAACGGCTCTTTTTAATGCTTTTGTTCGTTCTAGGGACGAATATGCGTCCATTATTTGGGATCCGCCCAGCAAAATTCATGCGTCACGCGTGCAACGACAGTTTGTGAATTACGCTCTAAGATCTTTTCCTATATCCGGTTCTCACATATATGATTCTAAATGTTTACTTTTGGGTCTGCAAACCCTTGAGCATCGTCGGCTAATGCAGTCTGCTCTTTTTGTCTTCGACTTGATTAACAATACAATAGATTCTGATGAATTACTTTCACACATTCCATTATATGTTCCTTCGAGGCAGATGAGGTATATTAATATTTTTAACATTCCTATTCATCGCGTAAATTATGCCATCCATAGCCCATTAATGAGAGCGTTTCGCTATATAAATGATACTAACATAAATTTTCAAAAAAAATACTGTAAATTTATAGAGTTTTGTATTTCCAAAGATGATTTTAAACTGTATTTTGTAACTAAATTTTAATGAGGTGAATATAAATATCTAGATTTAAATAAATGTTTAGTTTAAGCATCATAGTCTGTAAGGAATACTTTGTTCTATAGATTGAAATAAATTAAATTAAAAATGACTTTAAACTTCGAGAAATTTCCACAATTTTGTCAAAAATCGAAGCTTGTCTCAATTCAAGACCCTAGAGTCCAGCTAGTGAGGATCCTAGCGATTTGTCGCCTCTGACCCCAGGTCACTTCTTAACCGGTACACCAATTTTAGCCCCTCCCGAACCCGATGTTTCAGACCAATATTTTAGCATTGTCAATAGGTGGAAGCGTTTGAAAATTATATCCCAATATTTTTGTAATAGATGTAAAACTCAATATCTACATGAGCTCCATCGACGTACTAAATTGAAGTACCAACAAGACAATCTTAAGGAGGGTGATTTAATTGTGCTTAAATATGAACGTTCGGCTCCAACTGATTGGACGTACTAAATGGAAGTACCAACAAGACGATCTTAAGGAGGGTGATTTAATTGTGCTTAAAGATGAACATTCGGCTCCAACTGATTGGAAGTTAGGACGAATTATAAAGACCCACAAGGATATCGACCAAAACGTAAGGGTGGTAGACATAAAGACTGCTAGTGGTAACATCAGTCGACCCATAACGAAGGTTGTCAAGTTATTTTCCGACTAATTAGTCGGACCCCTTCTTAATAAAAAACATAGTACTCCTTTCCGTTTTTTACAGATGGCAGCATACATACCAAACCAGGATTGGCGCCTCGAGCAAAGTCCAAGACGCACAGAGGAAAGAGAGGCCCGCCGCTTAGTCGCTGCCCAAACTGCCCTGAAGCCCGCCCAATCCGCCAAGTAGCAGAAATCCGCCCAGCTCATCAGGCCGCAAGAGTCGCCAACGGAGCCGTTCCGACAACCGAGCCAGGAGGCCAGGACATTGGCAGTTCTCCTGCCGCTTATGTCAGCAGGACCATGCCCTGAGCTCCTGCCAACGCTTCAAGGACAAGACCCCATATCAACGATACGAGACAGTTGAGAGGAGGGGGTATTGCAGGAACTGCTTGGCCAGAAGCCACTTGGCCCCCGATTGTCCCTGTATCACAGGCTGTAGAAGGTGCGATTAACGCCACCACACAATGCTGCACGGGGCACCTCAACTGGAAGACAGCTTGCAGCCCGCCGCTATAACCAAGCCTCCGTTCTCGTGGGATCTGGTCTTTGTGCCTACTGTCTTGTTGCGTGTGACCACGGAAAGTATGGATACGTACTATACAATCAGGGCCTTGTTAAGCCAGTCAGCCGTAATGTCACGCATCGGTTATTCGACGTTTCAGAGAATGGGTCTGAGGTCTTTTACGTACCAAAACACCTCATTCAAGATAAATAATCGTCGGCCTAACACGACTTGGGCACTGAAAGTTAATGCCTTGGTAACGGATGAGTTGCCAAGAAGAATATACTCGGATCCCTTATTAGAAGACCCAACTTCCTATTTTACAGATGGGCGATGTGCAGGCGTGGGCGATGTGCAGGCGTGGTCGATGCGCAGGCGTATAACACACATCTCGGGTACGTCTTCGCTGGACCAATACGGAACCTGCCGAGCAATCAATGAGGGAAGAAAGAGATACACTGGGTCCTGGGGGCGGAGAATGTATGGTCTAGGACCATACTTGTGACGACCACTGTACTTCTTGTTTTGCAAAAAATAGTCTAGCGGTACGCAATTTGTACAATGGTACATATATACATACAAGCATACCCGCGGCTGCTAACTATTTCTCATTTGCCGCTTTCCAAAAAATCCTGGAATGTTTTTACTTTAAAGGCGGTGCAAGGAGTGCAGTCAAGTCAGTTCGTCAGTGATCTTTAAAACGTGCGATTCCCCCCACCAGTGAAAGTTACAAGTTTACAAGACGAAACATCAAAACGATAAACACATTGTTAAACAATAAGATAGAAAAACACAAAGCTACATTTTGTTA
The DNA here is from genome assembly GCF_047663935.1 of Musca autumnalis. Taxonomy (NCBI): domain Eukaryota; kingdom Metazoa; phylum Arthropoda; class Insecta; order Diptera; family Muscidae; genus Musca; species Musca autumnalis. Next base: position 102,741,362 of record NW_027411755.1, read on the forward strand.
TATTAACAAGTACAAATTTAAACATTGAACACAAAATTGTTATCAACATACAACACAAAGTTACACAAACAACGAATACAAATTGAATTAAATAAATAAAAACTAATTGAAATTTGCTACTTAATCTAAAATATTGCACTAATATACTTACCATTAAAATTGCACATTCCCTTTGTATATAAAATATGTCCTAAAAAATTTAAACTACTTAAAACTTGCCTCTAGTTAAAACCTATTTGCTAGATAAAAATTAAAAACTTATATTTTGTTAACTAAAAACTACATTGAATTGCACTACAACCAAAATACATTGTACATATATACATACACACACCACACATTGAATTACAAATAAAACTACCTCTTGAAAAGTGATAAACATACATATATATGTTATTTCTAAAGAAAGGCAAAAAAGATTTGTGATTAAACAGGTAGCGATCAGTAAAAATTTTTGCAACACTCTCAGTTTGTTTTGAAAAACATTACTCTCTGTAATAGAGAGTAATGATGAAGGGTAACACTCCAGACTTAGAAACAATCAAATGAGATTGAAACTTCAACCAAAAACAAAACAAACAAAAAAAAACGCGCCGGGAACTTTGTTTAAAACAAGAACAAAATTCCATTCATATGAGAATACTAGACACTTAAACAGTTCGGGTTTTCGCTAAAAAGGCAGAATTTCAAAAACTGAGAATAATGATGAAGGTTAAGCCATTGGGGGTAACACTCCAGACTTAAAAACAATCAAATGAGATTGAAACTTCAGCCAAAAACAAAACAAACAAAAAGCAGCGGAGGCACGCGCCGGGGAACTTTGTTTAAAACAAAAACACAGGCAACTGTATTGATGTTCTTTTCAACTCACAGAATTCGATGAGTTCTTAGTTGATACGTGCTGACATATTTTGATTTGGCGTTTCTTTGGAAAAGACGAAAAGTGATTGTGATTCTCATTCATATGAGAATACTAGACACTTAAAGAGTTCGGGTTTTCGCTAAAAAGGCATCATTTCAAAAACTGAGAAGCCAATTGATAATTCCCTTTGCCGGGATGAAATAATGATATTGGTAGCGATCAGTAAAATTTTGCAACACTGTCAGTTCGTTTTGAAAAACATTACTCTCTGTAATAGAGAGTACTGATGACGGTTATGCCATTGGGGATAACACTCCAGACTTAAAAACAATCAAAAGTTTTTAATTTAAATTATTTATTGAGAACACGTAAACATTACCTTGCAAACACTTAAAATCACTACGAAATAATTACACTTCATATATTTATATATAAATAATATTGAAAAAACCTGAAAGCCTTTGAACGATGCAGACGTGTTTTTTATCTTACGGAAAATTTCAAATTAATTTTCTAGAGAAAAAATTCTGAAAAAATATTTTTTTTAAATCCTGAAATGGATTTGAATTCTTTGGAAAGTGACCCTCGCGATCCTGCTGAAAACATTCCCCTTAATAAAGCCAAACAGTTAACGAAATCTAAATCAAGAATTGGTACCCTTTTGCAAGCAGCATGCAAAATGTTCCGACAATGAACATGTTCCGACAAATCCTGAATCAAATGATGAGGATCTAACGCATTTGAACCCCAATGCTACAACTTCAAGATATAATGAGGAAAATACCTCGAATCTTATAATAAATGTTGAGAATCTGCCTTTAATCAATATAAAGAATTAGCAAAACTCAAATCCTTTACAAGACCCTTCAACAGGAATTTCACCATTAAATACTGATAGCAACATGGATCACGAAGAATTGAACTTACCTGATGATGACGACGATTTCCAACGCGTGCAAAACAACGCAAGATCGCAAGTAGCAATAGAAAAGCTAAGGTAGATTTATGAAATGTTAAATTTAACAATACTAAAAACGCAGCCGGGCAATCGACCTCGTCATCAAACAGATTCGCATTAGTAGCCGATCTTAATATAAGATCAAATAACACGTTTGAAAACAAAGTTCCTATGAAGGGCACTTCAGATGTAGAGAAGCCTGTTAGTAACAAAAAACCTTTCTGTCCCCCATCTTTCTTTTTGGTGTAGATATGAATAATCTGATTAAAGATATAAAATCGAGGAATATTGTATTTAAGGTAGTAAATAAAAGCAGAGTTAAAAGTAAGCTTTATTTACAAGACACACAAGTTCACACTGAATTAATGACCCTCCTTCGCGAAAAAAATTAGACTCGTACTCTTTTACACCAAAGGAGTTAAAATGACAATCCATTGTTTTGCATGGCCTTTTGCATGAAACAGCTATTGAAGATATTAGAGCTGATATTGATATGTTAGTACCTGGTACAGTTCAAAATGTATCCAAGTTCACTACCTCATTCTCAAGGAAAATCAATATTGACACCGGACTTTTTCTTATTACGCTGCATCCTGGTAAATCGGTATCAGAATTAATATGTCATAGGTACATATTAGAACAAAGAGTATATTGGGAATTACGAAAGAAAAACTTGGGTAATGTGCAATGCTGGAGATGCCAAAAATGGGGGCATATGTCAGGCAATTGTAATAGGGAGCCCGCTTGCGTAAAATGCGGACAAAACCATGCGAAAGGAGAATGTCAGTTTGTACAGACACAGGATAAATTACCATTTTGCGTAAATTGTAGCAAGCATGGTCACCCGGCAAGTTTTAGAGGTTGCCCAGAGTACAAGAAATATGTTGAACTTAGGAATAGAGCTCAAGCTGTTGCACTAAAGAGAACAGAACAGGTTAACAATAATGTAGTAAATGCACTAAACTCCTTTATTAAGCCAAATATATCATTTCGGATGCCTCACGCGGTTATGATAATACTAATAAAATAAAATTCCTTCTTCGAAACCTATGATTATTGAAGAATTTTTAAAGATTGCAAAGGAAATTTGCCCACCTAAAAGTTTATCATTAGAAGATAAGATATTGAGAATTTAAATTGGTGTTTCTTTGGAAAAGCCGAAAAGTGAGTGTGATGCTCATTCATATGAGAATACTAGACACTTAAACAGTTCGGGTTTTCGCTAATAAGGCAGAATTTCAAAAACTGAGAATAATGATGAAGGTTAAGCCATTGGGGGTAACACTCCAGACTTAAAAACAATCAAATGAGATTGAAACTTCAGCGAAAACAAAACAAACAAAAAGCAGCGGAGGCATGCCCCTGGGAACTTTGTTTAAAACAAAAACAAAATTCCAACAACCGCACAGGCAACTGTGTTGATGTTCTTTTCAACTCACAGAATTCGATGAGTTCTTAGTTGATACGTGCTGACATATTTTGATTTTGGTGTTTCTTTGGAAAAGACGAAAAGTGAGTGTGATTCTCATTCATATGAGAATACTAGACACTTAAAGAGTACGGGTTTTCGCTAAAAAGGCATCATTTCAAAAACTGAGAAGCCAATTGATAATTCCCTTCGCCGGGATGAAATAATGATATTGGTAGCGATCAGTAAAATATTGCAACACTGTCAGTTCGTTTTGAAAAACATTACTCTCTGTAATAGAGAATACTGATGACGGTTATGCCATTGGGGATAACACTCCAGACTTAAAAACAATCAAAAGTTTTTAATTTAAACTATTTATTGAGAACACGTAAACATTACCTTGCAAACACATAAAATTACTACGAAATAATTACACTTCATATATTTATATATAAATAATATTGAAAAAACCTGAAAGCCTTTGAACGAAGCAGACGTGTTTTTTATCTTACGGAAAATATCAAATTAATTTTCTAGAGAAAAAATTCTGAAAAAATATTCTTTTAAATCCTGAAATGGATTTGAATTCTTTGGGCAGTGACCCTCGCGATCCTGCTGAAAATATTCCCCTTAATAAAGCCAAACAGTTAACGAAATCTAAATCAAGAATTGGTACCCTTTTGCAAGCAGCATGCAAAATGTTCCGACAATGAACATGTTCCGACAAATCCGAATCAAATGATGAGGATCTAACGGATTTGAACCCCAATGCTACAACTTCAAGATATAATGAGGAAAATACCTCGAATCTTATAATAAATGTTGAGAATCTGCCTTTAATCAATATAAAGAATTAGCAAAACTCAAATCCTTTACAAGACCCTTCAACAGGAATTTCACCATTAAATACTGATAGCAACATGGATCACGAAGAATTGAACTTACCTGATGATGACGACGATTTCCAACGCGTGCAAAACAACGCAAGATCGCAAGTAGTAATAGAAAAGCTAAGGTAGATTTATGAAATGTTAAATTTAACAATACTAAAAACGCAGCCGGGCAATCGACCTCGTCATCAAACAGATTCGCATTAGTAGCCGATCTTGATATAAGATCAAATAACACGTTTGAAAACAAAGTTCCTATGAAGGGCACTTCAGATGTAGAGTAGCCTGTTAGTAACAAAAAACCTTTCTGTCCCCCATCTTTCTTTTTGGTGTAGATATGAATAATCTGATTAAAGATTTAAAATCGAGGAATATTGTATTTAAGGTAGTAAATATAAGCAGAGTTAAAAGTAAGCTTTATTTACAAGACACACAAGTTCACACTGAATTAATGACCCTACTTCGCGAAAAAAATTAGACTCGTACTCTTTTACACCAAAGGAGTTAAAATGACAATCCATTGTTTTGCATGGCCTTTTGCATGAAACAGCTATTGAAGATATTAAAGCTGATATTGATATGTTAGTACCTGGTACAGTTCAAAATGTATCCAAGTTCACTACCTCATTCTCAAGGAAAAACAATATTGACACCGGACTTTTTCTTATTACGCTGCATCCTGGTAAATCGGTATCAGAATTAAAATGTCATAGGTACATATTAGAACAAAGAGTATATTGGGAATTACCAAAGAAAAACTTGGGTAATGTGCAATGCTGGAGATGCCAAAAATGGGGGCATATGTCAGGCAATTGTAATAGGGAGCACGCTTGCGTAAAATGCGGACAAAACCATGCGAAAGGAGAATGTCAGTTTGTACAGACACAGGATAAATTACCATTTTGCGTAAATTGTAGCAAGCATGGTCACCCGGCAAGTTTTAAAGGTTGCCCAGAGTACAAGAAATATGTTGAACTTAAGAATAGAGCTAAAGCTGTTGCACTAAAGAGAACAGAACAGGTTAACAATAATGTAGTAAATGCACTAAACTCCTTTATTAAGCCAAATATATCATTTCGGATGCCTCACGCGGTTATGATAATACTAATAAAATAAAATTCCTTCTTCGAAACCTATGATTATTGAAGAATTTTTAAAGATTGCAAAGGAAATTTGCCCACCTAAAAGTTTATCATTAGAAGATAAGATATTGAATTTTATAAGAGAATTTAAATTGGTGTTTCTTTGGAAAAGCCGAAAAGTGAGTGTGATGCTCATTCATATGAGAATACTAGACACTTAAACAGTTCGGGTTTTCGCTAAAAAGGCAGAATTTCAAAAACTGAGAATAATGATGAATGTTAAGCCATTGGGGGTAACACTCCAGACTTAAAAACAATCAAATGAGATTGAAACTTCAGCCAAAAACAAAACAAACAAAAAGCAGCGGAGGCACGCGCCGGGGAACTTTGTTTAAAACAAAAACACAGGCAACTGTGTTGATGTTCTTTTCAACTCACAGAATTCGATGAGTTCTTAGTTGATACGTGCTGACATATTTTGATTTTGGTGTTTCTTTGGAAAAGACGAAAAGTGAGTGTGATTCTCATTCATATGAGAATACTAGACACTTAAAGAGTTCGGGTTTTCGCTAAAAAGGCATCATTTCAAAAACTGAGAAGCCAATTGATAATTCCCTTCGCCGGGATGAAATCATGATATTGGTAGCGATCAGTACTGTCAGTTCGTTTTGAAAAACGTTACTCTCTGTAATAGAGAGTACTGATGATGGTTATGCCATTGGGGATAACACTCCAGACTTAAAAACAATCAAAAGTTTTTAATTTAAACTATTTATTGAGAACACGTAAACATTACCTTGCAAACACTTAAAATCACTACGAAATAATTACACTTCATATATTTATATATAAATAATATTGAAAAAACCTGAAAGCCTTTGAACGAAGCAGACGTGTTTTTTATCTTACGGAAAATTTCAAATTAATTTTCTAGAGAAAAAATTCTGAAAAAATATTCTTTTAAATCCTGAAATGGATTTGAATTCTTTGGGCAGTGACCCTCGCGATCCTGCTGAAAACATTCCCCTTAATGAAGCCAAACAGTTAACGAAATCTAAATCAAGAATTGGTACCCTTTTGCAAGCAGCATGCAAAATGTTCCGACAATGAACATGTTCCGACAAATCCTGAATCAAATCGACGCCTCCAAACAATAGTATGCTAAGTCGACTTAGCATGTTTTCAAGTTCTTTACATTTTTATATTTAACGTCCTTGAACTTAAATTCTGTCAAATTTTGGTAATGATCGGACAATCCGAACAGAAGTTATAAACAAATATTTACTTAGCATAGTACTGAAGGTCAAAGAAATTTCCAATCTTTTAGAGCTTGTCCTGCAAAACTCGCTTTTCAGAATTAGCAAACTATAATTTGGAGGTGTCGAACGTCCTTTAACTTAAATTCTGTCTAATTTTGGTAATGATCGGTCAATCCGAACAGAAGTTATAAACAAATATTGACTTAGCATAGTACTGAAGTACAAAAAAATTTCCAAACTTTGAGAGCTTCTCCTGCAAAACTCACCTTTTAGACTTAGCATACTATTATTTGGAGGTGTCGAAATGATGAGGATCTAACGGATTTGAACCCCAATGCTACAACTTCAAGATATAATGAGGAAAATACCTCGAATCTTATAATAAATGTTGAGAATCTGCCTTTAATCAATATAAAGAATTAGCAAAACTCAAATCCTTTACAAGACCCTTCAACAGGTTTTTAACCATTAAATACTGATAGCAACATGGATCACGAAGAATTGAACTTACCTGATGATGACGACGATTTCCAACGCTTGCAAAACAACGCAAGATCGCAAGTAGCAATAGAAAAGCTAAGGTAGATTTATGAAATGTTAAATTTAACAATACTGAAAACGCAGCCGGGCAATCGACCTCGTCATCAAACAGATTCGCATTAGTAGCCGATCTTGATATAAGATCAAATAACACGTTTGAAAACAAAGTTCATATGAAGGGCACTTCAGATTTAGAGAAGCCTGTTAGTAACAAAAAACCTTTCTGTCCCCCATCTTTCTTTTTGGTGTAGATATGAATAATCTGATTAAAGATTTAAAATCGAGGAATATTGTATTTAAGGTAGTGAATAAAAACAGAGTTAAAAGTAAGCTTTATTTACAAGACACACAAGTTCACCATGAATTAATGACCCTCCTTCGCGAAAAAAATTAGACTCGTACTCTTTTACACCAAAAGAGTTAAAATGGCAATCCCTTGTTTTGCATGGCCTTTTGCATGAAACAGCTATTGAAGATATAAAAGCTGATATTGATATGTTAGTACCTGGTACAGTTCAAAATGTATCCAAGTTCACTACCTCATTCTCAAGGAAAAACAATATTGACACCGGACTTTTTCTTATTACGCTGCATCCTGGTAAATCGGTATTTGAATTAAAATGTCATAGGTACATATTAGAACAAAGAGTATATTGGGAATTACCAAAGAAAAACTTGGGTAATGTGCAATGCTGGAGATGCCAAAAATGGGGGCATATGTCAGGCAATTGTAATAGGGAGCCCGCTTGCGTAAAATGCGGACAAAACCATGCGAAAGGAGAATGTCAGTTTGTACAGACACAGGATAAATTACCATTTTGCCTAAATTGTAGCAAGCATGGTCACCCGGCAAGTTTTAGAGGTTGCCCAGAGTACAAGAAATATGTTGAACTTAAGAATAGAGCTAAAGCTGTTGCACTAAAGAGAACAGAACAGGTTAACAATAATGTAGTAAATGCAATAAACTCCTTTATTAAGCCAAATATATCATTTCGGATGCCTCACGCGGTTATGATAATACTAATAAAATAAAATTCCTTCTTCGAAACCTATGATTATTGAAGAATTTTTAAAGATTGCAAAGGAAATTTGCCCTCCTAAAAGTTTATCATTAGAAGATAAGATATTGAATTTTATAAGAGAATTTAAAACCCTTTCAAAAGAAGAGGCTGTACACCAATGTGTCAGCCTCCTACGTGAAGTAACCGAAGTTTATGGTCCGTAATTTTCTTAATATAATAACTTTCAACGTCAGGTCACTTGTTGAGTATGGCCGTAGATTCGAACTACACAATCTAATCAACACGTATGATGTTGACATTGCTTTCCTTCAAGAAACTCACTTACGCCTAGGCGTGGCAGTTTCTTTCGAAGGTTGTAAATTTCTTAGGGACAGCAGTCCACAAGGTGTTGCCATAGTGCTTAGGAAAAATTACAAATTTAAAGTAGAAGTTTGTTCCGATTTCTGTTTTCCTAGTCTATTTGTTTTTATTGATGTTTTAATCAATGGTGTTCCTAGAAAAATATTACTAGGGTCTATCTATATTCCTGGGAATTAAAGTCATTCACAAATATTAACGTTTTTAAGATGTTTAGGAAATTATTCAAGGAGTTTTGATTTCTTCAACGACACCCGTATCTTTTTACTAGAATTACATCATCCAGTCCCACTTTTCGAAATGGTTCATCATTCCTGGATCATTTTATCATCAATTCAAATGCATCAGACCTACCTAACCCAACTTTTTCCATCCCATCCTTGCCCACTTTTTCAGACCACTTCCCACTCAAACTCAATATCACGCTTCCTAGTGTAGAAATTGTTCTTCAACCTCCGCCTAGTTTTGTGAGTTTTAAAAACACGAACTGGAACGATTTTAAACATGAGGTAACACAAGGTATTTTAAGTGATTATCCAAGTTCTGTTAATAACTTAACAAATGAGGAAATTGATCAACATATTGATAAGTTTACCTTAGTTCTAAGCTCTGTTTCGGAATCTCAATCGGAGAAAATTGAAATGGGAAAACGAAAGTTTTTAATATCTGATAGAATAAAGAATCTATACAGAATAAAGTATGGTTGGCAAAGGGAACTTAAAAGAATTTATCAACGTTCAATTGATAGACATAATCCAGAATATCGCATGTTATCGAAGCAAATTCAATTGTTAGGTATCATGATTAAGAAACAGGTTGAAATAGAACAGACCGCGGAAAACTCCGAGAAATAAAGCCGGGGCCTAACGCACATAGGCAAGTTTTTAAGATTATTGGTCATCGGAAGAGCCTACCTCTGCAAAAACTATCGGTTGATGGCATAGAGATAACTAATGAGTCGGAATGTCTTAGTCGTTTAAGATCGTTCTTTTCAAGTATTTATAATAGTCCTGCTCGCCAACCTTCTGAAGAAGCATTTATAAATAGTTACATTGCCAATCTTCCGCAACATAATGTTTCATTTTCCATTGACGTAGATTCCAGAAACCTAGAAGGGCGTGAAAGCCTCACAACTATGGATGAAGTTTTGGGCATATCTAGTGAAATTAAGAATAAAAAGTCGGTCGGTCTCGACGGACCATCTAATTTTATTATACGTAAGCTTCCCGTCAAAGCGTTTGAATTTTTAACTATTATATTTAATAATTGTATTTCGAATGGATATTTTCCGGATTCTTGGAAAATTTCCAAGATCATTCCTATTAAAAAAAGGCCAATACTGAAGACATTTCTAATCTGAGACCTATATCCTTGCTTTCAAATTTAGGTAAACTTTTTGAGATAGTTAGTTATACGTAAAAGAATGGATTTCGGAGTATCATTTTCTTTTATTCCAGATTCACAGTTCGGTTTCAAGAAGGGTCATTCAACAGTTGATGCTTTGACAAAATTCCACAACGATATAGTCTTAAATTTAAGAGATAAAAAATGTACTGTCGCTTTATTTATTGACGTAGAAAAAGCTTTTGATCATGCTTCGCATCAAGGGATATTAGCAAAAATGATAAACATTGGGTTTAGTGCTAATATCATAAGGCTGGTTCAAAGTTTTTTCACAAACAGACAGTTCTGTGTGCAATTTAAAAAATAAGTTGTCAGAACTTTCTGATGTAAACTGTGGTGTCCCCCAAGGGTCAGTTTTAGCGCCCCATCTGTACAACATTTTTATGTACGATTTCCCCCACGATCACGAAAACGCCTCCAGTATTTTATATGCTGACGATTCTTTGCTATATTCGCACCATGAATCACCGGTTCGTGCTCTAGCCCATGTCTCGCAGTATCTCAATGAGGTAAGTCAGTATTTTGATAATTGGGGTATCAAAATAAACACGTCAAAATGTGAAGCCATTTGCATAAGAAATGCATCTGGAAAGTGCAAACGTTTTGTCGTACCAGAAAGTAAAACTTTAAAGCTAGTTTTAAACGACAATGAAATTCCATTTAAAGACAAAGTCACATATTTAGGTGTTGAGTTTAATAAACTTTTTAAATTTAATGCTCACGCAAGAAAGGCTCATAAAAAGGCTCAAGGAATCTTTGTTAATTTTCTAAAAATTCTTAGTAACAAATATTTACCTGGTAATACTAAAATTATTTTGTACAAAACTTGCATAAGACCCGTTATTCTTTACGCGTTCCCGATCTGGTTCAATATATCTCCGACGGTAATGAAGGAACTTGAAATACTTGAAAGAAAAATCGTAAGGCTTTGTATTGGGAAGTAGAGATGGGCGCGTGCCTAAAAAATTAGGCACGAACATGCACTAACACGGACCAACATTTTTATGCACATTCACGCACAAACACTGCGTTTTTCGAGAAGGCACGAACACGCACACTCACGCACGAAATTACAACAAAAGAAAAATCGATATAGGTGTACATTTATTTGTTCAAAAAATATTCATATGGGGTTTCCTGAGTGAAATCGGACACTTTTTCAATATGAAGTTTTTGATATCCTTTATTTTTTGCTATGGTGATGCTGCTCGTCAACAAAACTTTCAGTAAATTTTCTGATTTTTTTGACCAACGGCTCTAGAGGTATCGCGCCTTGAAAAATTCGAATTCTATGAAAACTATATGCAAAGATATACTCATAACTTCTTTAACATTGGTCCAATTTGAAAAAATCTTTTTTGTATGTTTTGTTAAATAAAAAATAGAAAACAATTTGGAACAGTGGAATTGGATGCAATTTTTGCGATTTCATATTTAAAATCAATTTCTAACAATGACGCCTTCGATTTTCTTGATTTTTTTTTTTAGAAAACTACTATCAATTACAAAAACTGCAAGTCCTATTTGGTGGTGGGATTCGAATGATTACTATTTTTCTTAATTTTTTGAATTTGTCAATATAATTTTTCCGAAAATTTTGCCTTTTTAGGCGAAGATCGTTTTCAGTATTAATTAATTATTATTTTTTAATTAATTTCTCGTTGGATTCGAGCTTGATGATCAATAATGCAAGTGAAAAAGGAAGGCCGCCGATTCGAACCTACACACACACCACTATGTGACCAGACATGTTTCGCCTTTGGTAGAGGCTCCTCAGACATATTGGATGTGTGACGGCTTCGCTATCATCTAACTTTTCCTCTTTCAAATGAAATTTGTTTTTTACAACGCTGAATATTTTTTCAATCATTATATGGCTTTCATGACATACGCTTAGCGTTGTCTTTGAAATTTTCCATTTATTCTAAAGGTAAGGTCACATTAGGCAAATGTTTGCTCCTGCGACGGGCATTGTGCGCTTACTGAGATCAAGTGAGTGTTAATAATACATTGCAACTCTACCTTAACTCTTATTTTACCAAAAAAATTAAAAAAATAGTTTTTTAACATTTATTTTATTGTTTTATTTAGGGATTTATCTTAAACATCGTAAAACAGAGTTATTTTTAGATTTTGAAAATGGATTAGCAATTACTGTACCAGCCGGACAATAAACTAACTAAGCTGATGATCACATAACTACAGCTCGGGGATTATATGACTGACCATCCGAGCCAAATAACCTACCAAATATTAAAGGGATTTTTTTGCCAGAAGATTATTTAGATGCGAAAGAGGATTTGATTGTGAAAAACGTAATGTTTAAACATATCGCGGGCAAAAAAAACATCATTCAGTAATACCCACTAATGCTGGTACACCAATTTCTAAACCATTCTTAAAATCGCAAAATAAAGATGTTTACGATAAATTCCTAAATAAAACAGCAACACAAATGTAAATAAATGAAACATATTATGTTTTTGGTAAAATAAGATATTTTGCGCAGTAGTATATAGGAAAAACGTTGTTGACAAATTTCAAAAAATTTAGAAAAAATAGTTATTATTCGAATCCCACTACCAAGTAGTACTTAAAATGTTTGTAATTGATCGTAGTTTTATACAAAAAAATTTGCAAGAAAATCAAAAGGGATCAATCATTGTTAAAAATTGATTTTAAATATTAAATCGCGAAAATGAATTTTTTTTTATTTTTTATTAAATAGGTGATAAATCAACAAAATATACTAAAAAAGTTTTTTTTCAAATTGGGCCAATATTAAAGAAGTTATGAGTATTTCTTTGCATATAGTTTTCATAGAATTCGAACTTTTCAAGGCGCGAAATCCCTGGAGCTGTTGGTCCAAAAAATCAGAAAATAAACTGAAATGTTTTGTTGGTGATCAGCATCACCACAGCAAAAAATAAAGGAAATAAAAAACCTCTTATTGAAAAATTGTCCGATTTCACTCACAAATCCTCATATGTACTTCTAATTTTTCTAATTTTATTTAATTTCTATTCCTATGTAAAAACATTATTTTGTCCATGTTAGAATTCAAAAGTCTAGTACCTGTTTCGTTGTGAATATTTCCATATGTGGAAAAATCTCCCGCTCGTTGCTGAACTGACGGGTATAGCCAAAAATTTTCCTGGCTAATTGTTTTAAATATTTTAGATTAGACTGTTTCCAAAAGTGTAAAACATCAGTCTGGCTAGATACGGCATTCGATAATATGTATCAATTTCTGTATCAATTGGAGACTTTTTCATTTTTCGTCTTTTTGCCATTTTGATTCAAAAACTCTGAAAATTCATGTAAATGTGGCATTATAATTTCCTGCTCATCATTAGAATACTCTATGTTCTCACTTTGTATACCAAAAGTTTTTTAGACCAAAGGGCAAAGATGTGAATAGTAGGGTACTTCTCCGAGCTTAATTTTTCGGAACACTCTTTGAATATTTTATGAAAAACCAATAGAGGTTCTAGCAAACTTTAAGTCAGATATACGATCCAACTCATTCTTTTGTAGGAAAATACTCTTAATCTCATTCTGGACTTGGTATATGCTCTCAAGCAACGTGTTCTTATATCTTGTTTTAACATTTTCGACAATTTGTTGTTTAGCTCCGAGTGTTTAAAATATCTTACAAGGTTTTCTGGGCAATCAATCAGTTTTCCCAATTCGGGAAGAGGATGTTTTTCAATAACATTATCAGTAACAAATAATACAGTCATATAAACATCTGATTTGCAAAGAGAGTATATTGCGTTAACCCTCTGGGTAGTTTTTGTGTTTGCTTCTCACATCAACAAAACAAATTGCATACAAACATAATCTTTTTTTACTCATACTCTGGCCTCTCCATAACAAAACGGCGTTAAGTATCACACGGTTTTATATCCTTGTTCCATTTTCATGTTTCATATGATCTCTTGCACGACTTCTAAAGGGAGACCAAAAATTTTGCACGATCGTGTCACATAGTGCAGATCGTGTTTAGTCGTGTCGTGCAAAACCATGTCGAACAAAAAAACACGATCACGCACGGCCAAAAATTTATTCCGGCACGACACTCACAAACACGGCGTTTTTCGAGAAGGCACGAACACGCACTACTCACGGCACGACACGCGCCCACCTCTATTGGGAAGAACTTTATAACGACCAATAAAAGATATTCTAATAATTTTGTTTATTCCAACTCCAATTTGAAGCGGCTTTCCTCATATGTTTTTGACATTTTGGATAAGTTCCACTCAAGATTGGAGAGTCATGAAAATGCACATATGGTCGAAGTGGTAAACAGTCAATTAAACTTTGGATTGTCGAACACCCAATATCATTATCAACTTTTATGAAAGGGCACTCGCCGGGACACACCGTGGGTAGATACAGACTTTTCTATTTTTATACCCTACACCACTATGTGGAAAGGGTATTATAAGTTTGTTTTGGGAAAAATTCATGTAACACCGCGAAATATTCGTCGCAGACCCCCAATGTGGTATATCAATCTTCATATCTCGGCGAGCTAAATCGATTTTGAGATGTGTGTCCGTCCGTCCGTGTGTCCGTCTGTCCATTATAAATTGTAATCAAACTACAGGCCGCAATTATGGACCGATCGTCACGAAATTTGGTATGGAGGTCGGCTTCACATCAGAATAGATCGCTATTTTGATTGGTGATGATCGTGAAATATTTAGCGGGTGAAATGGACCAAGAACATAATTTTTATCAGATTTTGTAGCTGCTCTGTAGGTCGCAATAATAGTCCGATCGCCTCGAAATTTTAAATAAGTTAAGAGTATATGACAAAGAAGAAGCTTGCAATTTGAGATGGCGATCAGATAATATTTAGAGGGTTAAATGGACCACAACTTTTGTGTGAAAATTGTGAAAATTTTTAATAAACAGCTTATATCTCTGTTCCTGAAGGACACCTTCCCCACTCGTGAGTTATATTTGGAAGACGATCTCTTGACCTTTCAATTGATGTCAATTATGCTGATGTACGTGATCAGATAACAGAGTTACAGCCTAATAAATCCAGTTTTTTGTTTGTAGTGTAATCATAAACCCGCTATAGGTCGCAACTATAGCTCAATAGTCACGAAATTTTGCACGAGGTAAGAGTTTAGGTTGAAGAAAATGCCTATAATTTTGCATGATTATTTGATATTATTTAGCGGTTGACATAGACCATTACTTTTGTATGAAAAATATACAAATTTTATTTTTGGTTCATATGTTCATTCCTGGAGGGCATATACCGGCAAAGGAGCCTATATATGGAAAAATGATGCAATATGCAACAAGTGAGAAAAGGCTATAGTCGGTACGGGGCCGACTATGTGATACCCTACACCACTACCTCTGTGCATTATATTTTCACTCGAAAACATTTCTTTTAGGGAGATACGAAAGTTTTCACCTATCTGGCTTTTATACCAAATGACTTGAGGCGAACTGAACCAAAATAATTAATATTTAATTTTATATTTGACTACTATCGACATCACCAACATCAATAAGCTTCTATCTCTGTGAGAAAATTTCGTGATGATCCGATCAAAATTCCGACCTGTAGTGTGATTGCACAAAAAGTGGAAAAAGGGATGTATTACCGACTATTGCGATATCTCTATTATTTTACCACCTACGCCAACCTACTTTGCACAATTTAAAAGATGGGATTCTCAACTTTCTCAGTCAGGCTCTGCTTTTAGATGGTCCCCAACCAAAGGTGTGATATCCGTCATCATTATTAAAATCGCAAAAATTAAAAATTGGGTTTTATTTGCGACTATTGTGATATCTTGTTTGTTTGATCACCTAAGGGAACCTACTTTACATCATTAGAAAGGTGATATTTTCATTGTCAGGTTTTGCTTTTGGTATACCCCATATAGAAGCTGAGATATTCGCTTTGCAAAAAAAACATTGTCTTTTTATACAAATAAGTTTTTTACCCATAACGACCCCTAAATACTATGCGACCATCACCACAATCAATAGGCTTTTTCATCTGTGAGATCCCCATTAACCCTCAAAATTTCGTGACGATCCGATCAAAATTGCGACCTGTAGCGTGATTTCCAAAAAAAAAAAAAAATTGAAAAATGGAATGTATTACCGACTATTGCGATATCTCCGTTATTTGGCACCTACGCCGACCTAGTTTGCATCATTGTAAAGATGGGATCTTCTACTTTCATAGTCAGGCTTTGTTTTTGGAAAGTCCCCAACGATAGCTGTGATATTCGTCATTATAATTAAAATCGCAAAAATGAAAAGTTGGGATTTATTTGCGACTATTGTGATATCTTCGTTGTTTGATCAGCTAAGATAACCTGCTTAACATCATTAGAAAGGTGATATTTTCTACTTTCATTGTCAGGTATACATACCCCTTATAGAAGCTGAGATATTCGCTTTGGAAAAAACTTTGTCTTTTTATCCAAATAAGTTTTTTGCCCATTCCGGCCCTAAATATTATCCGACCATCACCAAAATCAATAGGCTTCTTCCTCTGTGAGACCCCCCTTAACCCTCATAATTTCGTGACTATCCGATCAAAATTGCGACCTGTAGCGTGATTTCCAAAAAAATGGATAAATGGGATGTATTAACGACTATTGCGATATCTCCGTTATTTGGTCACCTACGCCGACCTAGTTTGCATCATTGTAAAGATGAAATCTTTTACTTTCATGGGCAGGCTTTGCTTTTGGAAAGTCCCCAACCAAAGCTGTGATATTCGTCATTATAATTAAAATCGCAAAACTGAAAATTTGGGTTTTATTGGCGACTATTGTCATATCTTCGTTGTTTGATCACCTAAGAGAACCTACTTTACATCATTAGAAAGGTGATATTTTCTACTTTCATTGTCATTGTTGTACTTTTGGTATACCCCATACAGAAGCTGAGATATTCGCTTTGGAAGAAAATGTTGTCTTTTTATCCTCATAAGTTTTTTGCCCATTCCGACCCCTAAATATTATCCGACCATCACCAAAATCAATAGGCTTCTTCCCCTCCGCGACCCCCATCAACATCCGGAATTTCGTGACGATCCGATCAAAATTGCGACCTGTAGCGTGATTACAAGGTTTAGATGGCCAGATCGACTCAGCTCGTCGAGACATTCATTTTGGTATATATAAGTATGGGTCTACGACCATTATTTCGATGCGTTACAAACTTTTTGGCCAAAACCAACTTATAATACCCTCCCCACATAGTGGTGTAGGGTATAATAATGTGTCTGCTAGATAACGCACCTTCTGCTTGATATATAATGTGTTTTGTGTAGAGAACCACAATTTCCTCCCATGCTACAAATTGTCTCTATCATGACAGAGAAATTTTCAGTTCAGTTGTCAAATTGGATTTTTATACAAATATTGCAACAGGGGTCGCCTCGCCACCTATTTTATACCTCAGGATTTAGGGTAAAGGGGATACAAACAAAATACGACCAAAGATGTGTCTCATCGAAATATAGGTTTTAGACCCCAAGTATATTTGGACGAAATTCATTTCAGACAATTTGGAGTCTATTTAGCCCTGTCCGTTCATCTGTCCGTCTTAATGTCTAGCTGGCTGGTGCGGACGATAACTCTCGGACGGATCTACCGATTAGAACCAAATTTTATACTTCGTTACATTTTGCCCAAGCTTTGTTTAATTTCGAATGTAGGCGATGTTGGTCCACACTTCCCCCAAAAAAAGTTCAAAATTGTTTTCGAAAATTTGTGTGAACGATAACTGGCGAAGTGAGCAATCGATTTGCTCCAAACTTTCCATATATTATTATTCCCTCCAGATATAGATCGGATAAGACTATATCGGTCCTTAAGGTACCTCCCACACAAAATTCGGAAAAGGGAAATTTAAGAGTCCCTTTGAATCGTTATCATTTTTTTCAGCAGATTGTACTTGCGCCGCAAATCCGCAAGTTAAATCTCTAGGGGATTTTCTGATTGGTCGAAACTTTACACATCGTATTATTTCATCCAGTCATGTGTTAGGTCGGAATATGGACTATATCTGTCCGTCCTTCTAGTACCTCCTACACAAAATTTGGGAAAGTGCAGTTTGAAGACCCGTATCGGATCTATTTGATTATTATTTTCTTTTTGAAGAAAGTTATTTTTACGTTCCGTATTCTGGTCCCTTTCCCGGGGTAAGTCATACTGAGATAATGATACCTGAGATAATCGTTCAGAAGTTCCAAAAACCCCTGCCGGCTCCAACTAAAATTACAAATTTGAAAAAATAATTCTCAAATATTTCCAAAACTTAGAATTTAGCTTACTAAAATGGATTTGGTATATCCCCATATTACGATACCTACAGATTCCACGTATTTTGAAGCAAACTCTTGTTACAAAATAAATATATTTTTAGAGGCTAAAGGTATATCACCGTTAGCGCCGCTGACTTATACTTCCTTCTTTGCTGTTTAATTGAATATGAATAATTTTGGGATTTATAAATTTGTTTGCATGCAAAATTTTTGAATTTCTATTCATTGTTAGTTATTTCTACCGGTATAAAATATATTTCAGATATCACAATATATGCCCACAATTAACTATTTTCGAAGCATATGTGAGGTACAAGTGCACAATTTTGGACGATAGATCTTCAATAAACTTCCAATTTTCCCAATTATGAAATACACCAAATTGCGTGGTATATATGTATTTATTTTAAGTGTATTCCAAAGAGGAACCTGATACTCAAAGACAATTTGAAGAAGTAGCAGGAGGGACTAATCAATGTGAATTTTCCAATTTTCGAATATTATTTAGAAATGTATAATTTATATATTTTTCCACAAACATCCCAGTAAAGACAAAAGAGGCTTCTCTTATATCAATGGATTCATATTAAGTTATTGATAGTGTCCTAAGTTGCCACTTGTAGAGACGTGGTGTAGGGTATCACATGGTCGGCCCTGTCCGACTATAGCCTTTGCTTACTTGTTTTTAATCTGTTTTTGTTTGCTTGTTTTTGTATTTATTTTTTATTCTTAGATTTAAGTCTATTTTTAAGTTCCAACTCCTACTTTTAAGATTTTCTCTTTATGTAAAAGTCCCGGGAGCAAGGGCGTACACTATTCCTTGTTATTTCCACTATATCTTAACCTTCTTAGGTAACTCATGATGCTGTTCAACAAACAATGTTATTAAGATAATATATTATAGTCTTAAGGATTATTTATCATATTGTATCAATTGTCTTCTTATTGTTTAAAAAGAAAAGACTCAATAAATTAACTTAACTTAATAATATTAATAATACTAAAAATGGATTCAATTACTTGTGCTAGGTTCGAATACGAAACCGATAGCCTTAAAAAATGGCCTCATCACATCAGATAATTCAGCCAGATGCGATGAATAGACTCTGCAATGTTCTGGAAAATATTGCCAATATATTAGTTTTTGCACCAGTGCGAGGGGCCCGGCATGTTGGAGATCGCCCCAACCCTATCGATGCTGATATCGATATGGACCTTGTCCATCTCGATAAGGAAATATAATCGATCACTTCACTTCTCTAAGGCAAAACTCAGAAGAGTTTAATTGTTTTATGTTGGAGTCACCAACAATATTAGAATTTGTATCACAAAGAACACACAATTCATTTTCTAAGTACTCCAGGAATGTATTTGAGCAACATTTCGGCGAACGATAAAAGGTTGTAATTTTTAGGAAATTTCCATTTATTCTGCATCCATGTAATGAGATCCGGTTTGCTTCAATATAATTCTTGCTTTCACAAAATTCAACTGCATAGGTTATATTTTGCGGTATATAAGGACGTTCTGCCATGCCCGTCGATACGACGACAATGTAAAGCTTTGTACTCAGGTAAATTATAAATTTGTGTTAACTCTTTAGAAAGCCAGGTTTTATGAGCTGCTATAATTTGTGGCAAAACGGGGAACTGTGCAACTAAGGCTTTAAATTTGTTAAATTTGCTATAAGACGAAATATTTCTGAATGCCTATAAATACATTATGCTAAATGTTGCGTTACTAATTTTAAAAATTTCTGTGAAGCTTTCATATATTTTACTTCCGATGCTATATATATAATTATACCCAATTGCTTTAACGATTTTGTGTAGTTAAAAAGTTCAAGAGACTCTTTTCCCAAAAAGTCATTGGCAAAAATCGACTTTGCATGAAAACATGCACATTGTGCTTATTTTTGGCTTCCATTAATTTATTCTTATTCCACTTTGAGTAAGACTTGACAATCAATGATTGACTTTTGTTGGTAACGCTTTTATTCCTCACAAAATAAGCTTCTTCATTACTTTTTTCGGTAATATTCACTCCAATAGTTTCTGAAAGTCCAATAAACGTTTCAGCAGCACATTTATCATCACATGGAACTATTCCATTGATGACACAATCGGTTTTAATGCGTTGATTATTTAACATTTTAATGGAATCTTTTAATGTTTTTATTTCAGATTTTAATTTAGTGTTTTCCTTCTCTACTTTTTCCGCATTGGCTTTAATGCCATTCATTAGCTCATAAAATTTTGATGACATAAACTCCATTGAATTAGTCATGTGTTCAATTTTATCAATTTTTCCCCCATGCGTTTTAACTGCTGTTCAATATTGGCATCACTGTTTATATTACACGCATGACACACATTTTCTTCATCTCCGTGTTTTATTAAGTATTCAAATCTTTTTTATCCAATTTTGTGCAGGTAAAATTATAAAACTTTTAACACTCATCGCACTCTATAAAGTCTTCTTTTTATCCCTGTTTTCTATTTTACACTGACCACAATTTTATTCTTTTGATCTCAAACTCCTACGTCCAGTTGTTGAAGGCATTGTTAGTTTCACTTTATATTTCTTGAAAGGAGTTTCTCCGGAAATAAACTGTATCAGTTTTAGTGACGTTTACAATAGGAGATTTGATTTTATATATTTATGTATGTGTGCTAACACATGTAATTAAAGCACACTTTTAGGATGTTGTATTATATTCAAATAATTTCAAATTAAGCAATTATTGGGATTTTTAAAGCCTTTACCTAATTAACTGCGTGTTGCGTGTGCGTTCAAAAAAACAAAAACAAAATACATGTATTTGTTTTTGTTTTCAATTTGAAATACATGTATTTTGTTTTTGTATTTTTGAACGCACACGCAACACACAGTTAATTAGGTAAAGACTTAACGTATTTTTGGCTGTTTGAGTATGGATTAAAAGCTTTTAAACATAATGCTAAAAAATCTATAGCTTGCCTTTGATTATCTTTTGTGAACGTCAAATGCACTCAGTTCACTCTCACCCTCACAAAGATCTTGTTCTTATTTGTGTTTTTCCCTTGTTATTGTTATGCACAACAAAATTCATGAAATTTCGCAAAAAAATATTTATAAAACTAAGCCTTTTTCTGTTGAAACGTATATACATTGTTTTCAATCATTTCAGCGATATTCAGACATTATGTGGAGCACTTTTCAATGTTTAAATATCACCACAAATTGCTTTTTAATCAGAGCTAAACAAAAACAGGACCGTTCTCCCAAGTTACGTTCTCAAATACACTGATTCTGTTAAGATAACGAGTCTTAAACTAAAAGAACTGCAAAACAAATTAACAACTCTTACTTCTTCTAAAAGATCGAAAAGAGGATTTATTAACGGACCTGGTACTGCAATAAAATTCATTACCGGAAATATGGACTCGAGGGATGTTTAATACTTCGACGAAGCATGACCAAGGATATGTCCAAGATATGAACAAATCATCCTGCGTTGGAAACCTGATCAACACAAACACTCCAGATGCCTAGTCAACGACCTTTGCTCGACAGAGGCTATTATCCCGATTGAAGAAAACTACATTATTTTTATCAATGTCAAACACTCATTAATAAATTATTCTTGGAGCACACAACTCCATGAAGTCAAAGGAACATCTCTTTTATGTTACTGGTCTTGTGACGTCTTCATCAATGGAGTACGGTACTCGGACAACAACGCTACGTTCTGGGAAAGTACACACATTGTTCTGGGAAAGTACACACAGTGACAATTGAAACCATAAATTTGAAGAAATTATAAACTATGTAATTGCGTATATACAAGGGTAACAGAAAATCATGCAAACTAATATCTCATTTTGCGATTTCTATGTATGAGTATATTTGCATAGGTAGGCATGGTAGAATAAGAAAAGGTAGCAGCAATACGCAGCTGACTGAACTGGGTTGTAACGTTAGTGTCAAATTTAATATGACATTTTATACATTTATTTCTATTTCGATGTACATTAGGGATATATATTTTTTGAGAAAAAAATATAATAATAATAATTGTTCCACAAACATCCCGATGGGACAAGGGAGACTTCTCTCATATCAATGAGTGCACGCCGATTCATATTGGCTCAATGATATGGGACCTACTTTTTATTGCCGAGTCCGAACGGCGTGTCTTACGACACCACTTGTAGAGAAGTTTTTCATGGCTTAAATACTCAGGAAATGTCGCCAGCATTACTGAGGGGGAATTTTGCCACCGTTGAAAATTTGATGTTGTTTGTCCTGGGATTCGAACCGCAGACCTTCTGAATGCAAGGCGGACGTGCTAACCACTGCACCACGGTGGCCCCAAAAAAAAAATATATCATTTGGAAAAAACCATTTCCCAGAAAGACTTCTTCATGTCAATGATATGTAACCTCCTCCAAGTTCGAACGATAAGCCGCGCAGTAAATCCCCGCTTGTAGAGGCGATACAACGTTTGTTAATATGTAAGGCATTTTGTTAAAATTTAAAAAAAATAAAGCCCTAATAAACATGTGCTTCTTTGATTTCTAAAACAAAACATTGAAACAGCTTCTCCTTTTCTATGAATTTCCAGCGACCCCAAACTTTTCTGCAAGAATACAACCAAATGTGAAAAATTATTAGTTTTATAAATTCCAATAATTTATAGACATTTCCTTGTTTTGTTTACAAATACAACAGGCAGTAACGTTACAAACAAAAACAAATTCCTTTGTGGTTGTTGTTCGAGTTGTATTTGTTGCAGTATTAACATTGCCTTATATTTTTTCTACCATGATAGGTAGGTATATTTCTTTTAAAAACGAGCAGATTTTTGCAACTAATTTTGCTAAGTGTGAGGCCTTTTTGTTTTAACATTCCATTCTTTACACATTGACACACAGCCCAGCTTCTATGCACTTTTTCGCCTCTTCTATGCACTTCGCCCTTTGCAATTTCTTATGTTGAATACGAATAAGGTGTATTTGGAATTTTCTTTCCGACGTTTTATATATTTAATTTTTTTTCTCTGGCATGTTGCAAATAGGTAAGCACTTAAACACTTTTTATCTATTGACTTTTACATTTTATTGGAAGAAAAAAAAAAAAATTACCGCACGTATAGCAACTAACTAGAGCAGTAGAGTGAGATTGATTTTACCTCATATTATGCCAGAGTGTTTCTCTTCTGTCTTCGCTGATATTAACAAACGGCAAAGATGGACCATGAAAAAAGGTTGCCTCGACTAGACCTTCTTCTTTACCAGAACTATGAATGGAAGAGTAAGTGACGAGAATTGACGCTCCAGCAAACGACCAATGATTGCGTGTGGACTGTAGTGATTAATAATTGAGCCGCCCAATGCACACATCGATTAACTCCATAAAACGAAGAGTGGAGAAAAGCGATGATGAAATGTATGTTTGCCATTGTATGTCTGTATATTTGCTATTGTTTATTTGTAATTTAAACGTGCTAATCTTTATTTCTCAGGAACGTTATTTATAATATAAAAAGTTATGACTATATGAAGAGCTTTTACACTTAAATTTCAGTTTTTTCAATAAGTGGAGTTAATTGATTTGGCCACTGAACGACTCATAGCAAATGACAAATTAACCAAAGTTTAAAATTTTTGCTTATAACGTTATAAAATGTAAAGGTTTATTTGCATATGATGACAAGAACCGGAGAGTATATTTCACCAAAGTGAATTAATTTAAAACATTTTTTATCTTACAAATCTAAGACTAACTACTTTCGTTGAGTGGCAGGATTTTAACGAGAGTAATCAGGGAAAAGATACTTCATTTCAGATACTTAATCTAATACATTGCCTCTGACCAAGGAAAACAGGGCACAAATATACATCCAGAGGATGAACATTTTGATGATTGTATATACATTTCGGAAAAACTTTCAATGAATTTAACTTGCAAGTTGTTTTACAAAAATCAAATTCAGGCTCACCAAAGACTTTAGAAACAATATTCCGACACCAGCAAAGGAAAACCATTCGGCTTCAACAATTCTACGAAGAAGTAGTGAGAAATATTTTCACAGAATATATAGTACCGAAAATATGGACAAAGCTTGCTGTACAGTTTTGTAGAACGAGGAGTCAGTCTCAACATTTGGTGATTGCTCGCGTAGTGTGAATAGGGGATAAACGCGTAGTAGAAAATTACTGTGTTGGATTCATCCGGTAGTTACGTTTTGTTACTACATAGTGAGAAGTGGGAACGTTTCCAGAACAGCACCGAAAAAGGTGATAATAAATAATGAAGTAGGGTTTCCAGGTAGT
Organism: Musca autumnalis; assembly: GCF_047663935.1. Classification (NCBI taxonomy): domain Eukaryota; kingdom Metazoa; phylum Arthropoda; class Insecta; order Diptera; family Muscidae; genus Musca; species Musca autumnalis. Next base: position 102,765,787 of record NW_027411755.1, read on the forward strand.
ATAGGGATTCAACAGGAAGCGTTGCGTGGATGTTTCGCGAAAATTAAAGGTTGAGAAAAATGAGCAACTGAAGGCCAGATTGGATGAAGAAACCAATGCTTGCTCACTTGCGGAAGAAAAGGCTCGCATGTATGAGTCCCATGTCTCTGACGTTAGCGCCAAATACAACGCTGCTTATGCTGAAAAGGAAAAGGCTGCGGAAGATCTTTGTGAAGTGCAAACAGAATTGGAGTGCTTACGGAAAGAGTTGGACGATGTCCGTAAACGGCTCAAAGACGAATCTATACTTCGTATGGATCTGGAAATTAATATTCAGGTTCTACGTTCAGATCTTACCTTCAAGGAGAAAAATTATTTGCAAGAAGTTAATGAAATACGCCCTCGCTCAGTAGAAATCGATCGTGGTGCTACCGTGTCTGAATGGTATGTAACGGATGCAGCGCAAGAACCACCAACCAAAATAGTTATGAAACCACAAAAATGGCAAGGTGGAGAAAACATAATGGCATCGCTTTTTAATGCCTATGATGAAGAGGTTGCTGCTGGTGCAGATCGTGTCAAGTGTACAATTATACGTCATGTGTCAAGTAGTCGTATAATTAATGAAGAAAGTTTTAGTGGCGAGAAATATTTTCTACGAAGTAAATGGATATACCACGTATTTCATTGAGGGAAAAGAAGTCCTCATCCTAGCTGGTTGCTGTAGGTGCTGGGTGCCATCTTACTTACTTACTTAGCTGGCCCATTACAGAACATTTGTTCTATAGGCCGAACTAAGAAGATATCTCCATTCCTCTCTATTTGTTGCTTTGCACACTGGAATACCGCGCCTTGTCATCTCATCATCCACTTGTTTGCGCCATCTACTCCTTGGCCTGCCAATTCTGCGTGCACCGCCATGTGGCATGTATTCATACGCCTTTTTAGCGGGTTCATCATCGCTCATTCTTATGATATGGCCTAGCCAACGCAATCGCTGCATCTCGATACGTTTAACAATATTGATGTCGTTGTATAGCAGATACAGCTCGTGGTTCATGCGACGTCGATATTCACCGTCAACGCAGATTGGTCTCAAACACACCAAGCACTGCCATGTCTGCTTGCGCAAGTACCCAGGCTTCGGAGCCATACATCAGCACGGGTAGTATCAGTGTTTTGTAGAGCGTTATTTTTGTTTGACGAGATGTGGCTTTGTTTTTAAACTGCTTACTTAATCCAAAGTAGCATCTGTTGGCCAATACAATTCTTCTTTTTATTTCACAACTGATGTCGTTTGTTGTGTTGACGGAGGTGCCGAGGTAGACGAAGTCTTTTACTACCTCAATATTATAGGAACCAACTTCCACAGTCGGTCCGAGCTCAATGGACGCATTGCGCGTCGACACCATCAACTTGGTCTTCTCACCGTTTACCGCCAGACCCACTTTAGCAGATTCTCCTTCGACCTTTATAAAGGTATCAGTTACTTCTTTTGTTGGTGTAGATTGTGCCACTTCTTTTGACGTTTGCCTCTCGTATAACCTTTTCTAGCAGGATGTTGAAGAGGTCACACGAAAGGCTGTCTCCTTGTCTGAAACCTCTTTTGGTACCAAACTCTTCGGAGAGGTTCTTTCCTATTTTAACTGAGGACCTCGTGTCAGTTAAAGTCATTTTACAAAGCCGGATGAGCTTTGCGGGAATACCAAATTCAGACATGGCTTGGAATACCTTTGAGCGCAGCGGACTGTCGAAGGCTGCTTTATAATCGACAAAAAGGTGGTAGGTGTCGATCTGCATCTCTTGGGTCTTCTCCAGGATTTGCCGCAGGGTAAATATCTGGTCAATGGTGGACTTGCCAGGTCTAAAGCCGCATTGGTATGGTCCAATAATCTCGTTGACCATTGGCTTTAGTCGTTCGCACAATATCCCTGACACGATCTTGTAGGCAATAGGGAGTAGACTTATGCCCCTATAGTTAGAGCATACAGTCTTATCTCCCTTCTTGTGGACGGGGCACAGGATACTCAGGTTCCAATCGTCGGGTACTCGTTCTTCCTGCCAGATGGTGCTAACTAGCTGATGAATACACCTTATCAGCGTGTCGCCTCCGGTTTTGAACAGCTCGGTTGGTAAGCCATCGGCCCCTGCTGCCTTATTATTCTTCAGCCGATTTATTGCTGTCTTTACCTCATCTTGGCTGGGCGGTATACATTCAATACCATCTTCTGGGATTGGGACTGTGGTATCTTCGTCGTCTTCGCTGCTATTGGATACCAACAGATTTGAAAAATGTTCTTTCCATATCCTGAGTACACTATCTGTATCAGTTACCAAATTACCTTGCTGGTCTCTACAGGAGGATGTGCCTGTACCAAAGCCATCAGTTTGATGCTTGACTCTTTGGTAGAATTTTCGGACTTCATTCTGGCTCCTGTACATCTCGATTTTTTCACACTCCCGCTTTTCCATCTCTCTCTTTTTCCTGCGGAAAAGACGTTTCTCCTCTCTCCTTTTCTCCCTGTATCTCTCTCGTGCGCTACGCGTTGCTACGGATTGTAAAGTAGCCTTATATGCCGCATTTTTCTCTTCGGTGGCAGCACGACACTCCTCATCATACCATGGATTCCTTGGTGGAGGTCTCTGGTATCCAAGTATGGATTTTGCGGCTGTTTGCATGGAGTGGGCAATGCTTTGCCATTGCGCTGATATGTTATCGGGATGAGGAGGGCTTTGATTAAGCAATTGGGCTAGTTGAGTGGAATATGCTGTGGCTATCTGTTGTGATTGCAGCTTACCGATGTCTAACTTTCGTGTTGTGTCTGTTCGTACTTTGTTTGCTACGTTTAAGCGGGTGCGTACCTTTGCGGCAACAAGGTAGTGGTCCGAATCAATGTTTGCGCCTCGGAACGATCGTACATCCAACACGCTCGATGAATGTCTTCCATCTATCACAACATGATCAATTTGGTTTCTTGTTTTCTGATCTGGAGACAGCCAGGTGCCCTTATGAATATCGAGATGATTAAATCTGGTACTGCTAACTACCATGTTTTTTGCAGCTGCAAAGTCTATCAGTCTCTTACAATTGTCAGATGTTTCACTGTGGAGACTGAATTTCCCGACTGTTGGGCCAAAGATATTCTCCTTTCCAATTTTGGCATTAAAATCGCCTAGAATGATTTTAATGTCATGGGCAGGGCAACGGTCATATGTTTCTTCTAAGCGCTCGTAAAATATATCTTTGGTCTGTTCATCCTTTTCTTCAGTGGGAGCATGAGCGCAGATAAAGCTGATGTTGAAGAATTTAGCTTTTATTCGAATTGCAGCAAGTCTTTCATTCACTGGAGTGAAGCTGGATACAAGATGTTTTAGTCTCCGACTAACTACGAATCCACAACCAAACTCATGCTTTACGTCATGGCAGCTATAATACAGTGCGTCACCTTTAGGTGTTGTTGTGACGCCTTTCCCAATCCATCGTATTTCCTGTATGGCAGTAATATCGGTCTTGTACTTTTCAAGTACGTCTGCCAATGCGAAGACTGCACCTTCTCTATAAAGAGTGCGAACATTCCAGGTGCAGATTCGCAGATCATGGTCCTTAAAACGTTTGCGGGGTTCGTCAACTTTAGAGGGGTTTGTTTTTCTTTTCTTTCGTTTTTTCATAGTAGGCTGTTTTTTCTAGGGGAGGGTTACTAACCCGACGCCCAAACCCAAGTTTTTAACGTTCTTATGGGTGAACGCGCGGCACATGTTAGCTCACTACCTTTAACGGGTGTTAAAGGCAGTTCCCCAGGTGACACCACGGGGAGGTCAGTGTCCACTTGGGATGAAAGAGGGACCAAGATAAATCCTGGGCTTTGCCATGTTAAAACCGGTCAGGACCGTTCCTTGGTATCTTCCATCCCCTACGTCATCACTTAGAAATAAGTCGTTATCATTTTTTAAATTTTTAATTATTAATCTAGAAACTACATAATGCCTTCACCACCACGTTATCCAACCGAATTAGTATAAAGTTGGCATTTGGTCTACGTTGGGAGTATAAAATATTCCGACGGAGAATTGTCGGCACAGGTTCACATTTTTTATATGCCCCCCATAGAAAGGTACCACCCGAATTTCGCTAATTTAAGATAAAAATATGATAATAAAAACAATTATAAAATATTTTGTTGATGCAGCTAAAACTTTACAAATTTGTTTAAAACTATATGTACTAAAAATAAAATAAAAAATCTACGCGCCATCCTGCGACACTACCTACTAAATAGCTTTAACAAAGTACAAAAGTTTAAAGAAAATCGGATGTCACATGTTTTCAGTGTAAAATTCGAGTTACAATGAATAAAAGCATATATTAAATATTTTTTAAATCACCTGTCTTCACGAATTGTTAAATACAATAAACCTTTAAAGTTACTTTGTAGATAGACTGCAATTTACTACTGAAATATATTGTTACGAATGTAACTGATAGGTTTAAGTTAGTTTAGTTTAATTTCCGTTAATTTAAAAATTTGAATTGTAACGTAAAGTTTTATTACGCAGTTACTTTATTTAAGCAACAACAACTACCATGTAGAACTCTCTTCATTATTCTAGATGTTACTTTACCTTTTATTAATGTGCTTTTATTTGTCTTGCCATAATCATGTAATTATCGTTTAGTCTCTACTTCTTGTATTTCGTGCATTTGTTTGTTGTTGTAATTACGTCATTACTGTGCTTGTCGTCCGCCTGTATTCCCCCATGTATGTATGTGAGTATGGTTGTTCGCTTAGTGCGAATGTGCGTCTGTGTGTTCGTTGCACAGATTCGAGGTGTTGCCAGACTTTCTGGATAATTCTAGACCAAGGAGACTTTGGGGTATAAATACAGGGGAACTGGCAATGACGGAGTTAGTAGTGTTTTAAGCGTTGTACTGAACAGATCGGTTAAAGAAGTGCTGCGTGCTAACTAGAGACAAGCTGTGTGCTTAGTAATTAAAGTCGGTTCTGAATAAGTGTAATAAAGTAAATAAAGCATTGTAGAAACGTAATCTAAAACGAACCCGGTTTTATTTGGTACACATCGTACAGGGGAATAAACCAACGTCTACACGGAGATTAGTTAAATCTAATTCCGTAACAATTGGTGTCAGAAGTGGGATTACGATCATCCTACAATGAAGTTTAAGGATCTACGAGTGGAAGACTTGAAGAAGGAGCTAAGTAAGTTGGAGTTGTGTTCTACTGGCAACAAGGCCGAACTACAAAAACGCTTGTTGGAAGAGTTCGAGCGCCGTGGAATGAACATCGATGAATATGAGTTCGACGGTAAGGAGGAAGTCGAGTTATCGGCAAAGGGCGAATCCAGCGTTGAGGAAGTTTCGTCGGTAGCTGCCAGGGGTGACGATTTGAAATCAATGCTGGCTATGATGATGCTGGAAATGAAATCTGACAACAGTAAGATGTTAGAAGAGATGTCTAGAAAGAATGAAGAAACTTCCAGACTTGTGATGGAAATGAAAGCGGAAAATTGTAGAATGGTTGAAGAAAATTCCAGTAAAATGATGGAGAAATTAGATGCTAAAATGGAAGAAAATTCCAGAAAGAGTGAAGAATATTCCAGGAAATTAGAGGAAAAATTAGAGGTAAATTCTAGAACAATTAACGAGAAACTCGAGAACATCACGATGGTGATTGAAAAGAGAGTAAAAAACGTGGAGGTACAAATTAAAGAGTTGGATAAAAAGATTTTGTCTGTTGACGAGAAATTTCTGGCTCAAGATGAGAAGATTCTGGACATAGAAAAAAAATGTCGGAACTGGAAATTAAAGGCGGTCCAGTGAGAGCTATCCATAACGCGTTAAAAATTAAGCCTCCAGTGTTCGACGGCTCTATATCTTTCAATGTGTTCAAATTACAGTTCGAGACAGTGGCTGCTAGAGATTCTTGGAACGACAACGAAAAGGCGGTATCACTCCTTATGGCATTGAAGGGTGATGCTGCTGACGTATTACAGAGTATTCCCGCCGCTTCTAGGAATAACTATGGGGATATAATGGCTGCTCTCGAACGTAAGTACGGTAGTGAACACAAGCAAGAGATCTACCGAATGGAACTTAGGGGAAGAGGCCAGAAGCCAAATGAGACCTTACAAGACTTTGCGGCTGATATAGAGCGGTTGGCGCAATTGGCATATCCAGGAGAGACACATCCATTGGTGGACCGCATAAAGATTGAGACATTTGCTAGTGGTATTCGTGATCTAGAGGTAAAATTTGCGACGTATGCGGCACCGATAGGAACATTTGCAGAAACCGTGTCATTTGCCCTGGCCCAAGAAACCGCGAGGATGATGGTGAAACCTAAAGCTTACAACGTGCGGAGGCTGGAAATCCAGGACAACAATTCCCAGACCGTTGTCGACCTGCTGAAAGATGCACTAATGCGTGTGAAACGAGGTGCTGGCAGAACGAAAAAGACGTGCTATAACTGTCGGAAAACTGGACACTTGGCCCGAGAATGCAGAGTGAGACAAGCAAGGCCCAGATCCACCTCACCGCCTTCAAAAAGCAATGACCAACCGGTGGCCAAGAATCTGCAAAGAGAGACATCAGGTGAATCAGATACAGCAAGTTCTGCTAATCACGAGGCGCCGCTGGCAGAGGATGAAAACGATGGTCCCACAATTTCTATAGCCATAGTCCAGCAGAAGAACCCCAACTTAACGGTTAAAGGCTTTATCAATGGTGTATTGCGTACCTTGACATTGGACACCGGTGCAACAAAGTCCATTATTAGACCGGATTTGGTAAAAGGGAAGGTATTGCCGTTAAATGGAGTCAAATTGCGGACGGCCACAGGCGAGACTACATCGGTGCATGGAAAGGCCTACCAAAGGCTAAGTATGGGTAGAAAATCAGTAAATTTCGATTTTATAGTGGCCGATATTGTGGACGAAGTCATACTTGGTGTAGACTTCATGATTGCCTTCGATATCAACCTGGACATAAAGCACCGTGTGATGACATGGTCCAATGTGGAAATACCGATAAGTGTGGGCTACAACGAGAAAAGCAAACATCGCCCAAAGGCAGAATCCGGCGAGATCGCTGTCGATGTCCGTACGCTGAAGGTGGAAGCCGCCGACAAATGGTCCGTATTATAAAAAGCAGTCCATAAATGGTGAACAAAAAATGGACCGCTTACGGAAAGAGTTGGACGATGTCCTTAAACGGCTCAAAGACAAATCTATACTTCGAATGGATCTGGAAATTAATATTCAGATTCTACGTTCAGATCTTACCTTCAAGGAGAAAAATTATTTGCAAGAAGTTAATGAAATTCGCCCTCGCTCAGTAGAAATCGATGGTGCTACCGTGTCTGAATGGTATGTAACGGATGCAGCGCAAGAACCACCAACCAAAATAGTTATGAAACCACAAAAATGGCAAGGTGGAGAAAACATAATTGCCTCGCTTTTTAATGCCTACGACGAAGAGGTTATTGGTGCAGATCGTGTCAAGTGTACAGTTATACGTCATGTGTCAAGTAGTCGTATAATAAATGAAGAAAGTTTTAGTGGCGAGAAATATTTTCTACGAAGTAAATGGATATACCACGTATTTCATTGAGATGTTTTATTGTATGTTTGTCCATAATTTGGATGAGAACAGCTCTAGATTGACAATTGTACTTCATTCATTGTTATATTTAGTATATTTGTATTTTTACCCATACAACGGTACTTCGGCATTTTAAAGATTTCTACCACATTATCCAACCAAAGTGCCTTAGATTTGGTATTTAGTCTCCCTTGGGGTTATATATACATTCCTATAAGAATTTTCGGTATAAGTCCACGTTTTTATGTAACACCCATCGAACCGTGTCCTAGAACCTAGAAATAAGTCGTTATCATTTTTTAAATTTTTAATTATTAATCTAGAAACTACATAATGCCTTCACCAGTTTGAGATTGAAACATATTGTATTATGTTAATGAGTATGATAATATTCCTATTTTGTGAAAAAGTAACATATCTACATAATTGTTAAAAGCATGTACAGTTTTGTAAAAATGTTTTTCTATTTTAGGTGGAGTCAGATAGATTTGTAATCAACAAAACATGAGGTCATTCTGGGACTAGGGTCTATTTAAAGATAAGAAAACTGTCGGCCATAAATTGTGTATTTTTATTGACCACGAAGCATTATGCGTGCTGGCTGCATAATGCATTTTTAGGTACAGCGTGCATTTTGCGCGTATATTTATTTTTAGATTAGATCTTAAGGTATAGTTGCCCGTGTGTGTTCATTCTTGGGTTTTTTTCCGTGGATTTCTTTGGTTTCACTTAGTGATGAGACGAGGAGTCAGTCTCATTATATGCCTAAGGATAGAAATCACTATTTATTGCCGCTCCACAGTCGAAAAAATATCTATTTAGAGCGCCAAGAAATAAGTCGTTATAATTTTTTAAATTTTTAATTATTAATCTAGAAACTACATAATGCCTTCACCAGCTTGAGATTGAAACATATTGTATTATGTTAATGAGTATGATAATATTCCTATTTTGTGAAAAAGTAACATATCTACATAATTGTTAAAAGCATGTACAGTTTTGTAAAAATGTTTTTCTATTTTAGGTGGAGTCAGATAGATTTGTAATCAACAAAACATGAGGTCATTCTGGGTCTAGGGTCTATTTAAAGATAAGAAAACTGTCGGCCATAAATTGTGTATTTTTATTGACCACGAAGCATTATGCGTGCTGGCTGCATAATGCATTTTTAGGTACAGCGTGCATTTTGCGCGTATATTTATTTTTAGATTAGATCTTAAGGTATAGTTGCCCGCGTGTGTTCATTCTTGGGTTTTTTTTTCCGTGGGTTTCTTTGGTTGCACTTAGTGATGAGACGAGGAGTCAGTCTCATTATATGCCTAAGGATAGAAATCACTATTTATTGCCGCTCCACAGTCGAAAAAATATCGATTTAGAGCGCCAAAAATAAGAGTCGATATTTTATTGTATGTTTGTCCATAATTTGGATGAGAACAGCTCTACATAGACAATTGTACTTCATTCATTGTTATATTTAGTAAATTTGTATTTTTACCCATACAACGGTACTTCGGTATTTTAAAGATTTCTACTACATTATCCAACCGAAGTGCCTTAGATTTGGTATTTAGTCTCCCTTGGGGTTATATATACATTCCTATAAGAATTTTCGGTATAAGTCCACGTTTTTATATAACACCCATTGAACGGTACCCCGATTTCAATTATTTTGAAGGTCATAGCCACGTTATCCAACCGACTTAGTAAAAAGTTGGCATTTGGTCTACGTTGGGAGTATAAAATATTCCGACGGAGAATTGTCGGCACAGGTTCACATTTTTATATGCCCTCGTAGAAAGGTACCACCCGAATTTCGCTAATTTTAGATAAAAATATAATAATAAAAACAATTATATAATATTTTGTTGATGCAGCTAAAACTTTACAAATTTGTTAAAAACTATATAACTAAAAATAAAATAAAAAATCTACGCGCCATCCTGCGACACTACCTACTAAATAGCTTTAACAAAGTACAAAAGTTTAAAGAAAATCGGATGTCACATGTTTTCAGTGTAAAATTCGAGTTACAATGAATAAAAGCATATATTAAATATTTTTTAAATCACCTGTCTTCACGAATTGTTAAATACAATAAAGCTTTAAAGTTACTTTGTAGATAGACTGCAATTTACTACTGAAATATATTGTTACGAATGTAACTGATAGGTTTAAGTTAGTTTAGTTTAATTTCCGTTAATTTAAAAATTTGAATTGTAACGTAAAGTTTTATTACGCAGTTACTTTATTTAAGCAACAACAACTACCATGTAGAACTCTCTTCATTATTCTAGATGTTACTTTACCTTTTATTAATGTGCTTTTATTTGTCTTGCCATAATCATGTAATTATCGTTTAGTCTCTACTTCTTGTATTTCGTGTATTTGTTTGTTGTTGTAATTACGTCATTACTGTGCTTGTCGTCCGCCTGTATTCCCCCATGTATGTATGTGAGTATGGTTGTTCGCTTAGTGCGAATGTGCGTCTGTGTGTTCGTTGCACAGATTCGAGGTGTTGCCAGACTTTCTGGATAATTCTAGACCAAGGAGACTTTGGGGTATAAATACAGGGGAACAGGCAATGACGGAGTTAGTAGTGTTTTAAGCGTTGTACTGAACAGATCGGTTAAAGAAGTGCTGCGTGCTAACTAGAGACAAGCTGTGTGCTTAGTAATTAAAGTCGGTTCTGAATAAGTGTAATAAAGTAAATAAAGCATTGTAGAAACGTAATCTAAAACGAACCCGGTTTTATTTGGTACACATCGTACAGGGGAATAAACCAACGTCTACACGGAGATTAGTTAAATCTAATTCCGTAACAATTGGTGTCAGAAGTGGGATTACGATCATCCTACAATGAAGTTTAAGGATCTACGAGTGGAAGACTTGAAGAAGGAGCTAAGTAAGTTGGAACTCTTGTTGGAAGAGTTCGAGCGCCGTGGAATGAACATCGATGAATATGAGTTCGACGGTAAGGAGGAAGTCGAGTTATCGGCAAAGGGCGAATCCAGCGTTGAGGAAGTTTCGTCGGTAGCTGCCAGGGGTGACGATTTGAAATCAATGCTGGCTATGATGATGCTGGAAATGAAATCTGACAACAGTAAGATGTTAGAAGAGATGTCTAGAAAGAATGAAGAAACTTCCAGACTTGTGATGGAAATGAAAGCGGAAAATTGTAGAATGGTTGAAGAAAATTCCAGTAAAATGATGGAGAAATTAGATGCTAAAATGGAAGAAAATTCCAGAAAGAGTGAAGAATATTCCAGGAAATTAGAGGAAAAATTAGAGGTAAATTCTAGAACAATTAACGAGAAACTCGAGAACATCACGATGGTGATTGAAAAGAGAGTAAAAAACGTGGAGGTACAAATTAAAGAGTTGGATAAAAAGATTTTGTCTGTTGACGAGAAATTTCTGGCTCAAGATGAGAAGATTCTGGACATAGAAAAAAAAAAAATGTCGGAACTGGAAATTAAAGGCGGTCCAGTGAGAGCTATCCATAACGCGTTAAAAATTAAGCCTCCAGTGTTCGACGGCTCTATATCTTTCAATGTGTTCAAATTACAGTTCGAGACAGTGGCTGCTAGAGATTCTTGGAACGACAACGAAAAGGCGGTATCACTCCTTATGGCATTGAAGGGTGATGCTGCTGACGTATTACAGAGTATTCCCGCCGCTTCTAGGAATAACTATGGGGATATAATGGCTGCTCTCGAACGTAAGTACGGTAGTGAACACAAGCAAGAGATCTACCGAATGGAACTTAGGGGAAGAGTCCAGAAGCCAAATGAGACCTTACAAGACTTTGCGGCTGATATAGAGCGGTTGGCGCAATTGGCATATCCAGGAGAGACACATCCATTGGTGGACCGCATAAAGATTGAGACATTTGCTAGTGGTATTCGTGATCTAGAGGTAAAATTTGCGACGTATGCGGCACCGATAGGAACATTTGCAGAAACCGTGTCATTTGCCCTGGCCCAAGAAACCGCGAGGATGATGGTGAAACCTAAAGCTTACAACGTGCGGAGGCTGGAAATCCAGGACAACAATTCCCAGACCGTTGTCGACCTGCTGAAAGATGCACTAATGCGTGTGAAACGAGGTGCTGGCAGAACGAAAAAGACGTGCTATAACTGTCGGAAAACTGGACACTTGGCCCGAGAATGCAGAGTGAGACAAGCAAGGCCCAGATCCACCTCACCGCCTTCAAAAAGCAATGACCAACCGGTGGCCAAGAATCTGCAAAGAGAGACATCAGGTGAATCAGATACAGCAAGTTCTGCTAATCACGAGGCGCCGCTGGCAGAGGATGAAAACGATGGTCCCACAATTTCTATAGCCATAGTCCAGCAGAAGAACCCCAACTTAACGGTTAAAGGCTTTATCAATGGTGTATTGCGTACCTTGACATTGGACACCGGTGCAACAAAGTCCATTATTAGACCGGATTTGGTAAAAGGGAAGGTATTGCCGTTAAATGGAGTCAAATTGCGGACGGCCACAGGCGAGACTACATCGGTGCATGGAAAGGCCTACCAAAGGCTAAGTATGTTTAGAAAATCAGTAAATTTCGATTTTATAGTGGCCGATATTGTGGACGAAGTCATACTTGGTGTAGACTTCATGATTGCCTTCGATATCAACCTGGACATAAAGCACCGTGTGATGACATGGTCCAATGTGGAAATACCGATAAGTGTGGGCTACAACGAGAAAAGCAAACATCGCCCAAAGGCAGAATCCGGCGAGATCGCTGTCGATGTCCGTACGCTGAAGGTGGAAGCCGCCGACAAATGGTCCGTATTATAAAAAGCAGTCCATAAATGGTGAACAAAAAATGGACCGCTTACGGAAAGAGTTGGACGATGTCCTTAAACGGCTCAAAGACAAATCTATACTTCGAATGGATCTGGAAATTAATATTCAGATTCTACGTTCAGATCTTACCTTCAAGGAGAAAAATTATTTGCAAGAAGTTAATGAAATTCGCCCTCGCTCAGTAGAAATCGATGGTGCTACCGTGTCTGAATGGTATGTAACGGATGCAGCGCAAGAACCACCAACCAAAATAGTTATGAAACCACAAAAATGGCAAGGTGGAGAAAACATAATTGCCTCGCTTTTTAATGCCTACGACGAAGAGGTTATTGGTGCAGATCGTGTCAAGTGTACAGTTATACGTCATGTGTCAAGTAGTCGTATAATAAATGAAGAAAGTTTTAGTGGCGAGAAATATTTTCTACGAAGTAAATGGATATACCACGTATTTCATTGAGATGTTTTATTGTATGTTTGTCCATAATTTGGATGAGAACAGCTCTAGATTGACAATTGTACTTCATTCATTGTTATATTTAGTATATTTGTATTTTTACCCATACAACGGTACTTCGGCATTTTAAAGATTGTAACGTGACCGCTACATTGCATAGCCGCTTCTTAAATATTACCCCTCATCAACACAAAACTATATTTTATCACCAAATGCATACATAATTTTCATTTCAATGCCCACTCGATTAGCTATGTTCTGGAGTAATTCTCAATTACTTCAGACAACCAGACGGATATAATATCTGGTTGTGGTGGCCGAATTTGTCGAGTGCTGGCGTTAAACGAAGTACAAGATAAGACGTGTGGCATTGTCCGCAGTCACTTGAACCGAACCTAGCAACAGCCGTCGGCCCTGCGATTCGTTCGCTCCTGTCGATCCGTTCGCTCCTTGCGATTTGTTCGCTCCTGTCGATTCGTTCGCTCCTGCCGATTCGTTCGCTCCTGTCGATTCGTTCGCTCCTGTCGATTCGTTCGCTCCTGCCGATTCGTTCGCTCCTGTCGATTCGTTCGCTCCTGTCGATTCGTTCGCTCCTGCCGATTCGTTCGCTCCTTGCGATTTGTTCGCTCCTGTCGATTCGTTCGCTCCTGCCGATTCGTTCGCTCCTTGCGATTTGTTCGCTCCTGTCGATTCGTTCGCTCCTGTCGATTCGTTCGCTCCTGTCGATTCGTTCGCTCCTTGCGATTTGTTCGCTCCTGCCGATTCGTTCGCTCCTGTCGATTCGTTCGCTCCTGTCGACTCGTTCGCTCCTGTCGACTCGTTCGCTCCTGACGATTCGTTCGCTCCTGGCGATTCGTTCGCTCCTGGCGATTCGTTCGCTCCTGACGATTCGTTCGCTCCTGGCGATTCGTTCGCTCCGTTACCTAACCATTTCCGACTCTTCTCTTTGCAGAGTAGCAGAACCGACCGTCAACAGCCGAGTACGATCAATCACCCGAAAGCCGCCCAGCCGATTGTCGATCCAATACCGAGCCGAGTACTGCCGAGAGCATCCGAACCGAGCAAACACACCCGACGACTACCCACGAGCCGACCGTATCCGACGGCATCCGATTACCCAGAGCCGAGCAACACATCCGACGATTGCCGACGAGCAACCAACAATCGAATATCACCGAGCCGATCCACATATCCGACGACTGTCGAGCCGACAGCCAACCGAATATCACCGAACCGACCTCTACATCCGAAGGCTAACGGGCCGACTGCAAACCGAACTCGAATACCAGCGAGCAATCCGTGACTGTTCCCAATTCCACCAACCACTACTGTTAATACTGAAACATTGAATATTCTGAATACTTCGTAACTGTGTAAATAAAACATTAAAACTTAACTAAGTGTTTTCCTTCCTTAAGGTTTGTGGGTCCTTAAGACGACCCTGGAAACGGCTGAGCTAACCTCAGCCTTCGGTAAAACCACTCGTTATAAATGGCGCCCGAGCAGGGACCCGACAAAGAAACGAACAGCGAAAAAACTGAACCAGTCGCCACCGGAAAATTGTCGGGTTCTATGAGTAACACTGTTGGAGATTCAAAATTGGAGAACTATCTGAGCCCCGAATCCCTTAGTTGGATATACCTACTAAAACGAGAACAGTTGGTGCAGCAGTGCGAGAAGGTTGGCATCGTGACCGAAGGATATACAGTCGATCACCTCCGAAAACTACTTAGCAAATATCTGAGGGAGAAAAAAACACAAGCATCTGCTGAGAATTTGCTACGGGAATTGGAGAAGGAGGTTAAGGCGTCGGTACCCGAAATGCAACCATCTCAGACCTCCGTTGAAGTACCAGCACCAGTCCAGCGGATTGGTATTTCCGACCTGGATGTAATGAATATTATTCATCGATGGTCACTAAAATTTTCGGGTGACGGCGATCTCGTCGAATTCCTGGAGCGGTTCGAAGAGTTAGCGGAGTGCCATTCGATTCCATTCGATCGTCTTCTCCCGTCCTTGCTCACGATCTTGGAGGGGAACGCCCTGAAATGGTATCGGGTTAAAAGAGAGGAGATCAAATCATGGACCGAGTTCCGTGCCGAAGCCGAGCGATTCTTCTTGCCCAAGCGATACATGAGTCAAATCGAACACTCGTTCTACAATCGTCGGCAGCACCATAAGGAAAGAGCAAAGGATTATATATTGGCAATGTTAACAACCTCTCGGCGACATCCTCAATTACGTAAGCTAAATCATTTGGAACGCATTTACGAGGGTCTGCGGCCGGAATATAGGCATTATGTGAGACGTCACGATTTCACGACGTTGGACGAGTTGATCGAGCTAACAGATGACTTTGAAATACTGAAAAGGGATGAAGCCAGATTGGAAAGACCACACACTTCACATATGATCCGAGAGGCCGACGTGCCCTACGATCGTGACAGCCACTGTTGGCGCTGCAAACGTCCTGGTCACTATCGGTGGCAATGTCGGAGGGCCCCTACGAAGTTCTGCTCACGATGCGGTAAGGACGACGTACTATCCCGGGAGTGTAGCTGCGGTAATGAGGAACCAACGGAGTCGGAAAGGAATACCTCTTCTCAAAGCAGTCGATACTTCATCCCTGTATCCGTAGAAGGGATAAAAGTCAATGCACTCATCGACACAGGGTCAACGCTCAGTTACATAGATGGTAAAATGCGAGAAACGCTGCAATCCAGAGGTGTGCAGCCGGGCACGTCGAAAAGAGGTATCCAGATGGCGGATCAGAGAATCGAGGATTGTGAGACAGGCATTCGGTTAGGAGTGCAGTACCGAGGGAAAACCACGAATCTTTCAGTAACCGTAATCCCCACTCTAGCTGAGTCACTCATATTAGGGATGGATTTTCTTGCGGAGAGGTCCTGCCGGTTGAGCCTTGACGGGGAGACAATATTGCAGTCGATCTCGGAGCAGTTCATTGATTGCGTCCACACTATTACTCCCCGCCCTTTCATCGACGATGTCCAAGAAGCCGAATTGAAGACCCTAATTGACCAATATACCGATATGTTCGCCCGAAGTCCGGGTCTGTGTTCCGTAGCCAAACATACCATCAAGCTGAAACACAACGTCCCTATAAAGCAAAGATACACGCCTCGCAACCCTGCCATGATGACTATCATTAACGAAGAAATTGATAAGCTTTTGGCACAAGGTAGGATTGAGCAATCACATAGCCCCTACAGTTCGCCGATCGTCCTTGCCCGGAAAAAACAAGGTGGTTGGCGTATGTGTATTGATTACCGACAACTCAACGAAGCGAGTGAATCCGATGCCTACCCTCTGCCACATATAAATGCCGTCCTTGATCAGCTCAGAGAGGCGAAGTACATCTCCACGTTGGATCTCAAGAATGGGTACTGGCAAATCCCTCTGGACGAGTGCTCTAGGCCTTGTACAGCATTCACGGTGCCGGGGCGGGGCCTTTTCCAATGGAAGGTTATGCCGTTTGGATTACATTCAGCCCCGGCAACATTTCAAAGGGCACTTGATCAGATAATCGGCTCGGACCTCCACCCGTTGGTTTTCGTATACTTAGATGATATCATCATCCTTGGCAGGAGTTTTTCAGAACACCTGAATGTGTTAGAAACCGTCTTCAAGAGGTTGCACGAAGCTGGTATGCAAATAAATATACAGAAATGTGAGTTTGTCCGCCAATCTATTAAGTATTTGGGTCATATCGTGAGCCCGGAGGGCATAGGAACTGATCCTGACAAAGTGGAAGCTGTGCGTAAACTCCCTGCACCCACGAATCTGAAGGAGCTCCGGAGAATTCTGGGAATGGCGTCCTGGTATAGGCGTTTCATTCCGAACTTTGCGAAGAAATACTCAACCACGGAGCAAGAGTGTCTGGCGATCCTCTGGGGTATACGTAAAATGAGACCATACGTGGAGGGGTATCATTTTACGGTCATTACCGACCACCATTCCCTGAAGTGGCTGCACTCACTGCAAAATCCTTCCGGTCGGCTGGCCAGGTGGGCACTGGAACTCCAGCAGTACGACTTTGAAATCGAGTACCGAAAGGGTAGCCTAAACGTTGTCGCAGATGCCTTGTCCCGCGCTCCCTTACCTAGCACTGAAGATTGTTTTACCATTTCCGCCGTTCCCGACGACTGGTATAAGAAAATGCTGCAAAAGGTAGAACATAGCCCACACAAATACCCCGATATACAGCTTATCGAAGGTCATCTGTACAAGCATTTCCCCCGCAAGAATGCATTTGATCAACGGTCCGAGTGGAAGCAGTGTGTCCCGTGTGAAATGCGAAGGGGGATCCTACGCGATCATCATGACGCCATCCATGCAGGACATTTGGGCACATTTAAGACCTTGAGGAGGGTCCAAGAAAATTACTACTGGCCTGGAATGTCAAGGGACGTACGAGAGTACGTAAGGGGTTGTAAAACCTGTGCCCGTTATAAAGTGAAACAAAAGGCTCCTTGTGGCTACATGCACACGATGCAATGTTCGGAGCCGTGGGAGCTCGTGTGTGCCGATTTCATTGGACCGCTACCAAGGTCCAAACAGGGGAATACTTCATTGCTAGTTATGATGGACAAATTCAGCCGATGGGTGGAGCTGGTACCAAGCCGACGTGCCACGGCACAAGATGTTGTTAAGGCCCTTAAAGAGCGGATTGTTTATAGATTCGGGTGTCCAAAGATACTACTAACGGATAATGGGGTCCAATTTTCCAGTCGATTGCTAAGCTCCTTCCTAAAAGACCTACACATCGAGCATCGTACGACTGCCTTGTATGCTCCACATGAAAATCCCACCGAACGTATGAACAGGGTCGTGAAAACGATGATAGCCCAAAATACGGGGGCAGATCATCGACTTTGGGATCAAAATATAGCCGAGATTGCATTTGCCATCAACACCGCTGTGAGCGAATCCTCCAGATACTCACCGGCCGAGATACTATTCGGGCGTAACCTTGTTTCTCCTAGTACTTTACATCTCCCGTCTACAAACGACCCGAGAGATAACAAGAACTACGCGAAATTATGGGGAACAGTAAGAGAAAATAACCAGAAGGCAAGCCGTTCGCAACAAACCTACTATAACTTGCGCCGCAGAGAATGCTCTTTTTCGGTGGGAGACAAGGTTTGGGTGCGAGAGAGACAGTTGTCATCCGCTGCCGACAACTTTAATCAAAAATTAGCCCCCAAATATTCCGGTCCACATGAGATCACTTTCTTCGTTCACAAGAACATAATAGAAGTAAGAGATGAATCAGGAAAACTCAAGAGAGTGAATGTCCAAGATATCAAACCCTACACTGTAAACCATTCCGAGAATCACTCACTCTCTTCCACCCTATAAGTTAACTAATGACAGCGATTCAACCCTACATGTGTTGCGGTGGGACCAGGTCAGACGCATTCCCTCTTCTTCAAGTCAGCCGCAATCAAACCGAGACAAATTACTCCCTGCATCAGGGATGCCAACTTTCCTAGGTAACAATCGCTACAGACAAGTTATGTTAAAACCACCTCAAATCTCTATTGATAAAACCGAATTGGGTGAAAACATGTCTTTATCCATTTCAATAAAATATCCGATTCCCATGCTTCCCTATATGGTCGAACACGATCTGTCGTCCAAATGCACGAATATCTCACTCGCTGCACCTATACTTTTCCGTTTGTGCCGAAAGTGGTGACAATAAACAATATTGGGTAAAAAAAAAAACCTCTACAACCGCTACTTGGGAAAGCCAAAATTGCTACTGTAGCGATTTAAAAAAAAAAAATCAAAAAAAAAAAATCGCCACAAGTAGCGAGAAAACCGCCAGCTTGGTATCCCTGCCCTAAATAAACACACATTGTTTGAATCTTTAGCTGTGTCTATTTCACTCAATGAGCGTTCGTAGAAGAGAATGCAACAACAAATTAGTTCCCCACACGTTCTCCCGCTCCAGTGTACCAATGACATTACCGACGGCAGTTGTCTACTCAGTAAGAGCAGAGAATGGAAGAGTAAAAAAAAAATATCACTCAGACAAAGCCTCTCAGGAGTGAAATATGGGGAAGAAGGCAGAGAAGAGGGAGATGGAATGTTTAAACGAAGGGAAAACACCGAAAACAAAACCATGTCCCATCTAAGTCAGAGATAACAGAGGGAATCATTAATCCAGTGCCAACGAAACTGAATAAATGGAGCGGAAGCCAACAAGACCACGACGTGTGGTTAGCACACCACAACCGCCAAAACCGCATGTTCCCCCACTAGAGGCTCGCCCGCGTATTGTTTCCGACCAGTTGTTGATGCCGTCGCGTGTGGTTCGATTCCAACCGGAGAGTAATAGCAACCCACCGCCTCTGCTACGCTTCCAACACGTAGGACCAACAAACCAGCAAAGTACACAGTCTGCCGCGATTGATATAACTCATTCGATGCCGGTGTTGGAGAACACTACCTCAACCAGTACAAGACACAGAGAACAGGAGTTGGCGACCGCAACTGAAACACTTCCGACTCAAACTCCGGTTATCCAGGCCAGATCACACCAGCGAGAATCAGCAGGAATGGCTCTAAGTACACCATCACAGGGTTCCTCCACAAGGGTTGCAGCAACGAAACAGCAAGACAGAAGACAAGAAGAAGGAACACGTTCCCGTCGGTTGGCGCAGCAACCCGAACGCGAGTTGATACGTTGGTTACAGTCACTGAGGATACTAACCCCTCGTGGACGCAGACACCAAACCGTATTGCATTACGCCAACCGGCCTTCTGTTAAGGTCACCTTCCTGGACGCAGAACAGGCTCGTCTCCAATGCCGAGGAATAAGCCTCGTCGTTCCTCTACAACACCGCAACTACCAACCATAGGCAAATCATTCTTTGTGAGGCTGCAATTAATTATGGCTGTAGGACAGCCCATATCAAGCTATTTAATGCTATCAAACATTTTTTTAATAATATTAAATATTAGGTTAGAAATTACAAGCTGTAGAACAGCAATAAAAAATGAAGACAAGAAGAAGTAAAAAAGAAAAGAGAAAAAAAAGACAAGAAGAAAAAAAAAACAAGAAGAGAGAAAAAACAGAGTTACCATAGTAGTTGAATTCATTATTTCTTTGGTATGCAATTTTTTTATGGCTTTTGCATTGTTTTTGGTTTAGCTTCTATTACTCCCCGTTTACACATGCAAGTGTCAGTTCAAAAAAAAAAAATTGAAGTTGCGACTATAATATGTATACACAACTGTCTGCAAGTTACTTGCATGTGTAACCATTAGGTTACATTGAGTATATTATGATGTAAAGTTGTATGAAAGGAAATAAATGTTGACTTGAGCTCTCCTCGCGGAGGGTAATTCACACCTATGGCAAAGACATAACCATGATAAGATGGGATATTTCATGGTTGTTGTTTCTCGTTTCATTCCCTTATCGTTCAAATCATACATATTTAACCAAAGGTACTCTTATATGGAATTCTTTCTCTTAATAACTCATAACTACAATGTCTCTTTTGGTTTGCTTAATGACTTACACGAAACATTGTATTCAAGATTTGTTTAATAGGGTTACCGAGGGTGCAAATTCCGCCCTTAGTCTACTCTTTGGGACAAGTGTTGTTGAAGTGAGGTATGTACAACAAATGTTACCAGGGTCACCATTTTCCATGGTTAATAAAGAAATGAGAAATATGCATTTTGTCCAATTTTTGTAACTGTATGTCTTTGCGGACACTAAGGTGGTGCGGGCTTCGGCCGAAACTCTGTCAACAGAACTTGAAAGATGAGAATAAAAAAAAAAAAAAAAAAACATAATATTATGTTTTGTTTTTTTTTTTTTTTGCGAAGTAAGGGGGGGATGTAACGTGACCGCTACATTGCATAGCCGCTTCTTAAATATTACCCCTCATCAACACAAAACTATATTTTATCACCAAATGCATAAATAATTTTCATTTCAATGCCCACTCGATTAGCTATGTTCTGGAGTAATTCTCAATTACTTCAGACAACCAGACGGATATAATATCTGGTTGTGGTGGCCGAATTTGTCGAGTGCTGGCGTTAAACGAAGTACAAGATAAGACGTGTGGCATTGTCCGCAGTCACTTGAACCGAACCTAGCAACAGCCGTCGGCCCTGCGATTCGTTCGCTCCTGTCGATCCGTTCGCTCCTTGCGATTTGTTCGCTCCTGTCGATTCGTTCGCTCCTGCCGATTCGTTCGCTCCTGTCGATTCGTTCGCTCCTGTCGATTCGTTCGCTCCTGTCGATCCGTTCGCTCCTTGCGATTTGTTCGCTCCTGTCGATTCGTTCGCTCCTGCCGATTCGTTCGCTCCTGTCGATTCGTTCGCTCCTGCCGATTCGTTCGCTCCTGCCGATTCGTTCGCTCCTTGCGATTTGTTCGCTCCTGTCGATTCGTTCGCTCCTGTCGATTCGTTCGCTCCTGTCGATTCGTTCGCTCCTTGCGATTTGTTCGCTCCTGCCGATTCGTTCGCTCCTGTCGATTCGTTCGCTCCTGTCGACTCGTTCGCTCCTGTCGACTCGTTCGCTCCTGACGATTCGTTCGCTCCTGGCGATTCGTTCGCTCCTGGCGATTCGTTCGCTCCTGACGATTCGTTCGCTCCTGGCGATTCGTTCGCTCCGTTACCTAACCATTTCCGACTCTTCTCTTTGCAGAGTAGCAGAACCGACCGTCAACAGCCGAGTACGATCAATCACCCGAAAGCCGCCCAGCCGATTGTCGATCCAATACCGAGCCGAGTACTGCCGAGAGCATCCGAACCGAGCAAACACACCCGACGACTACCCACGAGCCGACCGTATCCGACGGCATCCGATTACCCAGAGCCGAGCAACACATCCGACGATTGCCGACGAGCAACCAACAATCGAATATCACCGAGCCGATCCACATATCCGACGACTGTCGAGCCGACAGCCAACCGAATATCACCGAACCGACCTCTACATCCGAAGGCTAACGGGCCGACTGCAAACCGAACTCGAATACCAGCGAGCAATCCGTGACTGTTCCCAATTCCACCAACCACTACTGTTAATACTGAAACATTGAATATTCTGAATACTTCGTAACTGTGTAAATAAAACATTAAAACTTAACTAAGTGTTTTCCTTCCTTAAGGTTTGTGGGTCCTTAAGACGACCCTGGAAACGGCTGAGCTAACCTCAGCCTTCGGTAAAACCACTCGTTATAAGATTTCTACCACATTATCCAACCAAAGTGCCTTAGATTTGGTATTTAGTCTCCCTTGGGGTTATATATACATTCCTATAAGAATTTTCGGTATAAGTCCACGTTTTTATGTAACACCCATCGAACCGTGTCCTAGAACCTAGAAATAAGTCGTTATCATTTTTTAAATTTTTAATTATTAATCTAGAAACTACATAATGCCTTCACCAGTTTGAGATTGAAACATATTGTATTATGTTAATGAGTATGATAATATTCCTATTTTGTGAAAAAGTAACATATCTACATAATTGTTAAAAGCATGTACAGTTTTGTAAAAATGTTTTTCTATTTTAGGTGGAGTCAGATAGATTTGTAATCAACAAAACATGAGGTCATTCTGGGACTAGGGTCTATTTAAAGATAAGAAAACTGTCGGCCATAAATTGTGTATTTTTATTGACCACGAAGCATTATGCGTGCTGGCTGCATAATGCATTTTTAGGTACAGCGTGCATTTTGCGCGTATATTTATTTTTAGATTAGATCTTAAGGTATAGTTGCCCGTGTGTGTTCATTCTTGGGTTTTTTTCCGTGGATTTCTTTGGTTTCACTTAGTGATGAGACGAGGAGTCAGTCTCATTATATGCCTAAGGATAGAAATCACTATTTATTGCCGCTCCACAGTCGAAAAAAATATCTATTTAGAGCGCCAAGAAATAAGTCGTTATAATTTTTTAAATTTTTAATTATTAATCTAGAAACTACATAATGCCTTCACCAGCTTGAGATTGAAACATATTGTATTATGTTAATGAGTATGATAATATTCCTATTTTGTGAAAAAGTAACATATCTTCATAATTGTTAAAAGCATGTACAGTTTTGTAAAAATGTTTTTCTATTTTAGGTGGAGTCAGATAGATTTGTAATCAACAAAACATGAGGTCATTCTGGGACTAGGGTCTATTTAAAGATAAGAAAACTGTCGGCCATAAATTGTGTATTTTTATTGACCACGAAGCATTATGCGTGCTGGCTGCATAATGCATTTTTAGGTACAGCGTGCATTTTGCGCGTATATTTATTTTTAGATTAGATCTTAAGGTATAGTTGCCCGCGTGTGTTCATTCTTGGGTTTTTTTTTCCGTGGGTTTCTTTGGTTGCACTTAGTGATGAGACGAGGAGTCAGTCTCATTATATGCCTAAGGATAGAAATCACTATTTATTGCCGCTCCACAGTCGAAAAAATATCGATTTAGAGCGCCAAAAATAAGAGTCGATATTTTATTGTATGTTTGTCCATAATTTGGATGAGAACAGCTCTACATAGACAATTGTACTTCATTCATTGTTATATTTAGTAAATTTGTATTTTTACCCATACATTACCCATACATACATTATCCAACCGAAGTGCCTTAGATTTGGTATTTAGTCTCCCTTGGGGTTATATATACATTCCTATAAGAATTTTCGGTATAAGTCCACGTTTTTATATAACACCCATTGAACGGTACCCCGATTTCGGTTATTTTGAAGGTCATAGCCACGTTATCCAACCGACTTAGTAAAAAGTTGGCATTTGGTCTACGTTGGGAGTATAAAATATTCCGACGGAGAATTTTCGGCACAGGTTCACATTTTTATATGCCCTCATAGAAAGGTACCACCCGAATTTCGCTAATTTTAGATAAAAATATAATAATAAAAACAATTATATAATATTTTGTTGATGCAGCTAAAACTTTACAAATTTGTTAAAAACTATATAACTAAAAATAAAATAAAAAATCTACGCGCCATCCTGCGACACTACCTACTAAATAGCTTTAACAAAGTACAAAAGTTTAAAGAAAATCGGATGCCACATGTTTTCAGTGTAAAATCCGAGTTACAATGAATAAAAGCATATATTAAATATTTTTTAACTCACCTGTCTTCACGAAATGTTAAATACAATAAAGCTTTAAAGTTACTTTGTAGATAGACTGCAATTTACTACTGAAATATATTATAAAAAGCAGTCCATAAATTGTGAACAAAAAATGGACCGTTATTCCGCTCTTGATGATGTAAAACAAATTATTTTAAATGCCGTTAGATTCTGTGGAGACCTTAGATCAATACTGCGCCAATTATTTTTAAATTGGCGTAGGGTAAACGCTCCTATCGTCGGCCGGTTCCAGTATTTGGCCACATTCGTATATAAACACAGATAAATAAAAATACCGTTATTTGTATAGTCAAATAAGATTACATTTACATAAAATATATTCCATTCTCCCTCTACACAATTTTTCAAGGTCGTGTGATCGGTATTTCAGTATTTATAGTCGTTTCTGTACGTACTGATTTGTCAGCACGTGTTAAAGTGCATTTTTTAAGAAATTTGTTAATTTATAAATAAATGTAAAATAAGTAAAAAATCGTATTAATTCATATTTTTTTAACGAGTAAATACCATATTAGATATTACTAAAACTAATAAGGCAGAAGTGATAAATGTTTATGAAGAATGCGAGTTCGTCATATTTAAGGTATGCCGACAATAGGAAAAAAAAAATCACTGTTGTTCCAATACTCGGCATAGGTATGCCGATTATTAGAACATGCCAGTTTTTATATGGTTCCTAACGTCGGCCACCAATAAAAATTTACTTGATATGTATTTTTGTCTCGTAGTTGTGCAATTGTGTACTTAGTACTTTTTTAAAAAATAAAACTATATTTTAGGTGTACAATTTAAAATATGGTTCCCAAAAGAAAACGTTTGTTTGGGGCTGGATGGCAACTCTTCTTCTTTATTTGCAAATCCGTATTCGGATATCAGCGATCATAAATGTTTTTGTTTTTAAATTAAGTAAAATATGTTCTTATTTAGCACATGTATTATTATAAAATTTATTCTACATTGTTGAGTTGCCTATTTTTTGCAGCATTTAGAAAATTTCGTTCATCAGAGAAATGTAATTGTAATGTAATTTTTCGCCTTCTTCAGGTACGCTTTCCTTCAATTGTTCCCTTGAGAACCGTATGTGGCCGATGTATGCTATTTATACCCTACACCACACTTTGGTAAGGGGTATTATGTCTTTGTGCATTTGTATGTAACATACAAAAGGAAACGAAATAGACCCCTAGTTCCTTTCTGGGATATACATATAATCACTTTCTTAGCCGATTTATGCATGTCCGTCCGTCCGTCTGTCCATGTATTTTTGTTCGCAACGTGCAGGTCGCATTTTTCGTCCGATTCAGCTGAAAATTGGGTAATATAATTTTGGTGAAAATCGGTCCAGATTTGGATATAGCTCCCATATATATTTTCGGCCGATTTGACGTATTTTCTGCACCAAACACGCTATATACGTCCAATTTTGATTAAATTTGGAATGTGTGACCGTATTCGGTGCCAAACTATATCGAAATCGGCTCAGATTTGGATATAGCTCCCATATATATATATATATATATATATATATATATATTTTTTTTTTTTTTTTTTTTTTTTTTTTTGCCGATTTGATGTATTTGCTGCACCAAACACGCTATATGTGTTTGATTTCGATGAAATGTGGAATGTGTGACTGAATTAAGTCTAAAAATAAATGTGCCAAATTACATCGAAATAGGTTCAGATTTGGATATAGCTCCCATATATAATTTCGGACGATTTGACGTATTTGCTGCACCAAACACGCTTTATACGTCTGATTTTGACCAAAATTTTGAAAGTTCATATAAGGGAAAATTTTGTATTTAGCAATGGTGTAAACCTTATTTTAGACTTATAT
The DNA here is from genome assembly GCF_047663935.1 of Musca autumnalis. Lineage (NCBI taxonomy): Eukaryota > Metazoa > Arthropoda > Insecta > Diptera > Muscidae > Musca > Musca autumnalis. The sequence continues at coordinate 102,791,665 of NW_027411755.1, forward strand.
TACTGATGCAATAATTTTCATTACTATTTTTAATTAAAACGACGTAAGACTTCTTGGCCAATTTCCCCTTGTTTTCAGAACTTTTTTTTGACAATATATCAGAGTTAATATATCGCACCTAATCAACAAAAGGGAAGCAACTCAAAATTTCTTACTTTTCAGTAGAGACAAAAACCTGTTCATACTTAACTAGTAACTCTGAGGACACGAAGAGTGAAATAACGATATTTTTTGACGAAAGAGTAGACAAACCAATGTAACATTTTTACAGTGGATGGAGTTGATCATAATCTATCGTTTTTTATTAAAAAGTGAAAATTTCCAAATTTTGAGTTACTACACTTTTGTTGAACAGGTGCGATATGTTCAAAACAATGGATATATTAATAATCGCAAATATTTTTGGGTGTATCATTTATCGAATAACTCACTCCAATCGTTGTTATTGTCATAAAGAAGCCATTTGTACATAGTTATTTTCCTAAATATATTTTGGTGCCCAATCGTACATCTTATCACAAAGAATTTCTGAAGGTCGACAGAGGTTTTCTTGATAGAGAACTAATGCTGAGCAAAAGTGAGTCTATCCATCATGAAATTACTAATTTATAGCAAGACACCAGTTTCAAATAACCTCAACGACGACACTGCGGTGGAACAGAAATTATATCATAAAAATGGTTGATATAGTTTCATTTGCGTGAATTTGTTATTGTTATAATAAAAATAATAAAAACGTGTTAGGGAATATATAAAAAATTTTAAAACCACAAAGATTAGGCAAGGATTTTATATTTTATTGCTGTATTGCTCTATCAAAATTTTTAAAACCAAAAGATCGCAAGAATGTTTTTCTAGATGTTGTTTATTAGCCAAAGTATTGGACGTAACATTCTACAAACGTTCAAAACGTTCAAGTCAGCCTCAAAATACGATTAAACGCTTAAACAACGCCTTAAAACTTAAGAACAAGTATGCAGAAAATTGCTCAAAAAGCCTAACTTTTTAATTATTTTTATATTTTCAAATATGTTGAACAATAAGTATACCAATGCACTATAGGTAATTTCGACATGTATTTAGAAAAAATTCGATTTTTGAACTTTTAATAACGTGAGTTTTCTAATTTGATTCGAAGAAAGAACACGTCAAATTCTATGGATGTGCATTTTGTTTTCAAAAATATTCAAAACTCGCGATATAATGTGAAGTTAACATCAAAATTTCGAAGACAAAATAAAAAATGTTAAAAAAGATTAAAACTCAGAGCAGAATTTAAACGCAATTTGTAAAAGTTTGGTAGTAATCAAATACATAGATAGGAATGGTGGCGGTGTGTACCTTCGGGTTTAAGAAATATTTTTTTTTAAATCGTCATCCTATATGACAACCTATAAATTATTTTTTTACAAAATTATTGTTTTATATTATAGCCTTTTACAAAATTGTCCAACGGGAATATCTTCAGGAAAGGGTTCTGAATCAACTACATAATTACCAAGATGCGATTTTTGAGTTATATCACTTTTTTGAAAGTGCCCTCCTTGCAGAAAAAATATTTTTTTTTTTTAATTTTTTGTTTGATGAAGGAAATATTTAACAAAGAAAAGCATCCTATTTGGACTAAAAAGACACTTTTTTTAAAGAAATATTCCCCATGTGTTCTAAAAATGTACACATGTGTTGTGGTCAACATTTTTGATAATTACAGCCGTAATACGGTCTAACTATGGATCATGACTGCGTGATTTATTTGTTCCTTTTAAAAAATAATATTTATAAAGATATCTTCGCGAATCAATATTTTAAACATATCAATGTTTTTAAAAATCTTTTGGCGGATCAGTATTATAGTTCATTATAACCGTTTTTCTTTTGTTCTAACCACATTCATTGGATTGGAACGAATAAAATAGGTAAAATGAGAATAGGAGTAGGAAAAAGAATTTTCGTCATATCCGGCGTTCGTTATAAACGTGTTCATCTGCGAAATCCTTATTAAAGCTTACTTTTAAATATTATATGTTAAAATATTTGAAACAACGCTTAAATTCGTCGCTATCCGCTTGTGCTGCAACTCCTAACAAATTTTAAAAAATTCTACTCGCGGGGTAACAATTTTTGTTCGTTATAATCGTGGCCGTTTTAATAAGTTAAATTTGCGTAAAAATATTAAGAAAAATTCTTTAGAAACACAAAACTTTATTCGCTATAAACGTAGTTTATTATAACCGATGTACGCTATATCGTAATTTTACTGTGTAATTCTTGGTTTTATCTTACTTTTGCATATAAAGCATTAAAAGTGTATAAAAAGCCCATAAGTCCACCGCTATTAATTTTTGGCTCAAAAATAGGCCAAATTACCTTAGTGTAATGTAGTTAAATTATTCTCTGTAATACGTCCTTCAAATACTTCTTTACATATTTCTTGAAAAATTTAAAACAGTTTAAAATTTTACTCAAAAATTAAGAAATGTGTAACATAAGCCAAAATCCTATGGGAACGTCGGTGGTTCAAATTGATATATGGTAACATGGGGCGCCTTCGCCACGTTTTTGTTCAAAATGTTCTCATACCGACACGGTTAAAGTTTTTTCAAATATTATTTTTGGTACAAATATTAGCATATCTTGACTATAACTATTGATATATAAATGGTTATAATTTTGTTTTTAAGATATTATTTTTGAGAATTTACAAAATGTGTAGAAAGTGGCGAAGCCTCCCCACCCATGGGGCAGCTTCGCCATCGATATTGAACATTCTCCAACGGGCTCTAAAACTGTAATTTACCATACTTCTTCCTTAAATATCAACATTATGCAAAAAAGGAACATGTTTTCTATTGAATAATCAAAAATTATTTTAAAATTCACAAAAAGTAACCGATTCAGCGGGTAATTGAAGTAGGTGCCTTGAATTTAGGTACACAAATTATATTATAACTAAACAAGATACATTTAGGATAATATTTGGTTTTAACTTCATATTATAGTGTGGTATATCTATGGTATAAAGAATTTAAGTTAAACATGACAAATTTCTAACATTAACCCACCACGCCCCTATCATGGCGTAGGCGCCCCACCCCTTACATATTTAATAATATTAATATATTGACATTTGCTTTTTTCATGCGAATTATTGGGATTTATATTCTTCAGTAGTTGTCTTCTAATGGTATATAATGTGTTTTTGATATCACAAAAGGTAAAGAAGATATCACAAAAAATACCTACCATAATTATTTTTCCCAATACCCTGAAAACACAAAACCGCGTGCGCCCGCTATCATACCTATGACACAACTGCCAACTTTTGGGAGATGATAGATCTTCATTAAACTCACAATTTTGCTTTTAAGGGATTTTTTTCTAGCACTTGTATTTTGCGAGAAAATCGGCGTTGGCGTAGCCGCCCCTGTGGCGAAGGCGCCCCATGTTACCATATCTCCTATATTTTACGTATTCAAAGTGGTGTAGGGTATCATATAGATGGCCCCGCCCGACTATGATCCTTTCCTTACTGGTTTTCTTTTTCTGATTGTCTTTAGTAGCTGTCTGTCAATGTTCATCCTTCTCAGTATATCCTCGTTTGAGATACGATCAGTCCAAGGAATCTTCAGTATTCTTCGATATAGCCAAATCTCTAAGGCCTCCAATTTCTTCTCGTCTACAGATTTTATTTTATTGTTCACTGGCAAAACGTAACATTTAATAAAACGTATTTTTATTAATTTTCTCGTTTAGAGTTCAGCTTGCAAGTGAAAAGGAAAGCCAAGGACTCAAATCCACACAGTCACCAAATTTCGTGACCTGATTTCGCTATTAGTTGAGTAGCTCTTCAGACGTATCGACTGTGGGATGGCTTCTCTGTCCTAGAACTTTTGGTTTTTCAAATGCAAATGTGTTTTTTATACATTCACGGATATTTGGCCGTAGAATTGCATTTCTTCATGACAAACGCTTTTTTGTGCTGCCTTTGACGTTATGAGTTTGGCTTTGAACGCTAACACGCCGTGGCAACATTTTTTCATATGTTTTCAAGGACGCGGGTTCAAATCCCAGCCGGGCGAAGATAATTTTTTATACCATATACCACAATGTGGAAAAGGGTATTATAAGTAGACATCGGATTTTGCATATTTGCATATTTTTTAATATTAAAGATACGAAGATTCTGATTGGACCAAAATTCGTTTCATATCATGTCATATTTCGTATTTATTTTGCATATTTTGCATATGCACAAAATATGCAAAATATGCAAAAAATATGTAAAATATGCAAAAATATGCAAAAAATATGCAAAATATGCAAACAGATTTTGATCGGAAATCGTCATAAAAGTTGTAAAATTGTCATTTAAAGTTGAAAAAACCATCAAAAAATACATAACAGTGTTCTAAACTAAGACTGTTAACCGTTTAACGTCGATGTTTTCAGCAGATTATTATGTTTTTGAGACCATTTACGACAGTGTGGAGTAGGGTGTAAAAATATGGTATCGTAATACCATTTTTTATTATTAAACTATGTAAAAACATAAAATTTGATCAAATATCAAACGTTTTATGTAAAATTCAATATTTTCTTTGTCTTCATTTGTAGCATTGGCCTGGTTTTAACTCGAAGTATTAAATCGATCTCGGATTTTTTTAGCCGGGGAGCCGCCTTAACCTTTGGTATTGTTAGATTTTAAGATTGCCTAAGTTTGAGCACAATTGGAATATGTTAAAACGTGCTACTGGGGCCTCGAAGTTATGAAAATCCAATTTTTTTGCTATTTGGCGACTTCGTTATGCGTTCAATTAAAGGCCATTCTGTTCTTAACATTTCTTGCTGAAGAACAAAGTACGTAAGTGTTCTGAATTCGAGATAATAAAGCCAATGTCCCGAAAAAGGCCTTAGGGCAAAAATGGAGTCTATTAAAAAAATTCTTCCTATCCCAGCAAAATAAATTGGAAGTAGTGCAATGTAGACTAGTTCTTTCACGGCATGTTTTTATGCAGTTCAAACGGAGTCGTGAAAAAGGCACTCCATTCCTCACATTTTAACCGCATTTGGATACAATCCAAAGAATCACATCCATTTGTCACATTGTAACAACATCCGGAGGCAGTTCAACGGAGTCGTGAAAAAGGCACTCCAATTCCTCACAATTTAACAGCATCCGGATGCAGTGCAAACGGAGTCGTGAAAAAGGCACTCCGTTCACTACATGTTATTAGCAGTTGTTAGAGATCCCTACATGTACATAAATCAGTTTGTACATCTCTACAGGCAGCGGAATACATTTCCAAAAAGAGATAATCGTGTTAACATTTCCAACCATTTGTTAATACAAACTAAATAATATTTATTTTTTTAATTAATTTCTCGTTAGAGACGAGCTTACTGACCAAGATGCTTTTTGTAAAAGGAAAGCCGACGATACGAACCCACACAATCACCACTGTGTGACATGCATGTTTCGCCTTTGGTTTAGGAAGGCTCCTCAGACACATCGACTGTGGAGCGGCTTCGCTATCCTCTAACTTATTTCCTCTTTCAAATGCAAGTTGTTTTTTTACAAAGTTGAATTTTATGTTCAAATCTTTGTATGGCTTTCATGACAAACGCTTAGCGTAGCCTTTGAAAGTTATGAGTTTGGTTCTGAACACTAACACGCCGTGACAACACTTTTTTCCATGTGTTTTTCAAGGACGTGTGTTCGAACCCCAGCCTGGCTCAAGCTGATTTTTATTTTTATTTGAAAATTTTGCCTATTAGGCGAAGGTCATTTTTTTATTATTTTTTTTAATTAATTTCTCGTTAGAGACGAGCTTACTGACCAAGATGCTTTTTGAAAAAGGAAAGCCGACGATACGAACCCACACAATCACCACTGTGTGACATGCATGTTTCGCCTTTGGTTTAGGAAGGCTCCTCAGACACATCGACTGTGGGGCGGCTTCGCTATCCTCTAACTTATTTCCTCTTTCAAATGCAAGTTGTTTTTTTACAAAGTTGAATTTTTTGTTCAAATCTTTGTATGGCTTTCATGACAAACGCTTAGCGTAGCCTTTGAAAGTTATGAGTTTGGTTCTGAACACTAACACGCCGTGACAACACCTTTTTCCATGTGTTTTTCAAGGACGTGGGTTCGAACCCCAGCCTGGCTCAAGCTGATTTTTATTTTTATTTGAAAATTTTGCCTATTAGGCGAAGGTAATTTTTTATTATTTTTTTTAATTAATTTCTCGTTAGAGACGAGCTTACTGAGCAAGATGCTTTTTGAAAAAGGAAAGCCGACGATACGAACCCACACAATCACCACTGTGTGACATGCATGTTTCGCCTTTGGTTTAGGAAGGCTCCTCAGACACATCGACTGTGGGGCGGCTTCGCTATCCTCTAACTTAATATTTAAGTTGTGAACATTTTTCCGGTAACTCACGAGAAGAAAATTTCCCAATGGAGTGCTGTTGGAGTACATTTTGAAATCTTAACTGGTGATGGGAAGACAATATCAAACCCATTTAGCAGATGAAACAAAAGCACTTAAGCTTGGATTAAATGAAGAGCGGAGGAAACACACATGTTTGCGATTGAATTCAATAGAGAATTTTCATAATTTGTGTTAATTTAATAAAGTTATTAATATTTTTGTTTTACACAAATAATAAATGCATTTTATTTTGTTATTCAAAACACTTGCTATGGACTGCCTCCAATTCTACCCCAAAGGGTCAGTTAAAATGCAATGCCAAAGGGTCAGTTAAAATGCGGTGCAAAGGAGTGCCTCTTTCCGGGGTCACTCCCTTGTAAAAATCATGAGTGAAAATGCATAATTTGATGCACTTCCAAATCACTTGTACATATCATTGCCTCTTTGGAGGCAAACTTTTCGCTGGGATATTATCAATTTTTGGGAATTTTTGGGCCTGGTTTTAACTCGAAGTATTAAATCGATCTCGGATTTTTTTAGCCGGGGAGCCGCCTTAACCTTTGGTATTGTTAGATTTTAAGATTGCCTAAGTTTGAGCACAATTGGAATATGTTAAAACGTGCTACTGGGGCCTCGAAGTTATGAAAATCCAATTTTTTTGCTATTTGGCGACTTCGTTATGCGTTCAATTAAAGGCCATTCTGTTCTTAACATTTCTTGCTGAAGAACAAAGTACGTAAGTGTTCTGAATTCGAGATAATAAAGCCAATGTCCCGAAAAAGGCCTTAGGGCAAAAATGGAGTCTATTAAAAAAATTCTTCCTATCCCAGCAAAATAAATTGGAAGTAGTGCAATGTAGACTAGTTCTTTCACGGCATGTTTTTATGCAGTTCAAACGGAGTCGTGAAAAAGGCACTCCATTCCTCACATTTTAACCGCATTTGGATACAATCCAAAGAATCACATCCATTTGTCACATTGTAACAACATCCGGAGGCAGTTCAACGGAGTCGTGAAAAAGGCACTCCAATTCCTCACAATTTAACAGCATCCGGATGCAGTGCAAACGGAGTCGTGAAAAAGGCACTCCGTTCACTACATGTTATTAGCAGTTGTTAGAGATCCCTACATGTACATAAATCAGTTTGTACATCTCTACAGGCAGCGGAATACATTTCCAAAAAGAGATAATCGTGTTAACATTTCCAACCATTTGTTAATACAAACTAAATAATATTTATTTTTTTAATTAATTTCTCGTTAGAGACGAGCTTACTGACCAAGATGCTTTTTGTAAAAGGAAAGCCGACGATACGAACCCACACAATCACCACTGTGTGACATGCATGTTTCGCCTTTGGTTTAGGAAGGCTCCTCAGACACATCGACTGTGGAGCGGCTTCGCTATCCTCTAACTTATTTCCTCTTTCAAATGCAAGTTGTTTTTTTACAAAGTTGAATTTTATGTTCAAATCTTTGTATGGCTTTCATGACAAACGCTTAGCGTAGCCTTTGAAAGTTATGAGTTTGGTTCTGAACACTAACACGCCGTGACAACACTTTTTTCCATGTGTTTTTCAAGGACGTGTGTTCGAACCCCAGCCTGGCTCAAGCTGATTTTTATTTTTATTTGAAAATTTTGCCTATTAGGCGAAGGTCATTTTTTTATTATTTTTTTTAATTAATTTCTCGTTAGAGACGAGCTTACTGACCAAGATGCTTTTTGAAAAAGGAAAGCCGACGATACGAACCCACACAATCACCACTGTGTGACATGCATGTTTCGCCTTTGGTTTAGGAAGGCTCCTCAGACACATCGACTGTGGGGCGGCTTCGCTATCCTCTAACTTATTTCCTCTTTCAAATGCAAGTTGTTTTTTTACAAAGTTGAATTTTTTGTTCAAATCTTTGTATGGCTTTCATGACAAACGCTTAGCGTAGCCTTTGAAAGTTATGAGTTTGGTTCTGAACACTAACACGCCGTGACAACACCTTTTTCCATGTGTTTTTCAAGGACGTGGGTTCGAACCCCAGCCTGGCTCAAGCTGATTTTTATTTTTATTTGAAAATTTTGCCTATTAGGCGAAGGTAATTTTTTATTATTTTTTTTAATTAATTTCTCGTTAGAGACGAGCTTACTGAGCAAGATGCTTTTTGAAAAAGGAAAGCCGACGATACGAACCCACACAATCACCACTGTGTGACATGCATGTTTCGCCTTTGGTTTAGGAAGGCTCCTCAGACACATCGACTGTGGGGCGGCTTCGCTATCCTCTAACTTAATATTTAAGTTGTGAACATTTTTCCGGTAACTCACGAGAAGAAAATTTCCCAATGGAGTGCTGTTGGAGTACATTTTGAAATCTTAACTGGTGATGGGAAGACAATATCAAACCCATTTAGCAGATGAAACAAAAGCACTTAAGCTTGGATTAAATGAAGAGCGGAGGAAACACACATGTTTGCGATTGAATTCAATAGAGAATTTTCATAATTTGTGTTAATTTAATAAAGTTATTAATATTTTTGTTTTACACAAATAATAAATGCATTTTATTTTGTTATTCAAAACACTTGCTATGGACTGCCTCCAATTCTACCCCAAAGGGTCAGTTAAAATGCAATGCCAAAGGGTCAGTTAAAATGCGGTGCAAAGGAGTGCCTCTTTCCGGGGTCACTCCCTTGTAAAAATCATGAGTGAAAATGCATAATTTGATGCACTTCCAAATCACTTGTACATATCATTGCCTCTTTGGAGGCAAACTTTTCGCTGGGATATTATCAATTTTTGGGAATGAAAACGAATGTATTTTACTTTATTTGAAAATGTTGTAATTTACCATACTTCTTCCTTAAATATCAACATTATGCAAAAAAGGAACATGTTTTCTATTGAATAATCAAAAATTATTTTAAAATTCACAAAAAGTAACCGATTCAGCGGGTAATTGAAGTAGGTGCCTTGAATTTAGGTACACAAATTATATTATAACTAAACAAGATACATTTAGGATAATATTTGGTTTTAACTTCATATTATAGTGTGGTATATCTATGGTATAAAGAATTTAAGTTAAACATGACAAATTTCTAACATTAACCCACCACGCCCCTATCATGGCGTAGGCGCCCCACCCCTTACATATTTAATAATATTAATATATTGACATTTGCATTTGCTTTTTTCATGCGAATTATTGGGATTTATATTCTTCAGTAGTTGTCTTCTAATGGTATATAATGTGTTTTTGATATCACAAAAGGTAAAGAAGATATCACAAAAAATACCTACCATAATTATTTTTCCCAATACCCTGAAAACACAAAACCGCGTGCGCCCGCTATCATACCTATGACACAACTGCCAACTTTTGGGAGATGATAGATCTTCATTAAACTCACAATTTTGCTTTTAAGGGATTTTTTCTAGCACTTGTATTTTGCGAGAAAATCGGCGCTGGCGTAGCCCATGTTACCATATCTCCTATATTTTACGTATTCAAAGTGGTGTAGGGTATCATATAGATGGCCCCGCCCGACTATGATCCTTTCCTTACTGGTTTTCTTTTTCTGATTGTCTTTAGTAGCTGTCTGTCAATGTTCATCCTTCTCAGTATATCCTCGTTTGAGATACGATCAGTCCAAGGAATCTTCAGTATTCTTCGATATAGCCAAATCTCTAAGGCCTCCAATTTCTTCTCGTCTACAGATTTTATTTTATTGTTCACTGGCAAAACGTAACATTTAATAAAACGTATTTTTATTAATTTTCTCGTTTAGAGTTCAGCTTGCAAGTGAAAAGGAAAGCCAAGGACTCAAATCCACACAGTCACCAAATTTCGTGACCTGATTTCGCTATTAGTTGAGTAGCTCTTCAGACGTATCGACTGTGGGATGGCTTCTCTGTCCTAGAACTTTTGGTTTTTCAAATGCAAATGTGTTTTTTATACATTCACGGATATTTGGCCGTAGAATTGCATTTCTTCATGACAAACGCTTTTTTGCGCTGCCTTTGACGTTATGAGTTTGGCTTTGAACGCTAACACGCCGTGGCAACATTTTTTCATATGTTTTCAAGGACGCGGGTTCAAATCCCAGCCGGGCGAAGATAATTTTTTATACCATATACCACAATGTGGAAAAGGGTATTATAAGTAGACATCGGATTTTGCATATTTGCATATTTTTTAATATTAAAGATACGAAGATTCTGATTGGACCAAAATTCGTTTCATATCATGTCATATTTCGTATTTATTTTGCATATTTGCATATTTTGCATATGCACAAAATATGCAAAAAATATGTAAAATATGCAAAAATATGCAAAAAATATGCAAAATATGCAAAATATGCAAACAGATTTTGATCGGAAATCGTCATAAAAGTTGTAAAATTGTCATTTAAAGTTGAAAAAACCATCAAAAAATACATAACAGTGTTCTAAACTAAGACTGTTAACCGTTTAACGTCGATGTTTTCAGCAGATTATTATGTTTTTGAGACCATTTACGACAGTGTGGAGTAGGGTGTAAAAATATGGTATCGTAATACCATTTTTTATTATTAAACTATGTAAAAACATAAAATTTGATCAAATATCAAACGTTTTATGTAAAATTCAATATTTTCTTTGTCTTCATTTGTAGCATTGGCCTGGTTTTAACTCGAAGTATTAAATCGATCTCGGATTTTTTTAGCCGGGGAGCCGCCTTAACCTTTGGTATTGTTAGATTTTAAGATTGCCTAAGTTTGAGCACAATTGGAATATGTTAAAACGTGCTACTGGGGCCTCGAAGTTATGAAAATCCAATTTTTTTGCTATTTGGCGACTTCGTTATGCGTTCAATTAAAGGCCATTCTGTTCTTAACATTTCTTGCTGAAGAACAAAGTACGTAAGTGTTCTGAATTCGAGATAATAAAGCCAATGTCCCGAAAAAGGCCTTAGGGCAAAAATGGAGTCTATTAAAAAAATTCTTCCTATCCCAGCAAAATAAATTGGAAGTAGTGCAATGTAGACTAGTTCTTTCACGGCATGTTTTTATGCAGTTCAAACGGAGTCGTGAAAAAGGCACTCCATTCCTCACATTTTAACCGCATTTGGATACAATCCAAAGAATCACATCCATTTGTCACATTGTAACAACATCCGGAGGCAGTTCAACGGAGTCGTGAAAAAGGCACTTCAATTCCTCACAATTTAACAGCATCCGGATGCAGTGCAAACGGAGTCGTGAAAAAGGCACTCCGTTCACTACATGTTATTAGCAGTTGTTAGAGATCCCTACATGTACATAAATCAGTTTGTACATCTCTACAGGCAGCGGAATACATTTCCAAAAAGAGATAATCGTGTTAACATTTCCAACCATTTGTTAATACAAACTAAATAATATTTATTTTTTTAATTAATTTCTCGTTAGAGACGAGCTTACTGACCAAGATGCTTTTTGAAAAAGGAAAGCCGACGATACGAACCCACACAATCACCACTGTGTGACATGCATGTTTCGCCTTTGGTTTAGGAAGGCTCCTCAGACACATCGACTGTGGAGCGGCTTCGCTATCCTCTAACTTATTTCCTCTTTCAAATGCAAGTTGTTTTTTTACAAAGTTGAATTTTATGTTCAAATCTTTGTATGGCTTTCATGACAAACGCTTAGCGTAGCCTTTGAAAGTTATGAGTTTGGTTCTGAACACTAACACGCCGTGACAACACTTTTTTCCATGTGTTTTTCAAGGACGTGTGTTCGAACCCCAGCCTGGCTCAAGCTGATTTTTATTTTTATTTGAAAATTTTGCCTATTAGGCGAAGGTCATTTTTTTATTATTTTTTTTAATTAATTTCTCGTTAGAGACGAGCTTACTGACCAAGATGCTTTTTGAAAAAGGAAAGCCGACGATACGAACCCACACAATCACCACTGTGTGACATGCATGTTTCGCCTTTGGTTTAGGAAGGCTCCTCAGACACATCGACTGTGGGGCGGCTTCGCTATCCTCTAACTTATTTCCTCTTTCAAATGCAAGTTGTTTTTTTACAAAGTTGAATTTTTTGTTCAAATCTTTGTATGGCTTTCATGACAAACGCTTAGCGTAGCCTTTGAAAGTTATGAGTTTGGTTCTGAACACTAACACGCCGTGACAACACTTTTTTCCATGTGTTTTTCAAGGACGTGGGTTCGAACCCCAGCCTGGCTCAAGCTGATTTTTATTTTTATTTGAAAATTTTGCCTATTAGGCGAAGGTAATTTTTTATTATTTTTTTTAATTAGTTTCTCGTTAGAGACGAGCTTACTGAGCAAGATGCTTTTTGAAAAAGGAAAGCCGACGATACGAACCCACACAATCACCACTGTGTGACATGCATGTTTCGCCTTTGGTTTAGGAAGGCTCCTCAGACACATCGACTGTGGGGCGGCTTCGCTATCCTCTAACTTAATATTTAATTTGTGAACATTTTTCCGGTAACTCACGAGAAGAAAATTTCCCAATGGAGTGCTGTTGGAGTACATTTTGAAATCTTAACTGGTGATGGGAAGACAATATCAAACCCATTTAGCAGATGAAACAAAAGCACTTAAGCTTGGATTAAATGAAGAGCGGAGGAAACACACATGTTTGCGATTGAATTCAATAGAGAATTTTCATAATTTGTGTTAATTTAATAAAGTTATTAATATTTTTGTTTTACACAAATAATAAATGCATTTTATTTTGTTATTCAAAACACTTGCTATGGACTGCCTCCAATTTTTTTTTTTATTTATTTATTTATTCAGTCTATGGAATTCATACATTTCCTTTCAGACAAAAAGTATCTTATAACTAAAAGTAAATTAAATCTAAATTATTAATAAATTTGAGCATGGGGTCACAAAAATCCAAGTTATGGCAACATATATTATTGAATTCATTTACGGCTCGAGTAATAGGCTCATTTAAGGCATAATTAGTTCTGTGGACAGGTATGCGAAAAAAGTCATTATGGCGTAAACATCTTAGTGGAACATTGAAGTTAACTTTCTCAAGTAAACTGCAGCAGTCAATGAGTCCATTAACTAACTTATACAAAAATATCTGACTTGAATAGCTTCTCATATTAAAAAGTGTTTTTAAGTGAATAAGACGGCATCTATGTTCGTACGGAGGTGGTGGATCACTAAAACTTATATCGCGAAGACAAAACTTTAAGAATCTTTTCTGAATCATCTCAAGTCGTAAGCAATGTTTTTTATAATAAGGACTCCAAATTAAAGAACCATAATCCAGCTTAGATCTGACAAAAGAAGTATACAATAACTTTAGAGTATAAGGATCCGTAAAGTTTTTGCAATTTCTTTTCAGGAAAGCCAGAGTACTATAAGCTTTTGGAATAATATAGTTTAAGTGATGAATAAACGTAAAATTAGAATCAAAAACCACCCCCAAATCTTTAATTTCATCTGCACGATTTATAACATTATTATTCAACGAATACCTATAGAAGATGGGATTTCTGCATTTAAAATAGGATACACTATAGCATTTAGAAATATTAATGTCCAACAAATTTTTGGAACACCAAATATATATATTATCAATATCCACTTGCAATTTATAAACATCGTCAAGGGAATTAATTCTCATAAATATTTTCAAATCATCAGCATACATTAGAACTGAAGACCACCTTACAACGGAGCAAATATCATTTATAAATAAAACAAATAGCAAGGGACCCAGTATACTACCTTGCGGTATACCAGAAGGAGCCAAATAATTATACGAAACTGCATCGTTTATTGATACAAAATAAATTCTGTTCATAATATATGATGATATCCACTGAAGGAAAACTGAATGAAAACCAATATGGCGCAATTTTGTTATTAAAAGACGTAAGCAAACTTTGTCGAAAGCCTTTGCAAGGTCAGTATATATTGTATCAACCTGGCAAGAATCCTCAAAACAAGATATGCAGTATTGAGAAAAGGAAAGTAGGTTTGTCACAGTTGAACGACCACGAACAAACCCATGCTGAAAAGGCGAAATGCAATTTTTTACCGAAAAATACATCTTGTCAAAAACAATATCCTCAAAGACCTTACTAACATTAGACAATTTAGATATCGGTCTATAGTTACAAACATTATCCTTAGCACCCTGTTTGAATATAGGGGTGATAGAGGCAATTTTCCATCTATCAAGGAATTTACCTTCTTTTAAAGATTTATTAAACAACAGCATTAACGGTAACGCCAAAGATTGTGCACAATTTTTAATAAAAAAGCCACATAAACCGTCCACATCAACCCTTGTAGATGGTTTAAGTTTAGAAAAACCACATCTGATATCATCTAAAGACAAAACCAAGGCACCAAAATCCACAGTTGATCCATTAATGTTGCAAGTAACATCACAAAGCGGATCAGGAACAAAATTCGAACTAAAAAAGTCGGCAAACATATCAGCAGTTTGGGAATCAACATGCGATGTTTTATCCTTGAAAAACATAGGTGACGGGTAATCAGAACTTGTCTTTTTGGAGTTTATATAATTCCAGAAAAACTTAGTGTTGCTTTTTATATTACTTTCAATATTAGAAATATATTGCTTATATAAAATTTTGTTTAAAAAGTTGAACTCCCTACAACAATCGTTGTATTTTTGCTTTGTTTGTAAACAATCATTAGCCCTAAAAGCTTTATAATACTTATTTCGAAGATTTTTTAATTTTTTTAACCCTCGAGTATACCAAGGCAGTTTATACGGACGCGGCCTGGATCGCGGAATATTCTTGGATATAATATCCTGTATATGATATAAAAAATTATCATAAGACTGAGAAAGATCTAAATGATTAAATATACTCTGCCAATCAATATTAGCAATAATACCATTTATAGTATCAAAATTACCTTCATTGAATCTAAATCCTTCAAGTTCGTACTTCGTCCTTGGAAAAAAATAAAAATCCACTCTCACTTCCAGAGGAACATGATGCATGTCAGAATTTGAAAAGGGGTTAATACATTCATAAATATCATATTTCAAGTTTGAACTAATAAAAATTAAATCTAAGATTTTTCCCAAACGGTTGGGAAATCTATTAATTTGATGCATATCCAAACCAAAAAGACCATCAATGACATCAATTTCGCACACCTTGTTAACGTTAGTGGGACATAGCAAATTACTATCAGAAACAGTTGACCAGATAATATCACAGAGATTAAAATCACCGAAAACCATTAATTCAGAATCTTTACAATCTTCATACAACTCAATTATGTTTTTAACATGGGCAGCATATAAATCATCATGAGACTTTGGGGGGATATACGACACTGAAATCAATAACTTAATACTAATACCACTAATGGAAACGCATACTTGATCCAGCGTGGAATCATCATTCACAAATCGGCATACTGAAGATTTAAAGGTTTTTCTCACAGCCACTAGGACTCCCCCACCTTTAGTACAGTGTAATCTCGCATAATCTCTATCTTTACGATAAACTTGGAACACATTCACATCAAAGAATTCTTCATCCGCAAAATCATTATTAAGCCAAGTTTCTACCAGGACTATAATATCAAAATCAAACTGAAGGGAAGCGTTGAAAATAGCTTCTAGCTTAGTCCGCATACCACCCACATTTTGATAATATATAGCTAAGTCATGACAATTACTTTCATATATCACATTTTCGAAGCCGCAGTACGTTGCTTCGCTAAAAAATCAAAAGCTCGAACTTGGACATCAGCTGGCCATAATGAGGGTTCAAACATGCTCTTATACCAACGCGGGGGGACTCCAAGTTTAAAAGAAACCCATTTCATTGCTTGTAAATCAGCATCTTTCTTCACAAGCTTATAACATTCCATATTATTTTTCGATACATTTGTATGTTTTTCCACATAGCTCAAAATTTGCTCGCAAGTTACATTGGGTTTAAAAAACGAAATGTGAACCCATTTTTTTGAAGCAAAAACATCCAATTCATCATTATTGTTGTCACCAAAAACAACACGTCTTCTGTTTCGCTTTAATGTAGGCCTGATCCAGTTCGAGTTTGTCGCTGGGTTATTATTGACTTTAGAAGTGGTTGCAGTAGACGTCGAAAGAGCATCAAAAATATCATTATTGTTCTCATTCCTCGATGGGCTATGCATAAGTGTAACGTTAGCAGCAGTAACGTCATTTGCATTGTTGGTTGAGCCCTTGTACACAGAGATACCAGAATTAACAGCAGCAGCAGTTGACTCTCTTGCAGCGGCAGAATAACTCTCAGACTCTCTTGCAGTTAGAGAGCGACCAGAATTAACACTAAGAATTCCAGCAGGGAGATCATTAAATGAACATTCGTCAGCACCATCAGTAAGCAAAACATCATTAGTCCCGAGAGCATTGGGTACACTTGTTGCAGAAGTACCAACAAAAAAATTATTTAGCAGCATAACATCCGCGGTAGGTGAATGACCTACCCCAAAACCAGCAGAATTGGCCTTGGGCGATGGATTGATTTGTTGCAGGGATGGAAAAGTAAAAAATTCAAACAGTACTAAAATGGTACTTTTTTCATTGAAAAGGTACTTTTTTAATATTTTTTAAGGAAAAAAATATAAAAAATTGTTATTCAGTAAAAAAACAACAACAAAGGCTTATATCTTTGTAATCTGAAGATTATTTCAAAACGGTATATATATATATATATATATTTATACCATACTGGAGGGTATAATTAATTTTGTCATTCCGTTTGTAACACATCGAAATATTCGTCGGAGACCCTATAAAGTATTTAACCAGGTCCGTTGAATTCCACGTACAGGTCTCAATATTTAATATGGGGCTTTTTTATTTGGTACAGAAGCTTCAATTACTCTATCTCTATCGGTTCACGTTTTGATATAGCTCCCACACAACGGTACCTCCCGATTTTCGGTATTTTGAAGCTTTGAGCCACATTATCATACCAAAATTGTTGAAATTTGGTATTTAATCTTCGTTGGGGCTACAAAACTCTCCCCCAGAAATTTGTCAGTGCGGGTCCACGTTCTGACATAGCCCCCATAGAACGGTATTTTAAAAGTTTTAGCCTCATTATCCCATCGAAATAACTGAAAATTGATACTATCGTAAATTCGACTATCGTTTTGATCGCTGTCGTAAAGCCTTGTTTATATTTAACTCTAAACAAATTATTTTTTAAACAATTCGTGACAGATAGTCCAAAAAAAATTTTGGTGGCCGATATAAACTTTGTTTTTCGTCAGTAATCAAAACGATAGTCAGACTGTCGTTGGTTTTGTAGCACCATATGGCCCCCATAGAAGAGGTATTGCAGATTCTCATATTGGAATGTACTTCGATACCGCTCGGTGTGAAGTCTTTTAAATGATTAGCCTACCGTTGTGGCTGTATACTTGATATTTTGGATTCTCAAAGGGTGGAAGAACTCCACAAAGAAAATGATCAATATATTTTGGTATGTTCCCAACATATATCCAGATTTTTAAAATTTCTAGTAAACTTATATTGAATTTAGCATTTTTAGTTCCACATAAAATTTTTCTAGACTATAGTATTGAAATGGTACTTAATTGGCCGCGGGGGTACTTCGGTACTTTTCATAGTGAAATGGTACTGAAAAAAGTACTATTGTACTGAATTTTCCATCCCTGATTTGTTGTAAACCAACACTAGCATTGTTGCCAATAAATGAGCGAAATTGCACTTTCAACTCTCTTACTTCACTGGACAGAATTGAAATAGATGCAATCAGTTCTCTTGAGACAGATGCGCAATCATCGCAATTAAAAACAATATTTATTGAATTTTTTAACAGTTTATAATCATTGTCATTGTTAACACCAGCACACAGTCTATGAAATCTTGAGCAACAAATTTTGCATCTGATGTATACATTGTTGCTAAATGCCTTGAAGCATTTTCCACAAACAGATCTTTTACTTTGCGACATTACAAAAAAATGCGTGTTGAATCAACGAACAACTGAACTGAACTGAACTGATTTAATTTACTTTTAGTTATAAGATACTTTTTGTCTGAAAGGAAATGTATGAATTCCATAGACTGAATAAATAAATAAAAAAAGATAATTCTACCCCAAAGGGTCAGTTAAAATGCAATGCCAAAGGGTCAGTTAAAATGCGGTGCAAAGGAGTGCCTCTTTCCGGGGTCACTCCCTTGTAAAAATCATGAGTGAAAATGCATAATTTGATGCACTTCCAAATCACTTGTACATATCATTTAACTGCCTCTTTGGAGGCAAACTTTTCGCTGGGATATTATCAATTTTTGGGAATGAAAACGAATGTATTTTACTTTATTTGAAAATGTTGTCTATTAGGGCGAATATTTATTTTAATTTTAATTTATTTCACGTTGGAGTCGAGCTTAATGATCGGTGATGTTTGCAAGTGAAAAAGGTAAGCCGAAGATTCGAACCCACACAACCACCATGTTTCGCCTTTTGTAGAGACTCATCAGACATATCGGCCGTGGAATGGCTTCGCTATCCATCAAACATTTCCTTTTTCAAATGCAATTTTGTTTTTACAAAGATGGACATTTGTACATTCATTGTATGGCCTCAATGATAAACGCTTACATTTTGTTCACACATATTTAAATTTACATAAGGGACTGACATAATGTGGGTTTGGAGCCATCTGGGTACTGATGACAACTTGGTGATGAACTCGACTCCTTGCTATGTCGCTCACAATTTTCAAGTGGTTTTTTTTTTTGTATTAAACTCAATCTATTGTCTCTATTTCTTTTCAACCTATTGATAATGTTTACCCAATATAACCTATATTATATCTGTATAAACATTATCTTGTTCATTATACGTTTAGTAAAATCAATTACCCAAACTCTCACTTATAACACTCAGTAGTTGTCGTGTGGGATACCAAATAAATAAATAAAATAGAAAAAACATTCTAGGGGCATTAAACGCAAGGTGCTTCGCTCTCAACAATTTTTCTAACAAGTTTGTACAGTGGTACAGAAGTTCTCGACCTAATATCTGCTTGAGCTGTTGCGACCCCATTATTCTAGGCATCTGTACACTGCTAGTTCTTGTTTCTCCCATGAGCTACTGTCAGTTTCAGGAACGACTAGGAGTTGTTCTTTACCTCCATGTGATACCAGAACAGCAACCGGTTTTTTCTTCTCTGTTTTGAGAATATCTGGTAATAGTTTTCCATGCCAGTGCACGCAAATAGCCTCGTTCCTTGAAGTTGTTGCGTGTATTTTTCACGGTTTATACTC
>NW_027411755.1:104611488-104806488 GCF_047663935.1 Musca autumnalis
AGGCTGATAGACTTTGCAGCTGCAAAGAACATGGTAGTTAGCAGTACCAGATTTAATAATCTCGATATTCATAAGGGCACCTGGCTGTCTCCAGATCAGAAAACAAGAAATCAAATTGATCATGTTGTGATAGATGGAAGACATTCATTGAGCGTGTTGGATGTACGATCGTTCCGAGGAGCAAATATTGATTCGGACCACTGCCTTGTTGCAGCAAAGGTACGCACCTGCTTAAACGTAGCAAACAAAGTACGAACAGACACAACACGAAAGTTAGACATCGGTAAGCTGCAATCACAACAGATAGCCACAGCATATTCCACTCAACTAGCCCAATTGCTTAATCAAAGCACTCCTCATCCCGATAACATATCAGCGCAATGGCAAAGCATTACCCACTCCATGCAAACAGCCGCAAAATCCATACTTGGATACCAGAGGCCTCCACCAAGGAATCCATGGTATGGTCAGGAGTGTCGTGCTGCCACCGAAGAGAAAAATGCGGCACATAGGGCTACTTTACAATCCGTAGCAACGCGTAGCGCACGAGAGAGATACAGGGAGAAAAGAAGAGAGGAGAAACGTCTTTTCCGCAGGAAAAAGAGAGAGATGGAAAAGCGGGAGGGTGAAAAAATCGAGATGTACAGGAGCCAGAATGAAGTCCGAAAATTCTACCAAAGAGTCAAGCATCAAACTGATGACTTTGGTACAGGCACATCCTCCTGTAGAGACCAGCAAGGTAATTTGGTAACTGATACAGATAGTGTACTCAGGATATGGAAAGAACATTTTTCAAAACTGTTGGTATCCAATAGCAGCGAAGACGACGAAGATACCACAGTCCCAATCCCAGAAGATGGTATTGAATGTATACCGCCCAGCCAAGATGAGGTAAAGACAGCAATAAATCGGCTGAGGAATAATAAGGCAGCAGGAGCTTATGGCTTACCAGCCGAGCTGTTCAAAACCGGAGGCGACACGCTGATAAGGTGTATTCATCAGGGGTCCTCAGTTAAAATAGGAAAGAACCTCTCCGAAGAGTTTGGTACCAAAAGAGGTTTCAGACAAGGAGACAGCCTTTCGTGTGATCTCTTTAACATCCTGCTGGAAAAGGTTATACGAGAGGCAAACGTCAAAAGAAGTGGCACAATCTACACCAATAGTCACATGTTACTTGCTTATGCTGATGATATAGACATCATAGTCCGATCAGTAAAGAAAGTAACTGATACCTTTATGAAGGTCGAAGGAGAATCTGCTAAAGTGGGTCTGGCGGTAAACGATGAGAACACCAAGTTGATGGTGTCGACGCGCAATGCGTCCATTGAGCTCGGACCGACTGTGGAAGTTGGTTCCTATAATATTGAGGTAGTAAAAGACTTCGTCTACCTCGGCACCTCCGTAAACACAGTAAACGACATAAGTTGTGAAATAAAAAGAAGAATTATATTGGCCAACAGATGCTACTTTGGTTTAAGTAATCAGTTTAAAAACAAAGCCACATCTGGTCAAACAAAAATAACGCTCTACAAAACACTGATACTACCCGTGCTGATGTATGGCTCCGAAGCTTGGGTATTTGCGCAAGCAGACATGGCAGTGCTTGGTGTGTTTGAGAGAAAAATTCTTCGAAAGATCTACGGACCAATCTGCGTTGACGCTGAATATCGACGTCGCATGAACCACGAGCTGTATCTGCTACACAACGACATCAGTATTGTTAAACGTATCGAGATACAGCGATTGCGTTGGCTAGGCCATATCATAAGAATGAGCGATGATGACCCCGCTAAAAAGGTGTATAAACACGGACCGCTTGGCGGTGCACGCAGAATTGGCAGGCCAAGCAATAGATGGCGCAAACAAATGGATGATGAGATGAAAAGGCGCGGTATTCCAGAAAGCGAAGCAACAAATAGAGACAATTGGAGATCTTTTCTTAGTTCGGCCTATAGAACAAATGTTCTGTAATGGGCCAGCTAAGTAAGTAAGTAATGTGAGGAACAATTCTATGGGGGCTATTTCAAAACGTCGATCTATACCGACAAATTTCTGACGGAAAGTTTTTAGGCTCAAAGAAGACTAAGTACCAAATTTCATATATTTCGGTAAGAGGATGTGGCTAAAACTTAAAAAATACCGAAAATTAAGAAGTACGCTTCTATGGGGATATAGGAAGACGTGGACCTATACTGATAATACTCTTCTGGAATATTTTATAACTCTTGGAAGACGAAATAACGAATTTCAGCCATTTCGGTTGGATATTGACGTCACAATCTTCAGTATTACGAAAATCGGGAGGTACCGTTCTATGGGGGCTATATCGAAACGTTGACCTATACCGACGAATTTTAGTCAGAAATGGGGCAATATGAAAGCGTGGACCTGTACAGACATATTTCTGGCGAACAGTTTATATCACATTAAAGACTTAATACCAAATTTCAGCCATTTTGAAGACACAACCTTCAAAATACGAAAAATCGGGAGGTACCTTTCAATGGGGGCTATATGAAGGAGTGGACCTATACCGACAAATTTAAAGGGGAAGTTTGAGTACCGCCAACGAAGTCTAAATACCAGTTATTTCGGTGGAATATTGAGGACACAACGTTCAAAATACCGAAAATCGGGAGGTACCGTTTAATGGGGGCTATATGAAGGCATGGGCCGATACCGACAAGGTTCTGGGGGAAAGTTTTATACCCTAAAGAAGACTACGTACCAAATTTCAGCCATTTTGGTAGGATAATGAAGCTAAAACCTTCAAAATACCGAAAATCAGGAGGCACCGTTCCATGGGGCTATATCAATACGTGGACCGATATATCCCATTTTCAATACCAACCATCCTGCATGTAATAAAAACTTCTGTACCAAATTTTGACTCTCTATCTTTAAAATTGCGAGCTGTATCTTGATTTCAACAGACAGACGGACGGACGGACATGGTCAAATCGACATAAAATTTTATGCTGATCAATAATATATATACTTTATAGGTTCTCCGACGAATATTTCGATGTGTTACAAACGGAATGACAAATTACATTATACCCTCTATATGGTGGAGGGTATAATAAATATCAAATTGGAAATCAATTGGTACCAAAAACCAACAGCTTCGGGACGCATCATAAAATTTTTTCTCGAAACATCTGAGGCAGATGATCATCAACACTGGACGAAACCTCATCAATAGAGTTCTAAGCATAAGTGACAAGAAATTCCATCATGACAATATCGTAAAAATCAAGGACATATTATCAAAAAATTTTTTTCCCAAAAGATTAATCGAAAATTTAATTAATAATTCTACAATACAAAAACCAAAAGAGAATATTGAGAAAACTTACAAAAGCATGATATACATTCCTGGTACATCAGAAAGATTTCAACATGCTGATCTTTACCACAAGAATAAATATAACGTAGCATCTTAGCCCACCAACACTTTAAAACGTCTTTTTAGCCAAATTAAGAATAATGTTGCAAAACTCGAAAAACACTATATTGTATACCGGATTGAATGCGATGGTAATGAACAAGAAAAATGTGGAAAAATGTATGTCGGTACCACGAAGAACAAACTTAAAAATAGATTATCTGCCCATAGATCTGACATAAAACTTAGACATAGAAACACAATCCAAAAAACAGCAATTGCAGACCACTGCAGAGTCTAATAACCACTTGTCAAATTTTGAGAGTGTTCACATACTTCAATCAGAGAGTAATTATAACAGGAGATTAACATTAGAAATGTTACATATTAACAGCTGACCAGCCAACAAGAAGATAAACTACAAGAGCGATACTGACAATGCAGCATATTGCTACCGTCATTTGACACAAAAGAGATCGTGCAATCGTAGAAACATTTAGTGCAATATTTACATTCGACAATGGTAGTGAAACTACATTAGTTCTAAGTAAAAATTGACTTAAATATTTTACGTAAATTGTAAGCGAACTCATGTGTATGTTTTTGTGTTTATCTTTACATTATGCTGTGATATAATCTATTAAGTAACAAACATTGTTATTGTTTTTGTAGATCTTCCCTGAAGATGCAATTTTAGCTTTGTTCCTTTACTTTTTTAATGGTAAGGGTGGTAAAAGAGGAAAGTGTCAAAATTGCTCAAAATTGCTCTCTCATGAACATTTTTACCAGAAAAGAAAAGGAACGGAAAAATGGTAGATCTGGCAGCAATGTCAAAAAGAAACATAAAAAATCAATTTTCGTCTTTTATTTCACAGTTTTTAATTCAGTTTTGTCAGCGTTCGACTTTTTCTTCTGTTTTTCGTCCATTTTCTTTTTCATTGTGAAATAATCGTCAAACAAAAGTCGAAAAATCAATTCTGCCATTTTTTACCTGCAGACATTTTGCTGGTAGCCTGTGGTAGAAGAGAAAGCCATTTTCGCTCTCTCTCCACTCTCACTCTCTTAAAAATTGCTTCCAGTTTTGCCACTTTTCGGGGTTAAGGAACGCTTTGCAGGTTAAAAATGGTAACAAATGGTAACCTCAGGTAAGTAAAGGAACACAGCTTTTATAATTGCGAAATATTGGAATGAAGAAGAAATAAAAAGAAACTTATGACCTCAAGCTCAAGTATAAACTTTTGCTCTGTTCCAGAAGCTGCAAGAAGCTCCTATTTTTTACTACGATAACATTTTTTCCTTTATGTTATCGGAAAAAATAGTAAAAATTAGTAGATTCTGGCAGTTCTGGAACAGAACATTTATTTATCATTTCGATATAATGTTTTAAAATATCGATTGCTATCGATATTATCGTTAACTTGTCAACACCATTAATTTGGAGATGAAAATGGCGGAAATGTCAATAAT
Source organism: Musca autumnalis (assembly GCF_047663935.1). NCBI lineage: Eukaryota > Metazoa > Arthropoda > Insecta > Diptera > Muscidae > Musca > Musca autumnalis. The sequence continues at coordinate 104,616,344 of NW_027411755.1, forward strand.
TTTCTTGAAATTTTGCTCAAGTAGTTCACAGAAATGTAAAGGAGAATAAATAATTGCTTTTATTTTATAAAAAATATTAAAAAAAAACATTTTACTTTTCCAAAAATGTGTACGTGTTACTACGGACTTACTTTCTCACACACAGACGACAGAAAAGCAGCGATGTTTCTATTTATTTCAATGAATTTCAGGTTAGGTGTTTTTATTCCGATAATATCGATAGGCAAAACTATCTATCGATATTGAATTTTTAAATAATAATCGATATTATCGATAGTGCCATCGATTTTTTGCCAGCTATAATACACTATGATAAAACAATTGCTCTGTTCCAGAACCTGCAAGAAGCTACTAATTTTTACTACGGTAACATTTTTTCCTTTATGTTATCGGAAAAAATAGTAAAAATTCGTAGATTATTGCAGTCAATTTGTACAAATTTGTACAAGTCCAGTAACTTCTTGTAATCGACTAAGCTCTTTTGCATTGTACTGTAGAGTAAACGAACAACATCCAGTAACAATTTGTACAAATTTTGAGTAAACGAACACACATAAAAGCAATGCCCAGCTGACTGAACTGCTCTAAAGTGGGGTTCAGACGATCAGTTTTGACTCACAGCTTTTGGTCAAATATCGATTGCTTCAGTTTTGTTGTGCTGTTCGTAGCGGCCATACAGTCATTCAAGTTGGATGACAAACCAACAGTCAAGTTGAAAAATTACTGTGTTCACATATCTATAAAATCATATAAATAACAACTTTTATTAATAAATATGGATGACAAAAAGATTGGATGTGCATTTTTGATTTTGATCATTTTGCTTTTAGAGGAAGAAAATAAAGTGACAAGAAGAAGGAAATGGGTAAAAAAATGGATAGCCTCCCGAAAACAGTATTCACATGTGAATATTTTAAAAGAAATTCGAGATTCCGAGCCTTACGCTGTCCACTCCAGCTCCAGAAGATTCAGATTGCTTTATTTTTTTTCAATTCCCTTCTGTACGATGAGCGGATTACGTTTATTTTCTTCTTGACGTCGTCAATAGAACAATCCTTCTTGTATTTCTTCATTACATTTAGTAGTTCTCCATATGCTTTTGTTTTAATGTCGCGCATCATATATTCTGGACTGGTTATGTCCCAGAGGCATCTTTGCATTTCGTAGCAACATAAAAATTCCTTTAAAAATTAATTTTCGTTGTCCATGTTTGTCGTTTTGTTTGCAATTTTTCGCTTGGCCGATATTAAAATGAAGGAAAAGATTTTTGTCTGCTATTTTTATCTCTTATTTGCAATAATAATCAATCAAATTAATAAAAACACACGACTTTTTTAACTTTTATTTGATATTTACTCTGCTAATTTATTCCTTGACTGACGTTGTTTCGTTCACACGGTCAAACAAACAAACAACCAACAGCTGACTGTCCAACATCCACAAAAAATTTTGTGGTTGCCTGATGACTGACAAAAATGAACGACCACACTGGCAAACAACCGATTATTTGAGCAAAGCTGTCAGTCAAAACTGATCGTCTGAACCCCACTTAACGTGTCAAATTCCATACGATGTATATTAAGTAGGGTACACATCGACAGTCAAAACTGACAGTCAACGTCCTTTTAGTACAATTTTCTCGCAAATAAAAGAATTTCTTTAGCTAAAAATATATGAAATATAATATGTAAAGTATTAGTTACATATTAGGAAAGTAATTATTCAGCTAGACTTTGATATTAACGAAACAGACCTCGATGACTGTCAGTTTTGCTGGTCAGTTAGTACACACTGATATACACATAGCCCAGAAAGTCTGCTTTCACATTGCTACTTTTCAAAAACGATACTAAAACATTACTTAAATGTATAAATGAGTACAGTTTTTCCTTCATAAATATTTTATTCGTACAAGAATAAAAAGAAAAACTTCAGAAGAGTTGCCGCATCTCTACGCGGCTGAATGTGTGCTGAAACACGATTTTCGTATGCTTTAACTTTTTACTTAAAGCCGGAAGAACATGCAACTTAATGAATTAAGCCAGAAATCCTCTTAAGCGCCATAATTTAACTGTTTTGGGACAACACGTGTCCCAACGTGTCACTAAACGGACCGTATGTGCCGAGGGCTTAATGGCCTTAACTGTATGTGTGACTGACTTTCGTATCGTCAGTTGCTTTACAAATGACTAAAAATCTGAGAAGTATTGTGTTTCCTAACGCCGTTGTACTTAACAACTGTGAAGCTACGTGTTCCAAAACGTCAAAAACAAGCATTTTTAACGCAGGTAGAAAGCAAACATGTATCATTTTTATTTCTGATACATTTAGTTGCATTTTCGAGGAACAATGTATGAGTGTGCAACTTAAATATTTTAAGAAGTTTAAACAACACAATGCAACTGACGATACGGAAGTCAGCCTACATATCGCAATTGGAAACAAGTCAAGTTTAGGGCCTGGTCCCCGATCTTGATGATATATATACCACAGATAGCCCTTGTGGCCCTGAGTATAACGATATACATTTTGTCTTGCAAAAGTCCATACTTCCCGAAATATGGGCCTTCAAATTTCCCCAAATACCAATGACATTCCCATATTTTTACCGCCGACCAATGCAATATGTGTATTATTGTAGTTTGTTTTTAAGTAGCAGGCCTTCGGCCGGGTGCCACCGTGGTGCAATGGTATGCACGCCCGCCTTGCACGCAGAAGGTCGGGGTTCGATTCCCCGGCCAAGCAACATCAAACATTTTTCAACGGTGGCAAAATACCCCTCAGTAATGTTGGCGACATTTCCTGAGTATTCCAGCCTTGAAAAACTTCTCCACAATTGGTGTCTTAAGACACGCCGTTCGGACTCGGCAATAAACAGTAGGTCCCATATCATTGAGCTAAATATGAATCGGGGTGCACTCATTGATATGAGAGAAGTCTCCCTTGTCCCGTATGGGATGTTGTGGAACAGTGTTGTTGTTTGTTTGTTAGGCCTTCGGCCGGGGATTTAAGACTTTTTCCTATGGACAAGAGCAAATCTCGGAAATGGAGTTTACATTCTGAAAAAGGCTGTATAAGAAAGAGCATGGCTCCCAATTTTTTATGCACAAATTCAACTACTGCCTTTATTCGTAATCCAAGCGGTTTCATTGCGGCATTCTTTAAGGAACATGAAGAAGGTAGATGGTAAAAAATGTGTTTATTTCAAAGCAAAAACTAAAAACAAAATTATTAATGAAAAATGTAAATATTTATTGAATTCGACAATAATAATACTTGGAAATTTTTGTCCACAGAAAGACTTCGGAAACGTTAATATACATAAATATCATGTCTGGGAAGTGCGTACATTCTTTTTCGAAAGCTCCGAAAAACATACGATTTTCGAAAAAAAAATATGGGGTTTCTTTCCTTTAGCTACCGTACTCAGAAAAATTTGAAAATTTGTACTGATTTCAATGATATTGTTACGGAATTAGGTTTAACTAATCTCCGTGTAGACGTTGTTTTATTCCCCGATACGATTTGTACCAAATAAAACAGGGTTCGTTTTAGATTACGTTTCTACAATGCTTTATTTACTTTATTACACTTATTCGGAACTGACTGTAATAGCTAAGTACACAGCTTTACTTTACTTCTTTACTAGTCGATGTTTACACTTCGGTATAAAGTTCACAACTAAAACGTCATTGCCATTTCCCCTGTATTTATACCCCAAAGTCTCCCTGTTCTAGAAGTATCCACAAAATCTGGCAACATCTCGAATCTGTGCAACGAACACACAGACGCACATTCGCACTAAGCGAACAACTATACTCACATACATACATGGGGGGAATACAATTGGACGACAAGCACAGTAATGACGTAACTACAACAACAAACAGATGCAAGAAATAACGAAGTAACAAACTAAACAATAATTACATGATTGTGGCAAAACAAAACAGAAGCACATAAATGAAAGGTAAATAACTAGAATAATGAAGAGATTTCTACATGGTAGTTGTTGTTGTTGCTTAAATAAAGTAACTGCGTAATAAAACTTTACGTTACAATTCAAATTTTTAAATTAACGGAAATTAAACTAAGCTAACTTAAACCTATCAGTTACATTCGTAACATTGCCTCCCGCTTAAGCCTGTTCGTCCCGAATAGGCACAGTTCCCTCTCTGTGGTATGGGCATTCGTAACACTGCCTCTCGCTTAAGCCTGTTCCTCATGACCTGGCACAGTTCTCGTTCCATAGCGGGCCAACCGTTCTAGATGTACCACCTTCATCTTTGATCTAGGGCTGTCGCTCTTCTGTATGCGATACACGACGTCATTTATTTTCGTGACTACCTTGTAGGGGCCTTCCCAGTGCGTTTGTAATTTGGGGCATAGTCCTTTTTTCCGTTGTGGGTTAAACAATAGTACAAGTTGCCCTTCTTGGAACCCATCAGTATTTGCCGCTCGATCGTACCTCGCCTTCATGCGATTGCTGACCATTTTTATCCGATGGAGTACTGCATCGTGGACTTCACTGAAAGAGTTTTGACTGTTTTCATCGTTATCAATTTCGGGGTTTGGTGTGGCTCCGAATATCAGGTCACCAGGCAGCTTTAATTCATTGCCGAACAAAATTCTGGCTGGGGTTCGAGATGTGGAGTCATGAATGGCCGATCTATAGGCTAGTAGGAATTTTGGAATATGCTCATCCCAGTCTCTTTGGCCGCTATCTACCACCTTTCGTAGATGCTCTTCCAGGGTGCGATTAAATCTTTCCACCATGCCATCTGATTGTGGATGCAGGGGCGTTGTCCTCGTTTTCTTGATTCCGTAGGTGTCACACATTTCTTTGAAGATCGCTGACTCAAAATTTCTTCCTTGATCGGAATGAACCTCGGATGGGACACCATAGCGACAAATCCAATTCTTGCTGAACACATCCACTATTGTCTTGGCTTCCTGGTTGGGAATGGCATAAACCTCTGGCCATTTGCTGAAGTAATCCATGACCACTAAGACATACCGGTTCCCAGAGTCGCTTATTGGAAACGGTCCAGCCACATCCATTGCGATTCTTTCAAATGGAGCTCCTGAATTATACTGTTGCATGTGGCCTCGATTCTTCCGGGTTGGACCTTTAGCTCTTATACACCTCTCACAGTTGGCAATCCAGTCTGCGATGGATTTCTGACAGCCGACCCAGTAGAACCTCTGCTTTATCTTTTCAGCAGTCTTTGTCACACCAAGGTGTCCTCCACTTGGTCCATCGTGAAACTCTGACAAGACGTCTTTTATTTTGGAGTCTGGTACGACGATCAAGTTACGGTGTGTTTTTCCATCGTCGCTCTCCCACTTACGATGTAGGCACCCCTCTATTAGAAGTAGACTGTTCCACTGGGCCCAATAAGATTTCAAAAGGGGGCTTTCGGGCGCTATTTCTTTGCGACTAGGGCGTTCGCCCATTTCCATAGCAGAAATTATTTTGCCTAGGGTGCGATCTTTTCTTTGTTCCGCCGACCAATCCTCGCCGGACTCAACTTGCAGTAGCCGGACATCGACGATACTTGCTTTGCTTTCAGCCTTCAAGCAATGTCTACATTCAATTTTGCATGGCCGACGAGACAGGGCATCAGCATTACCGTGTTTTCCACCTTTTCTGTGCTCGATACTTAGGTCATAACTCTGAAGCCTCTCTATCCAACGGGCCAATTGACCTTCCGGGTTCTTAAACTGGAGCAGCCATCGCAGAGCGGAATGATCGGTTCTTAGCAGGAAGGGCTGTCCATACAGGTATTTGTGATAGTGTTTGATGCTCTCCACAACTGCCAGCAGCTCTCTCCTCGTCACACAGTAATTCCTCTCAGGCTTTGACAATGTTCGGCTGTAGTACCCGATGACTTTTTCTTGGCCGTCTATTTCCTAGGAAAGGACACCACCGATCCCGTATGCACTGGCGTCAGTGTCCAACACAAACTTACCGCCCGGTACAGGGTACGCCAAAAGAGGGGCTGTGCAGAGCATGTCTTTGAGTTTTTGGAATGCCTCTTCCTGATCGTTGCTCCACAGAAATTTCTGCCCTTTTTGAGTCAATCGGTGTAAGCTTGCGGCAATGCTGGCAAAATTGGGGACAAACCGACGGTAATAGGTGCAGAGACCCAGAAAACTTCGCAGCTCATGGAGGTTTCGAGGCTGCGGCCAGTCTCTGACGGCTTTAATCTTCTCGCTATCCGTCGATATGCCCTCCGTCGTCACATGGTGCCCCGGGAACTTTAGTTCTCGCTGGAAGAGGCTACACTTCTTCGGGTTCAGTTTCAGGCCCGAAGACGATAGCTGCTGGAGTACATTCCTTAAATTCGTGAGGTGTTCGTCGAAGGTCTGTCCCATGACTATGATGTCATCCAAGTATATAAGGCACGACTTCCACTGAAACCCTTTCAGCACCCGCTCCATCAGCCTTTCAAAGGTGGCCGGGGCGTTGCAGAGCCCGAATGGCATGACATTAAATTGCCAGAGACCGCCGTTAACGCCAAACGCTGTCTTTTCCTTATCTTTTTCGGCTATCTCTACCTGCCAGTAACCACTCTGCAGATCGAGGGTAGAGAACCATGACGTCCCGGCTAATGTGTCTAGTGTGTCATCGATTCTTGGGAGCGGGTAGCTATCTTTCATGGTGACATCATTTAGTTTTCTGTAATCCACACAAAATCTGGTACTCCCATCTTTCTTCTTGACCAGAACTACTGGGGAACACCAGGGACTCGACGACGGTTCGATCACCCCACTCTCCTCCATTTCGCTTATCAACTTCTGGACTTCGTCCCTTTTTGCCAGTGGAACGCTTCTTGGGGCCTGTTTTATTGGTCTTGCGTCTGCCGTGTTTATTTCATGTTTCACCACCGATGTTCTTCCTTGATGCCCTTTTTTAGACGCAAAGGTAGAGGCATGTTTCCCTAATAACTGCTTGGCCTTGTTCTTCTCGGAAGGTGATAAGTTGTGTGTCCACTCCTTGATGTAACCATCGAGGTGCTTCTTTTCCATGGCTGCTGATTTTTCGATGTTATTTTCCAAATTGATTACAGCTTCAGCTGGTGTACATTGTCCAGCATCGGAAAATTGACAAATTTGTTCTTGTTTGTCTGACAGGTTCAAAACTCTAACTGGAATCAATCCATCATCGTTGCTTTTCACCAGGGCATTCGCTATTAAGATTTTACTATTTTTATTTTCCGCTGGTTCCACCACCCACAATTTCCCGACTCCACAATCTCCATCCAGTGGTACCCATATCAATGTTTCGGCACAAGGCGGTATAATCTCTGGATGCTCCGTAGTCAGGCGTCTAATAGATGTGTTTTCCTCGTAACCCATATTTAATGGAATTTCCACATTGGACCATGTCATCACACGTTCTTTCATATCCAGATTAAGACCAAAGGCAATCATAAAATCTGCGCCTATTATAACTTCGTGTACGATATCAGCCACTATAAACTCGTAATCGACCGATTTATTGGCAATAGTAAGTCTCACGGTTATCTTTCCATGTACTGCCGCAGGCTCCCCCGTTGCTGTGCGCAATCTGACTCCATTTAGTGGCATTATCTTTCCTTTTGCCAGATCTGATCTGATGATTGACTTTGATGCGCCTGTATCCAAGGTCAGAATTCGCTTGTCGCCATTGATGTAACCAGTTGTTGTAAGGTTGTGGTTTTTCTGCTGTACAATCGCTATGGAGATTGTGGGGCCGTCGTCGATGCGAGCCAGTTCACGCCCCGCTGGACTGGCTCGATTTAGTTTAACGGTGACTCATTTGCAGAACGTTGAACCACTCTTTTACTTTCCCTTGACGGGGGTGGTGACGATGACCCCGATCGCTTCGCTCTACAATCACGCGCAAAATGACCCATTTTGTCGCAATTGTGACACCTACCCCTGGGCTTAGTTGGTGCTGCCGTATAACGTTCTTCTTTTAATGCCTGCTTCAGTGCTGCCACCATCTCGTTAGTAAGAGATTTGCGTTCATCGAACTCGGTATCCAGTTTGCGGACCTTGTGAGTCTGGGGATTAGTGATTATTCTTGCCGTCTCTTGTGTAAGGGCGTACGACACGGTTTCAGCAAATGACGATTTTGGTGACGCATATGTTGCACGTTTGATCTCGGCGTCACGTATACCATTCACAAATGTTTCGATTTTCATACGGTCCAACAATGGATGGTTTTCTCCTGGATACGTCATTAGCACCAAACGTTCTACCTCCGTTGCGAAGTCCTGTAAGGTCTCATTTGGCTTCTGTATTCTTCCCCTTAATTCCATTAAGTAGATGTTTTGCTTATGTTCGCCACCGTACTTACGTTCGAGAGCAGCCATTATATCCTCATAACTGTTTCTAGAAGCGGCGGGAATACTCTGTAATACGTCAGCAGCATCACCCTTCAATGCCATAAGGAGTGATACCGCCTTTTCGTTGTCGTTCCAAGAATCTCTAGCAGCCACTGTCTCGAACTGTAATTTGAACACATTGAAAGAAGTAGAGCCGTCGAACACTGGAGGCTTAATTTTTAACGCGTTATGGATAGCTCTCACTGGACCGCCTTTAATTTCCAGTTCCGACATTTTCTTTTCTATGCCCAGAATCTTCTCATCCTGAGCCAGAAATTTCTCGTCAACAGACAAAATCTTTTTATCCAACTCTTTAATTTGTACCTCCACGTTTTCTACTCTCTTTTCAATCACCATCGTGATGTTCTCGAGTTTCTCGTTAATTGTTCTAGAATTTACCTCTAATTTCTCTTCCATGCCCTTAGCGATTTTTCTAGAGTTCTCTTCTAACTTTTCCTCTAATTTTTTGAAATATTCTTCACTCTTTCTGGAATTTTCTTCCATTTTAGCATCTAATTTCTCCATCATTTTACTGGAATTTTCTTCATTCTTCCTAGACATCTCTTCTAACATCTTACAGTTGTCAGATTTCATTTCCGCCATAAGTCTTCTTGAATTTTCTTCATTTTTCTGGTTCATTTCCAGCATCATCATAGCCAGCATTGACTTCAAATCGTCACCCCTGGCAGCTACCGACGAAACTTCCTCAACGCTGGATTCGTCCTTTGCCGATAACTCGACTTCTTCCTTACCGTCGAACTCATATTCATCGATGTTCATTCCACGGCGCTCGAACTCTTCCAACAAGCGTTTTTGTAGTTCGGCCTTGTTGCCAGTAGAACACAACTCCAACTTACTTAGCTCCTTCTTCAAGTCTTCCACTCGTAGATCCTTAAACTTCATTGTAGGATGATCGTAATCTCACTTCCTGACACCAATTGTTACGGAATTAGGTTTAACTAATCTCCGTGTAGACGTTGTTTTATTCCCCGATACGATTTTACCAAATAAAACAGGGTTCGTTTTAGATTACGTTTCTACAATGCTTTATTTACTTTATTACACTTATTCGGAACTGACTGTTATAGCTAAGTACACAGCTTTACTTTACTTCTTTACTAGTCGATGTTTACACTTCGGTATAAAGTTCACAACTAAAACGTCATTGCCATTTCCCCTGTATTTATACCCCAAAGTCTCCCTGTTCTAGAAGTATCCACAAAATCTGGCAACATCTCGAATCTGTGCAACGAACACACAGACGCACATTCGCACTAAGCGAAAAACTATACTCACATACATACATGGGGGGGAATACAATTGGACGACAAGCACAGTAATGACGTAACTACAACAACAAACATATGCAAGAAATAACGAAGTAACAAACTAAACAATAATTACATGATTGTGGCAAAAAAAAAACAGAAGCACATAAATGAAAGGTAAATAACTAGAATAATGAAGAGATTTCTACATGGTAGTTGTTGTTGTTGCTTAAATAAAGTAACTGCGTAATAAAACTTTACGTTACAATTCAAATTTTTAAATTAACGGAAATTAAACTAAGCTAACTTAAACCTATCAGTTACATTCGTAACAATATATTATTTTCTTGTGTGAAAAGTATGGATCCCAAGATATGGCCATCTGAAGCTCCGAAATTTCCCTTGTTAAAGGCCGGCTACTTAGAGAAAAAATTTCAATTTAAAATATATTTTGTTCCCTAGATTTGCAACTGTATAGGATAAAGTCTTAAATACCCCGCCATAGTCCGGCTACCATATGGTAATTACGGTAAATACGGTAAATCGAGCAACGAAAGCTTGTGATTGCGTAGCTGTACTGAAAGAATATGTGCCTCCTGATGTAGATGGTCCACTGGAGTCATGAGGAGGCACCCTGTTGCTGTTCTCGGGCGGCATTCGGAAGTGTACATATGTTTGTACATATCGCAACTATATTTGTTTCCTCCGCCCTACATTTAATCTAACTAGACGTTTACACACAGACAGTACTGGCAAGACAATAGCAAAGTTACACACCATATTCACCAATACATTCATACTTTTCTCTATATGTATTTAAAAATTTATAAATGTATTTGTGAAAAAGGTTTGTATTTTTGCTATTGGCATGCCAATACTGGCATTTGTAAACGCAGGGTAAGCTGTACTGTTCTTGCTTCATATGTTAAGCATAGTACACACAATCCAACCAAACTGACAGTCATCGAGGTCTATTTCGTTAATATCAAAGTCTAGCTGAATAATTACTTTCCTAATTACTAAATTATACCTTAAATGTTGTATTTCAATCATTTTTAGCTAACAAAAAGTTTTTATTTGCCACAAAATTGCCGTAAAAGTACGTTGACTGTCAGTTTTGTTGGACCGTGTGTACTATGCTTTAAAGGCTTTTTTATATTGTCTTCCCATCGCCGGTTAAGATTTCGAAAATTTTCCAGCAGCACTCCTTAAAAAATGTTCTTCTCATAAATTACCGCAAACATATTCGCAACTTATTTTATAACAAATTTTTGAAAATGTTAACACCCTTTTTTGGAAGAATTGTTGGCTTAAATCGAGAAAAATGTTATTGGCTTATAGTACGTTTATATATAACCGGATTTAACAAACCCACTAGGTTTCAAATGTCAATTCCATTGCTTATATTTCAAATAAATCGTAAAGAAGGTTAACCGTGCAAAAGGCTATAATATAAAAAGGGTCTTATTGTGAAGTACAAGTAGTATAGAGTGTGCCGCAAAAATTCAACTCGATCCGAGCAAAATTGCCTGAGATATGAGCATTAAAAAAGAACAATTTATTGTGATTTGTATGTAGCATGGAAACTTTAAACGTGTTTCTCGAAATGGCATTTTTGAAGTCGGTGCCAACGATAGCTCGAAAACGATTTTTTTACAAAAACCGTAGATTGGTATACAATCAGGTATGTGATGGAAATCGATTTCGATCGCAAAACGAGTCAAAAACGACTGTAGGTGTGATGCATGTACTTTTTCCGATTTCGAATTGTGATATCGGTGTCATATTCCATTGTGTCCTATGGAAAACTTGATCAAAACAACGTGGGATGCAATCCGATAATCGTTTATTTTTCTCGTTTTGAAAACGATCATATTTCTGTGGTCGATTTATAAACGATGTAATGAATTTTAAGATTTTTAGGAAAAAAGCTTGTAATTTAAACACGGTTATAGAATAGATACATTTACATTTATTTTTGGTATATTTTATTACGAAAATATTTGTTTTTTCTATAAAAAAGCACATATCAAAAAATCTACTTTTATCATGTTTATTTTCTCCAAATTGGTGAACATCCGCTTAATATGTTGTTTTCACTGTTTATAAAGAATTTCGGCACTAAACTTCCATATAGGCCAATTTAAATAAGAGCACAAATTTATTTTATTTCTTATTAATTTTTTCGGCTTTTGCCATCGCCAAGGTTAAAAAAGTGTTTTTTATTTCTATTTTTCTTCTTTCAACTGCAGATTCGGGATCACTAGTCGGTTTTTTGTTTGTGGGAATTTAATGAAATTGAAACAACGTGGAATTGAAATTCGATGCGGTTCCCATCACATCTAAAAACAATTCACTCGTTTTGGGCAAATCGTTTTCATTGCAAAACGATTCGAAATTCATCACATACCTGAATATTTTTCAATAACAAAAATTCCAAATGTAGTATAAGATGTGCTCTTTCAGATGAAGGAAAGAACTACTTAAAAATATTGGTAGTTTCGTTGAAAAAATTTATGAAAAATTAGTTTTTTTTAGTCTGCACAACTAGGGATAACCCCTTAACTCTAGTTGTACAAATAACTTTTGTACATACTTTCGGCTCATGTCAAGGCGCTGGAAAATCTTACAATTTCAAATAAACATTAAAATGGATTTTCCAGCGGCCTAACAAAATATTAGACATTTACGGCATATGTTTCCATTGTTTTTTATCAATTGTAGAAATTTATTTAGGAAGCATATGGTAAACAGAATGTTGGGTTTGCCTCTTGCATATGATGACGCAAAAGAATAATAAATATTTTATTACCTTTCACAAACATATGCACGCTGGTCAAAACCACTTGAAAAAGCGCGCAGCAATCTAGCACTAGTTTCTATTACTTATCGAATAGAAGATAAGAGTCGCTAGATTGTACTTAGGTTAAGAAATATTTTGTAAACTAGTATGTAAGTTGAAATTTGAAAATAAAAATTCAGTGCCTCACAACCACTCAACCAAAGCAGTTGTCTGCTGCTTCTTCTTATTCAAGTTGTTCGATGCACCGAGCATCGCACAACTATCTAATAATTATACATTTTGGTCCTTCGAGCCTTCCCTTAGAAGATGGAAAGGGAGACCGGCGGCGGAAACGAACGAGTATAGAAGACAAACGGATGACGATGAGAAGAAACGAAGAAGAAGAGCGGGTGCCGAGAAGATAAACGAAGAAGACGAACGGATGACGAGAAGATAAACGAAGAAGTCGAAAAGATACAAAGAAGAAGCGAAACGACGAAGAAGAACGGATAACGAGAAGAAAACGAAGAAGCGAAAATATACGACAAACGAAGATTCTGCGACGATCGACGTCGAGGAAAAATTCAACGAAGAGGAGAAGCGAAGTTACGATAAACGAAGCGACGGAAAACGATATAAAGAAGAAGTGAAACTAGTAAGAAGGAGGCGAAGTTACGAAGCGATGGAAGGGTCTCGAACAGATTTTTGTCGGATGAGATGTAAATCAGAAGGAGTGTAAAATGTGAGAATAGAGTGATACGCCTGGAGAACGCATTAAAGGAGAATTTGAAGAAATTTTACGATATTTTGGAAGTAACAAAACAGATTACAAGCGGTTTCTGGTTACGAGAAATGTATGAAAGGTTGGATAATCAGGTATGGAAAATCTTTGATATTTTTACCGATTTTCTATCAGAAGGAGGAGAAGATGTCTTGATGGTACATCAGTGGAAGCAAGCGAAAGCGGATTTCTTCGAAGAAGGGAGAAAAATAATCAAGAGTCTAGGCGCCATCAAAATTCGCTTTTGCGTAGCTACTGGTTATGACACTGATGAAGTAACTTATTCAATGGAATCGAACAAAAAGGCAACAACGCAATTAACAAAATCATTGTCTAAGATCAAGGAATCTGAACTAGTGGCCAATGCATGTAATGAGAATTCTGAATCACATTCGAGCAAAAGTTATGGTTCAAATAGGAATCAATGGGAAACTACAAAAGGATCAATAAAACCGATTGATGCTGTACATGTAGCGGACAACAAATCTCCGCAACTGTCAGTGGATGCAGTAATGCTTGACTGCTACAATGATCATAATTTCGGAGATGTTTCCATTAAGATTACCAGCACCGCTGTTAATAAAATATCATTTAATATTGACAACAATAATGAAGCTAATATTGTAGATTTTACAAAATCAGATGTTGTTTCTAAGGAGATTCACAATATTATATCAAAGGACTTAAATGGAAGTAAAGCAAGATATGCGTCAGTAGCAGCGGCCACAACAACTTCCATTACTACGCTAAAGAAGAGACAAGACAAAATTCACCTGAACAATCACAATGAATATAATACTAAAAGCGAAGTGATGCCGAGACATGAAAGGAGTAGAGCGTATACTGCGGAGAAATGTGGACTATGGCGCGAGCTGAATAACAAGCTAAAGAAGGATGACAGCCTTGAGCGATGGAGGTCGCCAAATAATTCAGAAGTCTGGAAGATGAAACCAACTGATAAAGGTGGAGGAAATAGAGATTCTTTGGAGAGTTGGTTGCGACGTTTTACAGGCACAGTCACATAAATGCAATTTTGGTCACAGTTATTATTATATTTCTAAATTAATTGAAACTTCTTTTATTAAAAATATTTTATGTTTAGGATATTTCTTATTCGTATGTACTTTTTAGACCCGCCACAGAATGTTTAATTATTAAACATACAATTATTTTATTTTTTCTCAGACACGCAATTAGTTTTAGATACAGTCCACGACAAAGCTTTCAAATATTAATTTACTTCATAAATTGATTTAGTTTATGTTTAGTTATTTAACTACTTTCGGCTCATGTCGAGGCGCTGGAAAATCTTACAATTTCAAATAAACATTCAAATGGATTTTCCAGCGGCCTAACAAAATATTAGACATTTACGGCATATGTTTCCATTGTGGTCAAAACCACTTGAAAAAGGTCGCAGCAATCTAGCACTAGTTTCTATTACTTATCGAATAGAAGATAAGAGTCGCTAGATTGTACTTAGGTTAAGAAATATTTTGTAAACTAGTATGTAAGTTGAAATTTGAAAATAAAAATTCAGTGCCTCACAACCACTCAACCAAAGCAGCTGTCTGCTGCTTCTTCTTATTCAAGTTGTTCGATGCACCGAGCATCGCACAACCATCTAATAATTATACACTAGTTAAGTAAAAACTGTCCGGTTTCTTGGAAATTTTTTCCAGAGTTAGATACCGGCACATACCCGGTTATTTGACCCGAAAGTCTGAGTACAAACGATTGGGATGTTTTCAAGTGTTCAGGGTACCTATTCTGTAACATTTTAACAACTTTACTCATTGTTTATTTTACAACAATTTCTTTTGTTTGTTTTGTAGTTGTTACAAAAACAAAAGAAATTTTAACAACTTTTCAATCCATAAAAGTTACAGAATAGGCCTACAGGTGATATAACCGAAAAACCGATTTTAGGACACGGGTTTTTCCATAAAACCCACAAAAAGTCGAAAATGTGTCCATTATGAGCGCTCACCTAATGTAAGCCAGATTGTAGCTCGCGATTTTACCTTTCCAAAATGGTACTCTATATTGTATTACCTCCTCTGGATCCAACATATGGTCCATAGAATCTTGACAACCTGGTTTTTCTTAGTGGCTTTTTAATGCTTCTAGTTGTATGAATTCTGACGATGTTTGTTTTGATGAAGATGTGAATGCTATCAATGAATCTTTTACCATGTCTACGCAGAATGATGAAACTATTGATTTTGATGAAATTTTTGATTCTGATCATTCTCGATCTTTTAGGTGCATTGATGAACAAGAATTATTAGAGGCTCTTTTTAAGGTCAAATCCAGATCCATCGGTATTGATGGAATCCCTATTCACTTCATTAAGCAAATGTTTCCCTTCATTGCGTCATTTGTACTAGATTTGGTAAATTCTATTTTAACGTCATCTACTTTCCCTAAAATCTTTAAAGCTGCCCGAGTGTTACCTATACCCAAAACTAAAGTCATTCATGGACCTGATGACCTTCGTCCTATCTCAGTTTTACCCGCCCGGTCTAAGGTAGTTGAACACGTAGTCAAAAAGCAATTGCTAGAGTTCACTAGTCCAATGATATCTCATTTAGAGTTGTACAATCTAGTTAATTTGAAAGATCTAGTTCAATAGCTCAGCTCTTTAAACTGAACTAGATCAGTAATCCAGTTCATAGTTCACTATCCAGTTCAATCATTCGGATAAAAATCGTTCACCGGCTCTTAATCGATCGTTTGATGAAAACGCATAAATACACCAAATACAAACAAACAAAAGACTAATATAATTTAACTACTCCATAACAAAAATATTACATTTACATAGTTTTATTGCATTCTTAAAGAAAGATTAATTAATTTTAGAAAAAAAAAACATCCTTCATTTAGTTGGCTTCATGGTACAATTAGAAAGGTAGATGCCTCAGCCCAGCTGATCGAATCTAAAACGTCAAAAAACTATGAATTCGCCATGAAAAATCAAAACAAAAAACCATGGTACAATAAGAAAGGTAGATGCATCGGCGAATTGCTACAACAAAGCAACTTTTTTGTAATAGCCCTGTTCCAGAACTAAAAGGTTTTTACAATTTTTACCACTTTTACACATTTTTCGTTCCCGTACACAAAATTTATATGAAAATCGTTTACGACTTTTACAACTTTTACGACTTTTACCACTTTAGAAAGTACGGGAACAGGCCAAATGTAAACTGTCAAAATTTTCGCCAAATGGTCTCTTGTTGTCTCTTTTTATCGCTTGTGTTTGCCGATAAAGTGTAGACATGCTATCTCTTACTTTCCTAATCATATGGTTTTTTGTTTTGATTTTTCATGGCGAATTCCTAGTTTTTTGACGTTTTAGATTCGATCAGCTGGGCTGAGGCATCTACCTTTCTAATTGTACCATGCAAAAAACCATATGATTCGGTAAGCAAGAGATAGCATGTCTACACTTTATAGACAAACACAAGCGATAAAAAGAGACAACTAGAGACCATTTGGCGAAAATTTTGACAGTTTACATTTGGCCTGTTCCCGTACTTTCTAAAGTGGTAAAAGTCGTAAAAGTTGTAAAAGTCGTAAACGATTTTCATATAAATTTTGTGTACGGGAACGAAAAATGTGTAAAAGTGGTAAAAATTGTAAAAACCTTTTAGTTCTGGAACAGGGCTATTACAAAAAAGTTGCTTTGTTGTAGCAATTCGCCGATGCATCTACCTTTCTTATTGTACCATGGTTTTTTGTTTTGATTTTTCATGGCGAATTCATAGTTTTTTGACGTTTTAGATTCGATCAGCTGGGCTGAGGCATCTACCTTTCTAATTGTACCATGAAGCCAACTAAATGAAGGATGTTTTTTTTTTCTAAAATTAATTAATCTTTCTTTAAGAATGCAATAAAACTATGTAAATGTAATATTTTTGTTATGGAGTAGTTAAATTATATTAGTCTTTTGTTTGTTTGTATTTGGTGTATTTATGCGTTTTCATCAAACGATCGATTAAGAGCCGGTGAACGATTTTTATCCGAATGATTGAACTGGATAGTGAACTATGAACTGGATTACTGATCTAGTTCAGTTTAAAGAGCTGAGCTATTGAACTAGATCTTTCAAATTAACTAGATTGTACAACTCTAAATGAGATATCATTGGACTAGTGAACTCTAGCAATTGCTTTTTGACTACGTGTTCAACTACCTTAGACCGGGCGGGTAAAACTGAGATAGGACGAAGGTCATCAGGTCCATGAATGACTTTAGTTTTGGGTATAGGTAACACTCGGGCAGCTTTAAAGATTTTAGGGAAAGTAGATGACGTTAAAATAGAATTTACCAAATCTAGTACAAATGACGCAATGAAGGGAAACATTTGCTTAATGAAGTGAATAGGGATTCCATCAATACCGATGGATCTGGATTTGACCTTAAAAAGAGCCTCTAATAATTCTTGTTCATCAATGCACCTAAAAGATCGAGAATGATCAGAATCAAAAATTTCATCAAAATCAATAGTTTCATCATTCTGCGTAGACATGGTAAAAGATTCATTGATAGCATTCACATCTTCATCAAAACAAACATCGTCAGAATTCATACAACTAGAAGCATTAAAAAGCCACTAAGAAAAACCAGGTTGTCAAGATTCTATGGACCATATGTTGGATCCAGAGGAGGTAATACAATATAGAGTACCATTTTGGAAAGGTAAAATCGCGAGCTACAATCTGGCTTACATTAGGTGAGCGCTCATAATGGACACATTTTCGACTTTTTGTGGGTTTTATGGAAAAACCCGTGTCCTAAAATCGGTTTTTCGGTTATATCACCTGTAGGCCTATTCTGTAACTTTTATGGATTGAAAAGTTGTTAAAATTTCTTTTGTTTTTGTAACAACTACAAAACAAACAAAAGAAATTGTTGTAAAATAAACAATGAGTAAAGTTGTTAAAATGTTACAGAATAGGTACCCTGAACACTT
This sequence comes from Musca autumnalis, assembly GCF_047663935.1. Taxonomy (NCBI): domain Eukaryota; kingdom Metazoa; phylum Arthropoda; class Insecta; order Diptera; family Muscidae; genus Musca; species Musca autumnalis. Next base: position 104,634,531 of record NW_027411755.1, read on the forward strand.
GAAAACATCCCAATCGTTTGTACTCAGACTTTCGGGTCAAATAACCGGGTATGTGCCGGTATCTAACTCTGGAAAAAATTTCCAAGAAACCGGACAGTTTTTACTTAACTAGTGTATAATTATTAGATGGTTGTGCGATGCTCGGTGCATCGAACAACTTGAATAAGAAGAAGCAGCAGACAGCTGCTTTGGTTGAGTGGTTGTGAGGCACTGAATTTTTATTTTCAAATTTCAACTTACATACTAGTTTACAAAATATTTCTTAACCTAAGTACAATCTAGCGACTCTTATCTTCTATTCGATAAGTAATAGAAACTAGTGCTAGATTGCTGCGACCTTTTTCAAGTGGTTTTGACCACAATGGAAACATATGCCGTAAATGTCTAATATTTTGTTAGGCCGCTGGAAAATCCATTTGAATGTTTATTTGAAATTGTAAGATTTTCCAGCGCCTCGACATGAGCCGAAAGTAGTTAAATAACTAAACATAAACTAAATCAATTTATGAAGTAAATTAATATTTGAAAGCTTTGTCGTGGACTGTATCTAAAACTAATTGCGTGTCTGAGAAAAAATAAAATAATTGTATGTTTAATAATTAAACATTCTGTGGCGGGTCTAAAAAGTACATACGAATAAGAAATATCCTAAACATAAAATATTTTTAATAAAAGAAGTTTCAATTAATTTAGAAATATAATAATAACTGTGACCAAAATTGCATTTATGTGACTGTGCCTGTAAAACGTCGCAACCAACTCTCCAAAGAATCTCTATTTCCTCCACCTTTATCAGTTGGTTTCATCTTCCAGACTTCTGAATTATTTGGCGACCTCCATCGCTCAAGGCTGTCATCCTTCTTTAGCTTGTTATTCAGCTCGCGCCATAGTCCACATTTCTCCGCAGTATACGCTCTACTCCTTTCATGTCTCGGCATCACTTCGCTTTTAGTATTATATTCATTGTGATTGTTCAGGTGAATTTTGTCTTGTCTCTTCTTTAGCGTAGTAATGGAAGTTGTTGTGGCCGCTGCTACTGACGCATATCTTGCTTTACTTCCATTTAAGTCCTTTGATATAATATTGTGAATCTCCTTAGAAACAACATCTGATTTTGTAAAATCTACAATATTAGCTTCATTATTGTTGTCAATATTAAATGATATTTTATTAACAGCGGTGCTGGTAATCTTAATGGAAACATCTCCGAAATTATGATCATTGTAGCAGTCAAGCATTACTGCATCCACTGACAGTTGCGGAGATTTGTTGTCCGCTACATGTACAGCATCAATCGGTTTTATTGATCCTTTTGTAGTTTCCCATTGATTCCTATTTGAACCATAACTTTTGCTCGAATGTGATTCAGAATTCTCATTACATGCATTGGCCACTAGTTCAGATTCCTTGATCTTAGACAATGATTTTGTTAATTGCGTTGTTGCCTTTTTGTTCGATTCCATTGAATAAGTTACTTCATCAGTGTCATAACCAGTAGCTACGCAAAAGCGAATTTTGATGGCGCCTAGACTCTTGATTATTTTTCTCCCTTCTTCGAAGAAATCCGCTTTCGCTTGCTTCCACTGATGTACCATCAAGACATCTTCTCCTCCTTCTGATAGAAAATCGGTAAAAATATCAAAGATTTTCCATACCTGATTATCCAACCTTTCATACATTTCTCGTAACCAGAAACCGCTTGTAATCTGTTTTGTTACTTCCAAAATATCGTAAAATTTCTTCAAATTCTCCTTTAATGCGTTCTCCAGGCGTATCACTCTATTCTCACATTTTACACTCCTTCTGATTTACATCTCATCCGACAAAAATCTGTTCGAGACCCTTCCATCGCTTCGTAACTTCGCCTCCTTCTTACTAGTTTCACTTCTTCTTTATATCGTTTTCCGTCGCTTCGTTTATCGTAACTTCGCTTCTCCTCTTCGTTGAATTTTTCCTCGTCGCAGAATCTTCGTTTGTCGTATATTTTCGCTTCTTCGTTTTCTTCTCGTTATCCGTTCTTCTTCGTCGTTTCGCTTCTTCTTTGTATCTTTTCGACTTCTTCGTTTATCTTCTCGTCATCCGTTCGTCTTCTTCGTTTATCTTCTCGGCACCCGCTCTTCTTCTTCGTTTCTTCTCATCGTCATCCGTTTGTCTTCTATACTCGTTCGTTTCCGCCGCCGGTCTCCCTTTCCATCTTCTAAGGGAAGGCTCGAAGGACCAAAATGTATAATTATTAGATAGTTGTGCGATGCTCGGTGCATCGAACAACTTGAATAAGAAGAAGCAGCAGACAACTGCTTTGGTTGAGTGGTTGTGAGGCACTGAATTTTTATTTTCAAATTTCAACTTACATACTAGTTTACAAAATATTTCTTAACCTAAGTACAATCTAGCGACTCTTATCTTCTATTCGATAAGTAATAGAAACTAGTGCTAGATTGCTGCGCGCTTTTTCAAGTGGTTTTGACCAGCGTGCATATGTTTGTGAAAGGTAATAAAATATTTATTATTCTTTTGCGTCATCATATGCAAGAGGCAAACCCAACATTCTGTTTACCATATGCTTCCTAAATAAATTTCTACAATTGATAAAAAACAATGGAAACATATGCCGTAAATGTCTAATATTTTGTTAGGCCGCTGGAAAATCCATTTTAATGTTTATTTGAAATTGTAAGATTTTCCAGCGCCTCGACATGAGCCGAAAGTATGTACAAAAGTTATTTGTACAACTAGAGTTAAGGGGTTATCCCTAGTTGTGCAGACTAAAAAAAACTAATTTTTCATAAATTTTTTCAACGAAACTACCAATATTTTTAAGTAGTTCTTTCCTTCATCTGAAAGAGCACATCTTATACTACATTTGGAATTTTTGTTATTGAAAAATATTCAGGTATGTGATGAATTTCGAATCGTTTTGCAATGAAAACGATTTGCCCAAAACGAGTGAATTGTTTTTAGATGTGATGGGAACCGCATCGAATTTCAATTCCACGTTGTTTCAATTTCATTAAATTCCCACAAACAAAAAACCGACTAGTGATCCCGAATCTGCAGTTGAAAGAAGAAAAATAGAAATAAAAAACACTTTTTTAACCTTGGCGATGGCAAAAGCCGAAAAAATTAATAAGAAATAAAATAAATTTGTGCTCTTATTTAAATTGGCCTATATGGAAGTTTAGTGCCGAAATTCTTTATAAACAGTGAAAACAACATATTAAGCGGATGTTCACCAATTTGGAGAAAATAAACATGATAAAAGTAGATTTTTTGATATGTGCTTTTTTATAGAAAAAACAAATATTTTCGTAATAAAATATACCAAAAATAAATGTAAATGTATCTATTCTATAACCGTGTTTAAATTACAAGCTTTTTTCCTAAAAATCTTAAAATTCATTACATCGTTTATAAATCGACCACAGAAATATGATCGTTTTCAAAACGAGAAAAATAAACGATTATCGGATTGCATCCCACGTTGTTTTGATCAAGTTTTCCATAGGACACAATGGAATATGACACCGATATCACAATTCGAAATCGGAAAAAGTACATGCATCACACCTACAGTCGTTTTTGACTCGTTTTGCGATCGAAATCGATTTCCATCACATACCTGATTGTATACCAATCTACGGTTTTTGTAAAAAAATCGTTTTCGAGCTATCGTTGGCACCGACTTCAAAAATGCCATTTCGAGAAACACGTTTAAAGTTTCCATGCTACATACAAATCACAATAAATTGTTCTTTTTTAATGCTCATATCTCAGGCAATTTTGCTCGGATCGAGTTGAATTTTTGCGGCACACTCTATACTACTTGTACTTCACAATAAGACCCTTTTTATATTATAGCCTTTTGCACGGTTAACCTTCTTTACGATTTATTTGAAATATAAGCAATGGAATTGACATTTGAAACCTAGTGGGTTTGTTAAATCCGGTTATATATAAACGTACTATAAGCCAATAACATTTTTCTCGATTTAAGCCAACAATTCTTCCAAAAAAGGGTGTTAACATTTTCAAAAATTTGTTATAAAATAAGTTGCGAATATGTTTGCGGTAATTTATGAGAAGAACATTTTTTAAGGAGTGCTGCTGGAAAATTTTCGAAATCTTAACCGGCGATGGGAAGACAATATAAAAAAGCCTTTAAAGCATAGTACACACGGTCCAACAAAACTGACAGTCAACGTACTTTTACGGCAATTTTCTGGCAAATAAAAACTTTTTGTTAGCTAAAAATGATTGAAATACAACATTTAAGGTATAATTTAGTAATTAGGAAAGTAATTATTCAGCTAGACTTTGATATTAACGAAATAGACCTCGATGACTGTCAGTTTGGTTGGATTGTGTGTACTATGCTTAACATATGAAGCAAGAACAGTACAGCTTACCCTGCGTTTACAAATGCCAGTATTGGCATGCCAATAGCAAAAATACAAACCTTTTTCACAAATACATTTATAAATTTTTAAATACATATAGAGAAAAGTATGAATGTATTGGTGAATATGGTGTGTAACTTTGCTATTGTCTTGCCAGTACTGTCTGTGTGTAAACGTCTAGTTAGATTAAATGTAGGGCGGAGGAAACAAATATAGTTGCGATATGTACAAACATATGTACACTTCCGAATGCCGCCCGAGAACAGCAACAGGGTGCCTCCTCATGACTCCAGTGGACCATCTACATCAGGAGGCACATATTCTTTCAGTACAGCTACGCAATCACAAGCTTTCGTTGCTCGATTTACCGTATTTACCGTAATTACCATATGGTAGCCGGACTATGGCGGGGTATTTAAGACTTTATCCTATACAGTTGCAAATCTAGGGAACAAAATATATTTTAAATTGAAATTTTTTCTCTAAGTAGCCGGCCTTTAACAAGGGAAATTTCGGAGCTTCAGATGGCCATATCTTGGGATCCATACTTTTCACACAAGAAAATAATATATTGTTACGAATGTAACTGATAGGTTTAAGTTAGCTTAGTTTAATTTCCGTTAATTTAAAAATTTGAATTGTAACGTAAAGTTTTATTACGCAGTTACTTTATTTAAGCAACAACAACAACTACCATGTAGAAATCTCTTCATTATTCTAGTTATTTACCTTTCATTTATGTGCTTCTGTTTTTTTTTGCCACAATCATGTAATTATTGTTTAGTTTGTTACTTCGTTATTTCTTGCATATGTTTGTTGTTGTAGTTACGTCATTACTGTGCTTGTCGTCCAATTGTATTCCCCCCATGTATGTATGTGAGTATAGTTTTTCGCTTAGTGCGAATGTGCGTCTGTGTGTTCGTTGCACAGATTCGAGATGTTGCCAGATTTTGTGGATACTTCTAGAACAGGGAGACTTTGGGGTATAAATACAGGGGAAATGGCAATGACGTTTTAGTTGTGAACTTTATACCGAAGTGTAAACATCGACTAGTAAAGAAGTAAAGTAAAGCTGTGTACTTAGCTATAACAGTCAGTTCCGAATAAGTGTAATAAAGTAAATAAAGCATTGTAGAAACGTAATCTAAAACGAACCCTGTTTTATTTGGTAAAATCGTATCGGGGAATAAAACAACGTCTACACGGAGATTAGTTAAACCTAATTCCGTAACAATTGGTGTCAGGAAGTGAGATTACGATCATCCTACAATGAAGTTTAAGGATCTACGAGTGGAAGACTTGAAGAAGGAGCTAAGTAAGTTGGAGTTGTGTTCTACTGGCAACAAGGCCGAACTACAAAAACGCTTGTTGGAAGAGTTCGAGCGCCGTGGAATGAACATCGATGAATATGAGTTCGACGGTAAGGAAGAAGTCGAGTTATCGGCAAAGGACGAATCCAGCGTTGAGGAAGTTTCGTCGGTAGCTGCCAGGGGTGACGATTTGAAGTCAATGCTGGCTATGATGATGCTGGAAATGAACCAGAAAAATGAAGAAAATTCAAGAAGACTTATGGCGGAAATGAAATCTGACAACTGTAAGATGTTAGAAGAGATGTCTAGGAAGAATGAAGAAAATTCCAGTAAAATGATGGAGAAATTAGATGCTAAAATGGAAGAAAATTCCAGAAAGAGTGAAGAATATTTCAAAAAATTAGAGGAAAAGTTAGAAGAGAACTCTAGAAAAATCGCTAAGGGCATGGAAGAGAAATTAGAGGTAAATTCTAGAACAATTAACGAGAAACTCGAGAACATCACGATGGTGATTGAAAAGAGAGTAGAAAACGTGGAGGTACAAATTAAAGAGTTGGATAAAAAGATTTTGTCTGTTGACGAGAAATTTCTGGCTCAGGATGAGAAGATTCTGGGCATAGAAAAGAAAATGTCCTAGTTTTTTGACGTTTTAGATTCGATCAGCTGGGCTGAGGCATCTACCTTTCTAATTGTACCATGCAAAAAACCATATGATTCGGTAAGCAAGAGATAGCATGTCTACACTTTATAGACAAACACAAGCGATAAAAAGAGACAACTAGAGACCATTTGGCGAAAATTTTGACAGTTTACATTTGGCCTGTTCCCGTACTTTCTAAAGTGGTAAAAGTCGTAAAAGTTGTAAAAGTCGTAAACGATTTTCATATAAATTTTGTGTACGGGAACGAAAAATGTGTAAAAGTGGTAAAAATTGTAAAAACCTTTTAGTTCTGGAACAGGGCTATTACAAAAAAGTTGCTTTGTTGTAGCAATTCGCCGATGCATCTACCTTTCTTATTGTACCATGGTTGGCTGGCAAAAAATCTTACGTTGTGTGTGTGTGTGTAGAAATTGTCATTGCGAAAAAGCTTTGTGCGTGTGTGTTTTTTATATTTTCCCTTTTTTCTATCCAAAACGGCAGATTCATTAGGTAATCGATTCGACATATTAAGTCTGTCTGGTTACTTTCCCAGCAAGAATTGTTCAGCAAGAACTTTCTCAGAGAGTAAGGGGTTTTTATTCTCTTTTGCTAGAAAATTTTAAAAAGTAAACAGACACCTTCCCAGCAAAAACCAGCAAGCAATCAGCTGACTTGCCAAAACAGAACAATTTGTCCGCCAACAAAGGAAGCAAACACGTTGTATTTTATTAAAAAGAAAATGAAACAAAAAAGTATTTTTCCACTTTACAAATTTGTTCTCCATAAAACAATACAATTAGACTATGTTATTTCCACAATAAAATTGTTTTTAATCTACACAAAAATAAATCAACAAAAAACTAAAAACAGATGCTTGACAGTTTTCAGGAAGAAGAAGAGCTTGCAAGTGCTTGCTAGAAGAAATTTGTCCAGCAAGAATTTGCAAGCTCTCAGTGAAAGAACTGTCAAAATGTCTCTCTCGAATCGCTCTCTTTTGCTGGTTTTTTGTGTTAACAGACGACTTCCAGCAACAATTGGTACAAATTGTTACAAATTTTAGGGTAACCAGACACGCTATTGTAATATGTTATGTCGCTATGTTTTTGTAGAAATCTTCCATTTACCTTGATCCAAAACATAAACTGATCACATTACGAAGGCACCCCTTAACATAGACGACGCCGTCACTTTATGTATTTGTGAACGACATGTTGAACTAGATTGTGAATCGTTCGTTGATCGTACGGTCACCGACTGATTATAGTTCATTTAACTATTGAACTATATCAACTGATCTAGTTCATACGCTCTTTTCAATGAATCGTTCAATTGAACTAGTTCGTTCATGAACTATACAACTCTAATCTCATTCTCAGTATGCACTTCTTCCTTACTCCTATATTTTACTGATTCTATCCGTTTCAATATGAACTGTAACAAGATTAATGTTTTAGTATCGCTTGATATGTCTAAAACTATGATCACTAAACTTAATAGGAATTACTGCTTTTCTAGTGCTAAGTTTACATTTACGAAATCCACTCGATTTCAACTGTCAATTCCATAGCTCAAACGTCAAATGAAATCTCATCTGAAATCCATTGAATTTCATTTGACGTTTAACCTATGGATTTGACAGTTGAAATCGAGTGGATTTCGTGAATGTAAACCAAGCATTAGTCTGTTTGTAGGCTCATATATTCCTATCTAGTAGGAAGAATGCAATTTGTTGTTTGGAATGGAGTAGAGTCCAATTTTATTGAATGGTTTTCTGGGGTCCCACAAGGATCAGTTCTTGGGCCATTGCTGTTCATTCTTTATATTAATGACTGTAGCGTATGAATTTCAAGCATTAAGTCGTTGATAAATGGGTTTCTTCAATTCCCAATTTTATTGAATAAATTCAAACAGCAAAATTAAAACAATATTTGTAATAAGGAAAAAAACTGAATAATAAAAAACAGTATACTAAGATTCAATAGCAAATAATAATGTACTTGTGTACTTGTGTACCCTTCGCATAGACTATCTAGAGAGAATATGCAAGTCGCCGTTTCTTAATTCGTGTGGATCTTCGTAGTGATTGTTGCGTAGTGACTTCAGTCCTTTCTGGGGCTCTTGGTTGTTCCGCGACTAGTGTTCTATCTGGTGGAGTTAACGAATCTTCTGAACTTTCGTTATTTGGTACGCTAATGCTTCCATTAGTATTTTCGGCTCTTCCTTCGCACAATGGATAATTTGAAATATTATCTTTACATAAGTCATTAGGATAGTAGTGAATAATGCGACTATCCTCTTCACCCTTTAGCTCATCGAACATACATTTGTTACATAATTTATTTTCTGTAAGCTCAACCTCTTCCTGTGGTTCTTCTGTTTCTGTTCTTTCCTTTGTCATCTTCCTTAATTGATCAATGTGCCGCCTGTATAGTTTTCCATTATAAGCAATTTGATAGTGCAAATCTCCTAGACGTTTCGTAATGGTTCCCCTTGTCCATTTGTCCATGCGCGGATTTTCTGATCGAAACCAAACATGATCTTCTGTATTGAAGTTGCGAAAATTTGAATTGAGTTTCATGTATTGTTTCTCTGTTACCGAGGTTGTCACATCTTGCGGAAAAATAAGATCAAGGGGAGTACGGAGGGATCTTCCGAAAAACAATTGAGCTGGTGATTGACCCGTGGTTGAGTGTGGGGCATTTCTATACTGGCGTAGAAACTCATTAAGATTAGTTTGTATGTCGGCTTTGTTCGTTCCCATTGACTTAAGGGCGTCCTTAATAGTACGTACCGAGCGTTCGGCTTGACCATTTGTCGATGGATGATATGGTGCCGCTAGTTTATGATACTTTACACCAACATTCTTTAGAAAGTTCGAGAATTCGGCCGATGTGAAGTTTGTTCCCTTGTCTGAAACGATGGTAATTGGAACTCCGTATGCCGAAAACAGCTCATCAAGTATTGATATTGTAGCATTAGCTGTGATGGTTCTTGTTAGCGTCACATCAATCCACTTACTAAACGCATCAGTAATCACTAGAGACATCGTTCCCAAAAAAGGACCAGCGTAATCTATATGTATGCGTTCCCATGGACCCTTGGGATACTCCCAATGGTGTTCTTTAAACTTGAGCGGATTATGTGCACATTTCGCACAATCATTGCAACTGTTAGCCACATGTTCAATGTCGGCGTCCAACCCAGGCCAATATACAAAAGAGCGGGCCATGCCCTTCATCTTAACTATGCCTAAATGTGCCGAATGTAAATCCATTAAAATTCTTTTCTGGAGAGAAGCCGGAATTACAACGCGGTGATCGAACACCAAGCAACCACCCGTTAGTTTGTAGTTCACCTCCGGCGATTTATAGCCCAGTTTTCTCAAACACTTGCCGGACTCCAGAACTCAAAGTCCAATGCCGTGCATAAAGATATAAAAAGAACTTCTGTACAGCCCAAATTATTGCTAGAGCCTCCCTATCCATCTGTGGATATTTCTATTCCGCCGCTGTTAGTGTACGACTTGCGTATGCTATTGACCGTTCTTCTCCATTGTGTAAACGGTGTGACAATACTGCTCCCAGTCCCACCTGACTGGCATCGGTTGCCAATAACAACGGCAGTTTGGGATCATATGGCATTAAAACTCCTGGAGAAATTAAAAAATTCTTTATATCTTCATAGGCTTTATCTGCCTCAGTATTCCATTGAAATTTTTCTTGGGTTAGGATGTTTCGCAAAGGCCTACTTCTGGTAGAGAGATTTGGTATGAACGAGTTGTAATAGGATGCTTTGCCCAAAAATAGTTGCAGTTCCTCCTTTGTTTGCGGTTTTCGAGCATCGCGCACCGCTTCCGATTTACGGATACCACTTCCATCTATTTTGTGTCCCAAAAATTCAACAGCAGGAGCCGCAAATACATATTTTGACCTATTTAGACGAAGACAAAAATCTCGAAGTCTATCCAAAGTAGCTTGAAGGTTAGAAATCATTTCATCGAAATTTGCAGCATGGACCAAAATATCATCAAAAAAACTACAAACATTAGGAACCCCTTGTAAAACAGATTCCATTGCTGGTATTTGCTGCCAAATTGCTGGTATATTTGCTGCACCATATACCGCACGCTTTGGTCGGATTAGACCGTGTGTTGGGGTGTTTAAAGTTAATGCTTCTGCGAATTTGTCGTCTATGGTAAGATGGGAGTATGCATCAGTGATGTCTAAATGACAGAATAGTTTGGCATTGTTCATTTTATTCAATATCATTTCGACTTTTGGTATAGGGTGTTCGTCTATGATCATTCTGGGGTTTAGTGTCGGTTTATAATTACCAGTTATTCTTATCTTTCCATTTTTTTTTGTCACCACATGGGTAGACGAAGCCCACTCGGAGTACTCCACTTTCTCATATAATCCTGTTCTAATTTTTGCATCGATTTCGGCAGCATATGCATCACGCAAAGCCAATGGAATCTCCCTAGCTCTAGTGAAGACAGGTGATGATCCGGGCTTTAAGTGCAACTTAGCTGGAGGGCCCTCCAGTTTCCCTGCAGATTCACTAAATAGGTCATCATACTTGTGCAACAGCTGCTGTAATACTCGAGTTTGTTCCTCAGATAATGATGGTGCCGCTACCTTTATTGAATGCACCTGATCCGACACAGCAAATAGTTCGCCCATGTCGATTTCATTTAAAAAGTGAGATATCCATTCTCTTCCGAAAAGGGAATCAAAGTCGCCATCGACAACGTAGAGATTTAACCTTCGATTGGCCGCTCCTACTTTAACATCAACTGGTACACGCCCGATACATGGGATTCTGTGGCCCGTATAGCTAGAAAACTGTCTGTCCGTTTTCTGAATTCGAGCTATCGGTTTATCCTTTGTAGGGTTTGCTTACTTATTATTCCGCACGGAGCTCCTGTATCCAGTTCCATATTCACTTCATACCCATTAATGATCACCCGAATAATTTTTTTGCCCATAGATTAAATAGATTTATGCTTCACTATATCAACGGAATTCAGACACTGCACGGAATCATACATGTCATCGGGTTGGTCCTCTGATACTTGTGATGTAGTGGACTTACACACTCTTGAAATATGACCGGACTTGCCACAAGTAAAGCATTTTGAGTTGCAAAATTTACATAAATTCCGTAAATGTTTGCCACCACATCCATTACACGCGGATTGTGTTTCATTTCAGACATCCTTACCCCCACTTTGCATATGTCTTTTCTTCAATTGCGCTGGGGCATATCCCAATTTATTTGTGGGCTCTACTAACTCTTGGACTGCCGTTTTCAAATCTGTAGTAGTTTGGCGTGTTGCCTCCAATGATTGTGCAATTCCATAGGCTTCATTGAATGTAGTTGGATTCTTTGAAATAATTTCATCGCATGTGTTACGTGATTCTATGCCAAACAGCATTTGTTCCGTAAGCATTCTGTCAAGGAACACACCATACTCACAATATGTTGCTGCTTTTCTCAGTCTTAGCGTAAAATCTGCAATCGATTCGCCCTTCTCCTGTACAATTATTCGAAATTTAATACTCTCCGAAAATTTGTTTCTCTTCTTATCGAAATGAGCGATTAAAATTTGTTTAATATCCGCATATGAACAGTCCTTAGGCTCTTTTGGGTGGATAAGAATTCGTAATGCATCATTTAATTGCATGCCCATATGTACGCGAGCATATGTGTGGTACTCCTCAGTTGGTACCTTGCTGAGATTCAGAGCTAGATCAAAACGCTGAAAATAGTCTTGTACAGACGATGTATCCGTTGTCTTATATTCCGGGATTGTGAATGAAGGTGGTTTTCTAGATGAATTGGCTTGCTCATTTGCATTCTGTTGTTGAGAAATCGATGTTAATGCAGTTTGAGTAACTTCTGATACGGCTTGTCTTAAAGCATCTGCAAACATTGCAGTTAATTGTCAGGTTTCCTCCTCACACAATACCATGGTAATCCCACTTCTGACACCAAAATTGTAGCGTATGAATTTCAAGCATTAAGTCGTTGATAAATGGGTTTCTATAATTCCCAATTTTATTGAATAAATTCAAACAGCAAAATTAAAACAATATTTGTAATAAGGAAAAAACTGAATAATAAAAAACAGTATACTAAGATTCAATAGAAAATAATAATGTACTTGTGATGAAAGCTACTGGATATAACAATGACCTTCCAGACATGTTTAACCCTCGTACATGTGCCACCTCCCTTTTTGCTGACGATGTGTTTCTATTATTTGCTGGTACTATGACTAGTGTTGACATTTTGGAAAGTTCGATAAACTCCTATTTGGATCGCTTTTTGAACTGTACCTCCTTGAATTCTTTAAAGGTCAATGCCTCCAAAACGAAAGCTATGGTTTTTTGCCCTTCCAATCGTTCGTTGGTGAATTTGAATCTTTTTCTTGGTAGTGTTCAACTGGAATGTGTTGATAGGCATAAATGTCTGGGTGTAGTTCTGGACACCAAATTGATGGCATCGCTGGTAGAGTCTGGGGCGTTTTGCGGAGAATAAGATCCACTAATATGTTCTTGCCGCTTCGTTTATTTTTTCTAGATCCACCAGAAATCCTCAAGTTTTCATAAACCGTGTTGCTAGATCCTTGTATGCTAGATCTTTTGTTGTTAGAATAGCTCGCATGTGGAATGGTTTACCGCATGACTCGAAAATTTTTTCCCACTCTAACAACGTATTTCGTCTTAAATTGATGTCGTTTCTTAACTGATCTTTTGTCTCCTTGATTTAAGTGTTGGCAATATCTATCACTGGCATGACTTCTAATATTTCCTGTAGTTCTTACATTGTCTTCTTTATATTGTTACGAATGTAACTGATAGGTTTAAGTTAGTTTAGTTTAATTTCCGTTAATTTAAAAATTTGAATTGTAACGTAAAGTTTTTATTACGCAGTTACTTTATTTAACCAACAACAACTACCATGTAGAACTCTCTTCATTATTCTAGATGTTACTTTACCTTTCATTAATGTGCTTTTATTTTGTTCTGCCATAATCATGTAATTATCGTTTAGTTTGTTACATCTTTATTTCATGCATTTGTTTGTTGTTGTAATTACGTCATTACTGTGTTTGTTCACTGTATTGCTCTTTCCCCATGTATGTGAGTCTGGTTGTTCGCTTAGTGCGAATGTGCGTCTGTGTGTTCGTTGTACAGATTCGAGGTGTTGCCATATGCTCTAGATATTTCTCGAACAGGGAGACTTTGGGATATAAATACAGGGGAACTGGCAATGACGAGTGAGTTGTGTTTTAAGCGTTGAACTGAACAGATCGGTTAAAGAATAGCTGCGTGCTAACTAGAGACTTGCTGTGTGCTTAGTAATTAAAGTCGGTTCCGAATAAGTGTAATAAAGTAAATAAAGCATTGTAGAAACGTAATCTAAAACGAAGCTTTTTTAATTGGTACGAATCGTACTGGGGAATAAAACAACGTCTACACGGAGATTAGTTAAATCTAATTCCGTAACAATTGGTGTCAGGAAGTGAGATTACGATAATCCTACAATGAACTTAAAATTCAAGGATCTACAAGAGGAACACTTGAAGAAGTTCCTATCTAAGCTTGGGTTGCCAACTACCGGAAGTAAGGCTGTGCTACAAAAACGCCTTTTGGAAGAGTTAAAGTACCGTGAAGTGGACATCGACAAATGTGAGTTTGATATTAGAGATGAAACTTCAGATGCGGTTCCGAGTTATACGGAGGTTGCAAAAGTGATTGCAGCAACGTTGGCGAAGGAATTTAGTAAGAGAATGGAAGAGGAATCTATTGCAATAAATGAAAGCTTCAAATGTCTGACGGAGGAATTGGACGAAAAATTGGAAGAATTAGAGGCAAAAACCAGCGAAAGACTCGAGAATATTACGCAAGTTATTGAAAAGCGATTCGAGGTTGTGGAAAAACATTTAAAGAAATTGGATAGGCAATTTCTGGCCCACGACGAGAAGTTTGTGAATCTGGAAAAGAAAATGTCGGAACTGGAAATCAAAGGAGGTCAAGTGCGAGTTATTGATAACACTCTGAAAATCAAGCCTCCTGAATTCGACGGATCTACATCGTTTGATGTCTTCAAATTACAATTCGAGGCGGTGTCTTCGAGAAATTCGTGGAACGACAACGACAAGGCGGTACGACTACTTATGACATTGAAGGGCGGTGCTGCTGACGTATTACAGAATATTCCCGCCGCTTCTAGAAACAACTATGGAGATATAATTGCAGCTCTCGAACTAAAGTACGGTGGCGGACATAAGCAAGAGACAATGGTGAAACCTCAGGCTTGCAATGTGCGGAAGCTGGAAGTTGAGGATAACAATCCTCAGACCGTTGTCGAACTAATGAAAGATGCACTAATGCAGGTAATAGATAAAGTGAAACGAAGGGCTGGCAAAACGAGAAGGACTTGCTACAACTGTCGGAAAGCTGGACACATTGCACGAGAATGCAGATTGCAACGACCAAGGTATTGCCGTTAAATGGAGTCAAATTGAGGACGGCCACAGGCGAGACTACAACGGTTCATGGAAAGGCCTACCAAAGGCTGAACATGGGTAGAAAATCTGTAAATTTCGATTTTATAGTGGCCGATATTGTGGACGAAGTTATACTTGGTGTAGACTTCATGATTGCCTTCGATATCAACCTGGACATAAAGCACCGTGTGATGACTTGGTCCAATGTGGAAATACCGATAAATGTGGGCTACAGCGAGAAGAAAAGCATGCATCGCCCAAAGGCAGAATCCGGCGAGATCACTGTCGATGTCCGTACGCTGAAGGTGGAAGCCGCCGACAATTGGCCCGTAGGAAAGTGGAAAAATCCCGCAACGAGGGGGAAAAAGCGAATATGTACGTCGAGGAAAGGTCCATCGAAAAGCAGACGTACAGCAAGGAAGGAAAAGTCCGATGAAGACCAGGTGGCACTTAGGAGGGTGACCACGAAGAAAGAAGACATAACGTTGCGATTGCTGGCGAGAAAACAACAACGTCCAAAGGAGCGAAAGTCCAAAGCTAATGGCGTAGAGGGTACATCTAAATCAGTTGCTACCACTACGGAAAGAGAACTGTCTAGTCCAGGGGAACAGGCTTAAGCGGGAGGCAGTGTTACCAATGCCCATACCACCGAGAGGGAACTGTGCCTATTCGGGACGAACAGGCTTAAGCGGGAGGCAATGTTACGAATGTAACTGATAGGTTTAAGTTAGTTTAGTTTAATTTCCGTTAATTTAAAAATTTGAATTGTAACGTAAAGTTTTTATTACGCAGTTACTTTATTTAAGCAACAACAAATACCATGTAGAACTCTCTTCATTATTCTAGATGTTACTTTACCTTTCATTAATGTGCTTTTATTTTGTTCTGCCATAATCATGTAATTATCGTTTAGTTTGTTACATCTTTATTTCTTGCATTTGTTTGTTGTTGTAATTACGTCATTACTGTGTTTGTTCACTGTATTGCTCTTTCCCCATGTATGTGAGTCTGTTTGTTCGCTTAGTGCGAATGTGCGTCTGTGTGTTCGTTGTACAGATTCGAGGTGTTGCCATATGCTCTAGATATTTCTCGAACAGGGAGACTTTGGGATATAAATACAGGGGAACTGGCAATGACGAGTGAGTTGTGTTTTAAGCGTTGAACTGAACAGATCGGTTAAAGAATAGCTGCGTGCTAACTAGAGACTTGCTGTGTGCTTAGTAATTAAAGTCGGTTCCGAATAAGTGTAATAAAGTAAATAAAGCATTGTAGAAACGTAATCTAAAACGAACCCTGTTTTATTTGGTACGAATCGTACTGGGGAATAAAACAACGTCTACACGGAGATTAGTTAAATCTAATTCCGTAACAATATGGCTGGGGAGCCAACATCTATTTTGAGATCATTTTTATTCTGTATTTAATTAATACGAATTTATTATTATTATTAGGCGTATTTTTACCTTTGTAATATATTATTGGCCACCTAGGCTTCTTTATTACTGAATAAATAAATGAAATGAAAATGTTGTTCCTGTTCCCTAGATTTGCATCTGTTCATATGAGAAAGCCTTAAATCCCCTGCCGAAGGCCGGCTATTTAGCGAAAAATTATAATTTAAAAGAAAATTCCTTGAATTTTTAAGACTATGTCTTATCAGGCTAAAAGGTCATTCTTCAGTGAAAATAAAGATTATTTATTTCATTTTCTTATCCGACGTTTCGCTGGTATTTGCCAGCTTCTTCAGGGATCATAATTTATTAAATCTGGCAACGACAATATGAAGTAAACAAAAATTAATTACATTTGATTTCATAAAATTTGCCTTAGTACTAAGAAAAGTTGCACTTACAGTTAATCTTTCGTCAAGTTTTACATTTGATTGTATAAATTTGAAGGTTTCTTAAGCAACACAACAAATAAACTATTAAATAATTGCAAAAATAATCAAAAATTAATGTAAATATCACAGCTTTTTCTTAATACTACGGATCACAGGCATTTGAATTACAACTAAAATATTGCTATTGTATAAATTGCGTTTGTGTTGTCTTTGTCTTCTTTTCTGTTTATTGCTTATTCCGCTTTTTGCTGTATCCTTAAGCTCTCTAGTGTATACCTTTTATTTTCTGTTCCTTCTTTATCTAAAATTCTGACAGATTCATAATCAGCTGAGTGATCTGTATCAAAGCAGTGTTGGGCTAAAGCTGTTGTTTTTTTTCTTTTGTATGTCCGTACTGTGTTCTGCTATTCGTGTGCCTAAACTTCTCTTTGTTGTGCCTATGTAAAGTTTTTCGCATTGTTCTTCTTCTCTTCCTTTGCATTTAATTTCATAAACAACGTTGCTTTGATCAGTCTTTTCTATTTTATCTTTGGTGTTTGTGTATAGTGATGAAATTGTTCGATATCGTTTGTATGCTAATGCTACTCCTTCTTCATTTATTAGCTATTTCATTTGTTTTGTTTCTGTTAGGTGGGGAATATATTGAATACTAAAAAATTTAGTGTTGCCAGATGTGTTGTTTTCTGTTTCTTTTGGGGATGTGGATTTTTTTAAAAGATTATTGATTACATTTGTCGGATAATTATTTTGTTTGAGCAATTCTTTCAGTTTTATTATGTTCTTGTTTTTATATATTTCGTGGCTTAGAGTTAATACCTTTTTTATGAGGCTGGTGGCAGTGTTTATTTTTTGTTGTATTGGTTGTGTAGAGTGGAAATTAATTATTCTTCCAGATGAGGTGGGTTTCACATACCAGTCGGTGTACAATTTATTCCCAATTTTATGGATCTTTATGTCCAAGAATGGAATGCTGTTGTTGTCTTCTACTTCAATTGTAAATTGTAGCTTTTTGTGATATTTGTTTAATGTCTCCAATATTTTCATTTCCTGCCCTCTTTTTACTATGGCAAACATGTCATCAACATACTTCGTCAAAAATTTAAAATGAATATTTTCTTTGTCAAGTTCTTCTATAATCTGAGTCAATAATGTGTCTAAAACTATGTTGGCTATGGTGGGGGATAATGGATTTCCCATAGACATACCGTATAGTTGTGTGTAGAAATTGCCGTCATATTTAAAATAGTTGTTATCGTTAAGACAAAATTTTAAAATTTTTAAGAAAATTGATTTTGGTATTTTTGTATTGTTTTCAATCTCGTTCCACTGTGTCATTATATTCTTTATCGCTAGATGAATCGGTATGTTGGTAAACAACGATACCACGTCGAACGATACCAAAATATCATCATCGTCTACAATTAGCTCTGTTCCAGAACTAAAAAGTTTTTACAATTTTTACCACTTTTACACATTTTGCGTTCCCGAACACAAAATTTTGGCGTTCGGTAGTCCATATAGTCTCGGAGCGCTTGCGGAGTGTGCGGTTAGTTTAAATTTCTCTTGAAGAGTATTTTGGTTCTGTTTATAAAGATCCGTTACTAATTTGTTGTTAGATCGTAGTAATTTTTGTGTTGGGTCCATTCTCATTATTTTATACGTCGTTTTGTCTTCTAATAGATTTTTCACTCCTTTTTTATATGACTCCCTGTACATTTAGCCCAACACTGCTTTGATACAGATCACTCAGCTGATTTTGAATCTGTCAGAATTTTAGATAAAGAAGGAACAGAAAATAAAAGGTATGCACTAGAGAGCTTAAGGATACAGCAAAAAGCGGAATATGCAATAAACAGAAAAGAAGACAAAGACAACACAAACGCAATTTATACAATAGCAATATTTTAGTTGTAATTCAAATGCCTGTGATCCGTAGTATTAAGAAAAATCTGTGATATTTACATTAATTTTTGATTATTTTTGCAACTATTTAATAGTTTATTTGTTGTGTTGTTTAAGAAACCTTCAAATTTATACAATTAAATGTAAAACTTGACGAAAGATTAACTGTAAGTGCAACTTTTCTTAGTACTAAGACAAATTTTATGAAATCAAATGTAATTAATTTTTGTTTACTTCATATTGTCGTTGCCAGATTTAATAAATTATTATCCTTGAAGAAGCTGGCAAATACCAGCGAAACGTCGGATAAGAAAATGAAATAAATAATCTTTATTATCACTGAAGAATGACCTTTTAGCCTGATAAGACATAGTCTTAAAAATTCAAGAAAAAAGATCAAATAAGGTCGAAATAAATAATTTGTCGATAAAAGAAAATTGCTCAATTTAGAACTTTAAAATTTTCCGTACACACTATCCCAGCAAAATAAATTGAAAGTCGTGCAATGTGGACTAGTACTTTCACTGCCTGTTTTGATGCAGTTAAAACGGAGTCGTAAAAAAGGCTCTCCATTCCTCACATTTTAACCGCATTTGGATGCAATCCAAAGACTCACATCCATTTGTCACATTTTACCAATATCCGGATGCAGTTCAACGTAGTCTTGAAAAAATCACTCCATTCCTCACATTTTAACAGCATACGGATGGAGTTCAAACAGTGTAGTGAAAAAGGCACTCCATTCCTCATATTCCCAGCAAAATTTTATGGAAGTGGTTCTATAAGATGCCATGATTTCACTGGATCTTTTGCATTGGTTCAAATGAAGGCGTGGCAACGGGAAACCCCTGGAGTATTATCCCATGATAATCATGCAATTTATGAACATAAAAAATGAACTGCCCTCAGTCTCCGGCCTAACGAGGGTGCTAAGAATCCCCGGAGGTAAAACAAAAATAACCTGAATATTGGTACTTCGAATGTGCGAAGTCTATTTGAATCTGGAAAATTAGCTAACACCTAACGAGATGAATAGAATGAATATTGACATGCTTGGAGTTTGCGAAACATGGTGGCCTGATAATGGAGAATTTGTATCTCAAAATGTCAAAGTATTTCACTCAGGAAACCTAAATAGAAATCATAGAAACGGAGTAGGTGTCATTTTGAAAAGCCACATAGCGCAATGCGTAACATGATTTGTACCAAAATCACTCAGGAAACCTAAATAGAAATCATAGAAACGGAGAAGGTGTCATTTTGAAAAGCCACATAGCGCAATGCGTAACATGATTTGTACCAAAATCTGACAGAGCAATGCTTATAAAGTTAGAAACAAAACCCTTACAACTAAATATTACACAAGTATATGCGCCCACTGCAGACAAGAGCAAAGAAGAAGTGGAAGATTTTTACGAAGATGTAAAATACCTAATAAATATGACAAAACCCCATGATATAACTATCATCCAAGGAGACTTTAATGCCAAAGTTGGACAAGATATTGTACCAGACATAACAGGCATATTTGGACTAGGCGAGAGAAATGATAGAGGTGGCAGAAATATTAATCAATAAACGCTTTTCTTCGTTTGTAATGAAGACATCCACATATCCAGGGGCAGATGTTCCATCGGACCATATCCTGTTAATGAAAAAAATACGAGCAAAATTGAAGAAGAAACCCAAAGAGAACAATACGTGGAAAACTCAATACTGGAAAACTGGAGGAACCAAGAGTTAAGACCAGAATGAAAAAGATCATTGATCAAGAATTTAGAAGAATTGAAGCTACAGATAGAGAACAGATGTGGAATTCAGTTAAAAGTACGCTAAAATCCATAGCGGACAATAATCTAGGAATCATAAAAACCCTCAAAATAATGAATGGATGACAAAGGAGATACTGGATCTGATGGAGGAACGTCGAAAACATAAAAATCGAAACTACGAAATATACCAAGAATTAAATAGAGAACTACAATCAATCAGAAATGCGAAAAATAATCTCATAAACAGACAATGCCAGGAGATTGAAAGATTGCAACAGTTAAATGACGATTTCAATCTTCACAAGAAAATCAAAGAAACGGCAGGCGTATACCACAACTCATTACCAAAAATTTTATACAATAATGAAAATGAGCATATTTTTGATATATCGGAAAAGATGGCAATATGGAAAGATTACATAAAGCTCCTGTTTACCGACCAGAACCGATCCGCCAGAAGGAACATCTATAACCAAGCAAGAAATTGAGTCGGCGATAAAATCCTTAAAAGTTAAAAAGCATGTGGTCATGACGAGATTCCATCGGAAATACGAAAATTAATAGAGGAAGATAACATTAGTATCCTGATCAAGCTATTCAACTACATATATGAGACCGGAGAATGCCCAAATGATTGGCTGAGATCAACGTTTATAACGATTCCAAAGAAAAACCAACCGAAACACTGCTGTGACTATAGACTTATCAGCTTATTGAGCCATGCTCTGAAGATTTTTCTAAAAATAATTCATAAGCGAATATATGAGAAGTGTGAGAATGTTATGGGTGCATCCCAACTTGGTTTTAAAGAAGGCATGGGAACACGCGAAGCTCTTTCATCCCTACAAATCCTAGTCCAAAAATGCAAAACTGTATACATATGCTTTATCGATTACGAGAAGGCTTTTGACACAGTACAACATGGAAATTGATAGAGGTTCTAACGTCCATTGGTATTGGACAGAATGAAATTCGATGCATAAAAAGCTTGTATTGGCACCAGACTGCACATGTGGATGTAAATGGAGAATGTACATGTAATGTATTTACATCATTGATGCATTTAGTGGTTGCTAGACCTGTGACCAGTAAACATGTGGCGGGGGTGGACGGTTTTGTTCAATGTCCCCACTAAAATTATGCGTATATCCATGCACATGTAACTGCATACAGCATTGATGTCCAAAATAAATGAGAGAATTGTTGGGAGAGTAATGTCCCTTTGTTAAACAACGGCTGACATGGCACTCATTTGGATTTGTCATTCTCTGTTGTTACCACAACGTAAAGGCGTGTACATCAACGATACAGTAATTAAAGGAAGAAGAAGACCACATACTGTGTATTAGGTTGGGTCATACTAAAATATGTATTAGGGTGGAACGTAAATACAAATACTCTATATGCTCCCCCTAAAGTTGGCAATTAATATAAAAATGAAAAATATGAATATTTATGTACAATATAAATTCACTGAATGTAAATAATAAATAAATAACATTATTTTGATTCCATATTTAGTTATTGGCTTTATGATTGAATCATAAAATGATATATAATGATAAAACGTTAAATGAAACAATTTTTTATAAATTGGCATTAAAATTGATGAGATCATATTAACGTATTTTAAAGGAAAATTTAAACCTTTTTTAAACAAATAAATGAAGTATTTTAATTTTTCTTTACAACTCTACCTCCTTCTCTTGGTCTGAGTTCTCTTCTAGGGTGTATAATCTCTTCTGGAGCATGGTTTGCATTAGCAACAAGTGAAGAATTATCATTATCTACATGTGATTGTAAATCAGGCTCAATGACGTGTGGATTTTGTTGTCTACTTTGTCCTCGGATTTGGTCAAGATGTCGTTTTATGACATAATTGTTGTGATTTAAAATGCAGGAATAAGATTGAGGTCCTAGTTGATGTTTTATGGTTGCTTGAGTCCAACTAGGTTTGTTAGGGTTGCGATAATCACGCACCATAACTTCCTGACCTTCGCAAAACTGGATGTCACGGTTACCTTTGTGGTTTAAAATGTTGAGTTGTTGAGAATTCATGATTCTTTCTTTTGTTTTAGGAGGTTTGAGAAGAGAAAAGCGAGTTTTTAATGTCCTACCAAAGAAAATTTTTGCTGGGGACTTACCAGTCGTACAATGCACCATGTTTCGGTAGTCCATTAGAAAACGACATAAAATTTGGTCTAAATTTGAATCCTTATTTTGGTTCAAATTAGCCAAAATAGACTTTTTGAAAGTTTTAACAAAATTTTCTGCCTGTCCATTCGTAGGTGGATGTCCAGGAGCAGTGAAAATATGTTTAATACCATTTAGTGACAAAAATTTCTGAAATTAGTGCGAAGTGAACTGTTAACCATTGTCACTCACAATGGTATCAACAAGTCCATAACGAGAGAACATCTCTCTTAACTACGAAATGGTGAAATTTGTTGTCATGTCTTTGGTTTTGAAGACTTCAACAAATTTCGAAAAAGAGTCAACGACTATTAAAAAGTAAAAGTTTTTGATTGGGCCAGCAAAATCAATGTGAATTCTACTCCACACTGAATCACTAGGCATCCAAGGAATCAATGTACTCTTTTCTGGACTTGATTGAAGTTTTTGGCATGAAATACAATTTGATATTAAATTTTCAATATCCTTGTCAAGACCAGGCCAACATACATACGATCTGGCAAGTGCTTTGGTTTTGACAATACCCAAATGTGAACTATGTAGTTCATAAAAAATTTTTGATCTAAGGGTTTTAGCAACAACAATCCTGTATCCCCATAAAATACAGCCATACTCAACTGAAAGTTGAGTATACTTTTCACGAAAAGGTGAAAGATTGTCGTCATGACAATTAACAAAATTGCCTTTCAAAACAAATTCGGCAACTTTTGACAAAATTGGGCCTCGTCTTGTTTCACGAAATACATCTTTGAAATTGAAGTTTAAGTTATTCTCTTGACTTTCAATAAAATGTATGTAAGAATTTTCAACATTTTTAGATTCAAAAGTTTTCTGAGGCATTCATGAAATGCAATCTGCTTCATTTCTAACACCTTTGACGTGTTCAATTGTGTACACAAACCCTGAAAGGATTAATGCCCAGCGTTGCATCCGCGCTGAAGCCATAATAGGTAAACCTTTGTCGCTACCAAACAAACATAAAAGTGGACGATGATCCGTTCGTAAAATGAATGGATTTCCCAATAAATATTGGCGAAGTTTTGTAACACAAAACACAATAGACAAAGCCTCTTTCTTAAGAGTGCTATAATTTCAAACAAACATAAAAGTGGACGATGATCCGTTCGTAAAATGAATGGATTTCCCAATAAATATTGGCGAAGTTTTGTAACACAAAACACAATAGACAAAGCCTCTTTCTTAAGAGTGCTATAATTTCGTTCACTTTTTGACAAAGCTCTTGAAACAAAAGCAATTGGTCTTAAACCATCAGGAAATTTGTGAGATAAAATCCCAGCTACAGCATTATTTGATGCATCTGTAGTCAAAACAATTGGCAGATCAGCGTTAAAATGAACCAAAACTTGGTCTGAGGTTATAGCCTTCTTAATTTCATCATAAGACTTTTTGCATCTTTCTGACCAATCGAATTTTACATCCTTACTGAGTAAATGATAAAAAGGCGACATAATTTGCCCAAAATTGTTGATAAACTTTGAATAATAGTTTGCCATACCGACAAAAGTTCGCAACTCGGAAACATTTTTGGGAATAGGAGCAGAAATCACACTCGAAATTCTCTCATTATTCTTACGAAGACCATTTTTGTCAATATTAAATCCTAAATAGGATATTTCAGATTGTAAAAACAATGATTTCTTGACATTTAGTTTCAATCCAGATGATTGAAGCTTCTGGAGAACTAACCTTAAGGTTCTGATATGCTCTTGCATATTTCTACCAATGACTGTAATGTCATCCTGATAAACGACAACATATGGAATATCTCTTAAAAGGTTTTCCATAGTTTGACACCAAAAGGTAATCTTTTAACTTTTAAAGTACCAATATGTGTACTCCAAGCACATAATAATTGAGATTCGACATCTAAAACGAGCTGATTATAAGCATTTGATAAATCAAGCTTTGTGAAAAGTTCACCTCCCTGCAATGATGCAAAAATTTCATCAATTCTGGGCAATGGATACTTAAAATCCAACAAACATTTATTTAGAGTAACCTTGTAGTCACCACAAATACTTAAATCGCCATTAGGCTTCAAAATTGGAACCAAAGGAGTTCCCCAATCAGAGTTATCAACTGGTTCTAGAACACCAGATTTAATTAAATCTTTCAATTTTGTCTCAATTTTGCTCTTCCAAGCCAAAGGTAAGGGTCTTGGTTTGCAAAAAATAGGAACTGCGTTTTCCTCAACTCTCAATGAAATCTAATTGACATTGTATTCTCCCAACTTTTCTTATCACCACTATAATCTACATATGGCACAAGGCATGGACGAGGCCTCTTCTGAATATTATTCTTCTCAAGGAACGACTTAAGGCCTGCGTACATAAGCTGCCTTGCCTGATTGCCTTGCTTTCCTGCTTCATTTCTGACATAATAAAAATAAAAGAATAAAGAAGGCCGAGCAAATTTCGAACTGGGTTGCCCTTTTCTTTTTTATTCTTTTATCAGAAGCAAGCAAGGTAAGCAGGCAAGGCAGCTTATGTACTCACCCCTTTAGGCAACAATGTACACGGAGCACCTGCATCACAAACAGCTTTTAATTCAACTCCATCAATAATAACCAGAAGAGAATATACTCCACTAGAGTTGGACTCCGACACACTAAAAATTGAATAATTAAAAACATCATCATCATCATAATTATTTTGATTATCAGAAACAAAATTAACACTTCTCTTTTTGTTGTAGCAAACTTAAGCAAGATGTCCAATTTTACCACACGAATGGCATTTGCTGTCTTTGTATTTGCAAGCCTGCGACTTATGATTGCGCCAACCACAATGAGAGCACACAGGTTTTCTTCCATTTTCAAAATTGTTGTCTCGGCCACCGCCAAAACTACCTCTGCTACCATCGCCGCTGCCACTTGAACCGCCATTTGCATTTTGAAAATTCTTCTTCATAAACTTCTGTTTGTTTAAATAGTTCACTGAACTCTGCTCTGCCTCTGCCGCCCTTGACATACTCTTCGTTTCCATAATCATGGCTTTTCGCAACGCCATTTGCATAGTCAAATTGTTGTCTTCTTCGCACAGCCTTTCAAAAATGAAATTTGGCAAACCCATCACAAATTGATTTAATACAAAGGCTTCCAAATGATCACCAAATTTGCAATTAAGCGCCAACGACTTCACTCTGGCGTACCACTCTGCAACCGATTCACTTTCATTTTTGGTTGCCACATTTTTTTTTCTTCCTTTATTAATTTAAAATATGTACATAATTAGCTTAAAATTTAGTTCTTAAAGAGATGGTTAAAACAACCTTACATCTATAATACATGTGCTATAGAATATGTTGTATAGTTACTAATAAATAAGTGTAGACACAATGGAGAAGGAAAATATAGTGAAAAAAGCCTTCAATAAATTATAGAGTAAAAGATTCATCTAGTTATCAAAGAGAGTATTTACAAGCGAATTTTCATTCAAAGTACATTTTTCTTCCAAATTTTTCGAAATTACTTCTATTCTTTGCAAAATAAAATCAGTATCAGACAATTCATGTAATTCTTTTGTTCTGAAATATCTAGGTAGATTTAACATCATTTTCAAAATTTTATTTTGAGAGACTTGTGTCTTTTTAATGTGAGATTTAGAACATTTTCCCCATACGGGACATGCATAAAGAGCTATGGGTTGGAAAATTAATTTTAAAATACTGATTTTATTTTCAAAACTCAATTCCGACTTTCGATTTATTAAAGGGTATAATAATTTAATTGCAATGTTCATTTTTTGTATTATATTAGAGACATGGTCATTGTATGTCAGTCTTGAATTTAGAATAACACCTAAATACTTTACAGATTTCGACCACTGTATGTCATTTCCAAACATATTTAGGTTTGACTGTGGGGTGAATTGCGTTTTTCTTTTCTTTGTAAAAAATATGGCTTGGGAGTTGGTGGCGTTTATTTTGATTTTCCACTTTATAGAATAATTAACAATTTCATTTAGAGCGAATTGAAGACGTGATAAAATATCATGAGCATTTAGCCCGGAAGATAGAATTGCAGAATCGTCGGCAAAAAAGGCATATTCGCAATGCTCAGTTTTTGGAAAATCCGATGTGTATATGAGGTATAGCAGTGGACCTAAAACAGAGCCCTGGGGAACCCCTGCAGGTATATTAAGAAATTCAGATACATCTTGATCAATGCTAATACAGAATGATCTATTATTTAAAAACGATTGAATAAGTCGAACTAAGTATTCAGGGAATTTAAACTTTATAAGTTTATATATTAGACCCTCGTGCCAAACAGTATCAAAAGCCTTTTCGACATCAAGTAAAACCATTGATGTAGATTGCTTCAATTTGAACTGTTTGGTAACGTAGTTTGTGATTCTTTTAACCTGTTGAGTTGTGCTATGCGAGGGTCTAAAACCGAACTGCTCGTCAGGCAAGATGTTTGCTTCTTGCACAAAGTTCCATAGCTTTTTCTTAAGTATTTTTTCAAAAATTTTACTTACGTTGCTTAACAGACTAATAGGTCTATAACTAGTCACTAGGTCAGGCGGCTTTCCCGGCTTTGGAATGGGAATTACTTTTGCTTTGCGCCAAGCTGAAGGAAAATATTGCAGTCGTAAACAACTACAAAAAATGTCTTTTAAATAAACCAAATTTCTGTCAGACAATTTCTTAATATATAAGCTTTTAATACCATCTAAACCGCATGATTTTTTGGGTTTTGTGCTTTTAATAATTGTTTTTATTTCAGACAACTCAATATTAATATCAGTTGAGGTGGATGTTGTGTTATTAAAAACTGAAACAACGTTTGAAACAATACGTTCTGTGTTTTGGCATTTAATGTGCTCAGAACTTTTGTGATTAGAAAAAAATTGTTGAGCAAACTGTTGACTTTTTGACACATCGATGGAGTGAATAGTGTCCGAATTTATAATTGGAGGAATAGCTTGTTTTTTCTTTCTAATCATTTTTGAAATATTCCAAAAAGGCCTTGATCGAGTATCTAATTCCTTCAGTTTCTTGTTCCAAACTTCATTTTTGAAACACAAAATATCAAATTTAACGAGCTTATAGTATTTCTTGTATATAATAAAATCGTTTGTGTGGCGATATCTATGCCACTGCTGTTTAAAATAGTTCCTTCTTTTTATGGAAGTTAATATATACCCTGGAAGGTTTATGTGTTTCGAAAATTTACATTTTTTAGGAGTGGAATTATCTACTGCAGACAGAATATAATTAGAAAAATGATGCAATTTACGGTCTATATCGTCTGATGAGCTTGAAATTTTTGAGAACACAGAATTTTTCCTTATGGAAGTTAATAAAATATCATTAAATTTACTCCAATCCGTCTTTGAATAATCAAAAATTATATTTTGGTTTCTAGACAAGGAATGTGAATGAACCGAAAACAAAACAGGCAGGTGATCTGAATTTAAAGCATTGGTTACTTTAAGATTCTCTACTAAACGTGCGGAATTTGTGAGTAGTAAATCTATTGTAGATGGTCTGCATCTGGATGCACTAGGAAAATGTGTATGATTATTTGGAAAAAGAATAGAGAAAGGAAGAAAAAGTGAGAGATCAGATAAAATGTTTCCCCAAGAATTTGCTCTAAAACATCCCCAATCCCTGTGTTTACTGTTTAAATCCCCACAGATTAAATAATTACCACTAACGCTCAATAATTTTCTTAAGTCGCTCTTGAAATCAGCTTTATTTAAACTGTTAGAACGACCGCCAGGATAATAAACACCTATAATTGTCAAAATCTCATTATCATTTAATGACAATTCAATTACAACATTCTCAATTAATTTAGTATTGATATTTGCTAAGCGACGTACTTTTAGACTTCGATGAACGCATATAGCTACACCACCACCTCTTTGAATGGGTCTATCATATCGAAAGCATTTATACAAAGAATGATTAAATCTGTCATGACATTTAAGCCATGTCTCACGTACAATACATACATCTATCTTTTTTTGAACTAAATAATCAAACAATTAATTTTTCTTTTCTCGAATGCTTCTTGCATTCCAAATCATTAAATTTAGTTTAGAGTCCATTAAATTACACAGAATTTTTGGAATAAATATATTTGATTGCTTGAAATCGAGTGGATTTCGTAAATGTAAACTTAGCATAAGGTTACTTATGGGGTGTAAGTCCCAATTTACATTGGGCGAGTTTACTTGCGGCAATTGTCATTTTGTAGGAGAGAGAGGTGAGGCATATGGTAACCCTTTGCCTCTCAGCACCCTCACTCACCTACAAACTGACAATTGCCGCAAGTAAACTCGCCTAATGTAAATTGGGACTAAGATTGAGGTAGTTTTGGAAATTCGTACTTATGGGTACGGAAAATACTAAATGGTACTAACTTTGGTATAATTTAGATTTGGGTGAACGAAGAGACCTGGAATCCTGAAATTTGAAATTAAGATTACTGTTGGACTGCAGGATTGAGTTAGTCTTGGAAATGGATAGTTATTGAAATTCGTACTTTCATACGAAAAGTATTAATGGTATTATGAATAGAGATGGAATTCGGAAATTTGGTATTATAGACACTCTTGATGTGTAGGGTTGAGATATGGATGTGGTTGTGGATATACGTACAATAAGTGTACGAAAATTACAAAATTGCGCAGAATTTGGTTCAAATTTTTATTGTGTAAATTAGTATAGCTGAAATTGTGAAATTCGGTATTATGTATATGTACTTATGTATACGAAAAATACTAAATTGCGTTTGGGATTTAGTTTTGGATAAAAGGCAGTAGTTTTTTTAACTTACACGTATTATAATTACTGAATTTGGTATCAGTTTGGCGTTGGTTGAAGGAATAAAGGTGGAATTTCGAATTGTTGTATGCAGGATGGTGTTGGTGTTTAGATAAGAATTTTTTGAAATTCATACAAATTCTGAAATTAGGCTGAGGGCTGGCTGACTTATTGAGAAATACGAAATGTACTAAATGGTATTGTTACGAATGTAACTGATAGATTTATGTTAAATTAGTTTAATTTCCGTTAATTTAAAAATTTGAATTGTAACGTAAAGTTTTATTACGCAGTTACTTTATTTAAGCAACAACAACTACCATGTAGAATTATCTTCATCATTCTAGTTCTTTACATGTTACTAATGTGCCTTTGTTTCCATTTGTTTTGCCATAATCGTTCAATTATCGCCCAGTATTTGTTTTTGTTGTACTTTACTTTGTCCATTACGTCATGTCTGTATTCTGTGTTTGTATCCCGTATATGTGTGTTGTTGTTGTTCGCTAAGTAATGCTTGGTTTACATTTACGAAATCCACTCGATTTCAACTGTCAAATCCATAGGTTAAACGTCAAATGAAATCCAGATGAGATTTCATTTGACGTTTGAGCTATGGAATTGACAGTTGAAATCGAGTGGATTTCATAAATGTAAACTTAGCATAAAGCTGTGTACTTAGCTATAACAGTCAGCTCCGAATAAGTGTAATAAAGTAAATAAAGCATTGTAGAAACGTAATCTAAAACGAACCCTGTTTTATTTGGTACAAATCGTATCGGGGAATAAAACAACGTCTACACGGAGATTAGTTAAATTTAATTCCGTAACAATTGGTGTCAGCAGTGAGATTACGATCATCCTACAATGAAGTTTAAGGATCTACGAGTGGAAGACTTGAAGAAGGAGCTAAGTAAGTTGGAGTTGTGTTCTACTGGCAACAAGGCCGAACTACAAAAACGCTTGTTGGAAGAGTTCGAGCGCCGTGGAATGAACATCGATGAATATGAGTTCGACGGTAAGGAGGAAGTCGAGTTATCGGCAAAGGGCGAATCCAGCGTTGAGGAAGTTTCGTCGGTAGCTGCCAGGGGTGACGATTTGAAATCAATGCTGGCTATGATGATGCTGGAAATGAAATCTGACAACAGTAAAATGATGGAGAAATTAGATGCTAAAATGGAAGAAAATTCCAGAAAGAGTGAAGAATATTCCAGAAAATTGGAGGAAAGATTTGCCAAATTCGACGACAAATTAGAGGAAAAGTTAGAAGAGAACTCTAGAAAAATCACCGAAAACTTAATGGCAGAGAATTCTAGGATGTTTGAAGAAAATTCAAGAAACTTAAAAGAGGAGTTGGAAGAGAATTCTAGAAAAATTAACGAGAAACTCGAGAATACCACGATGGTGATCGAAAAGAGAGTAGAAAACGTGGAGGTACAAATTAAAGAGTTGGATAAGAAGATTTTGTCTGTTGACGAGAAATTTTTGGCCCATGATGAGAAATTTGTGAACCTTGAGAAGAAAATGTCGGAACTGGAAATCAAAGGTGGCCCAGTGAGAGCTATTCATAACACGTTAAAAATCAAGCCTCCTGTGTTCGACGGCTCAACCTCTTTCAATGTGTTCAAATTACAGTTCGAGACCGTGGCTGCTAGAGATTCTTGGAACGACAACGACAAGGCTGTATCACTACTAATGGCATTGCAGGGCGGTGCTGCTGAGGTAATACAGACTATTCCCGCCGCTTCTAGAAACAGTTATGGAGATATTATGGCTGCTCTTGAACGCAAGTACGGTGGCGAACATAAGCAAAACATCTACCTAATGGAATTAAGGGGAAGAGTACAGAAGCCAAATGAGTCCTTACAGGACTTCGCAACGGAAGTAGAACGTTTGGTGCTAATGACGTATCCAGGAGAAAACCATCCATTGTTGGACCGTATGAAAATCGAAACATTTGTGAATGGTATACGTGACGCCGAGATCAAACCTGCAACGTATGCGTCACCAAAATCGTCATTTGCTGAAACCGTGTCGTACGCCCTTACACAAGAGAAGGCAAGAATAATCACCAGTCCCCAGACTCACAATGTCCGCCAACTGGATACCGAGTTCGACGAACCCAAATATCGTGTTAACGAGATCGAGGCAGCAATGAAGCGGGTATTACAAGGAAGGTACACGGCAGCACCAACTAAGGCCAAGGGTAGGTGTCACAATTGCGACAAAATGGGTCATTTTGCGCGTGAATGTAGAGCGAAGCGCAAGCGATCGAGGTCATCGTCACCATCCCCGTCAAAAGAAAGTAAAAGAGTGGCTCAACGTTCTGCAAATGAGTCACCGTTAAACTAAATCGAGCCAGTCCAGCGGGGCGTGAACTGGCTCCCATCGACGACGGCCCCACAATCTCCATAGCGATTGTACAGCAGAAAAACCACAACCTTACAACAACTGGTTACATCAATGGCGACAAGCGAATTCTGACCTTGGATACAGGCGCATCAAAGTCAATCATCAGATCAGATCTGGCAAAAGGAAAGATAACGCCACTAAATGGAGTCAGACTGCGCACAGCAACGGGGGAGCCTGCGGCAGTACATGGAAAGATAACCGTGAGACTTACTATTGCCAATAAATCGGTCGATTACGAGTTTATAGTGGCTGATATCGTAGACGAAGTTATCATAGGCGCAGATTTTATGATTGCCTTTGGTCTTAATCTGGATATGAAAGAACGTGTGATGACATGGTCCAATTTGGAAATTCCATTAAATATGGGCTACGATGAAAACACAACTATTAGACGTCTGACTACGGAACATCCAGAGATTATACCGCCTTGTGCCGAAACATTGATATGGGTACCAATGGATGGAGATTGTGGAGTCGGGAAATTGTGGGTGGTGGAACCAGCAGAGAACAAAAATAGTAACATCTTAATAGCGAATGCCCTGGTGAAAAGCAACGATGATGGATTGATTCCAGTTAGAGTTTTGAACCTGTCAGATAAGCAAGAACAAATTTGCCAATTTTCCGACTTTGGACAATGTACACCAGCCGAAGCTGTAATCAATTTGGAAAATAACACCGAAAAATCAGCAGCCACGGAAAAGAAGCACCTCGATGGTTACATCAAAGAGTGGACACAGAACTTATCATCTTCCGAGAAGAACAAGGCCAAGCAGTTATTATGGAAACATGCCTCTACCTTTGCGTCTTCAAAAGGGCATCAAGGAAGGACATCGGTGGTGAAACATGAAATAAACACAGCAGACGCAAGACCAATAAAACAGGTCCCAAGAAGCGTTCCACTGGCAAAAAGGGACGAAGTCCAGAAGTTGATAAGCGAAATGGAGGAGAGTGGTGTGATCGAACCGTCGTCGAGTCCCTGGTGTTCCCCAGTAGTACTGGTCAAGAAGAAAGATGGAAGTACCAGATTTTGTGTGGATTACAGAAAACTAAATGATGTCACCAAGAAAGATAGCTACCCGCTCCCAAGAATCGATGACACACTAGACACCTTAGCCGGGACGTCATGGTTCTCTACCCTCGATCTGCAGAGTGGTTACTGGCAGGTAGAGATTGCCGAAAAAGATAAGGAAAAGACAGCGTTTGGCGTTAACGGCGGTCTCTGGCAGTTTAATGTCATGCCATTCGGGCTCTGCAACGCCCCGGCCACCTTTGAAAGGCTGATGGAGCGGGTGCTGAAAGGGTTGCAGTGGAAGTCGTGCCTTATATACTTGGATGACATCATAGTCATGGGACAGACCTTCGACGAACACCTCACGAATTTAAGGAATGTACTCCAGCAGCTATCGTCTTCGGGTCTGAAACTGAACCCAAAGAAGTGTAGCCTTTTCCAGCGAGAGGTAAAGTTCCTGGGGCACCATGTGACGAAGGAGGGCATATCGACGGATAGCGAGAAGATTAAAGCCGTCAGAGACTGGCCGCAGCCTCGAAACCTCCACGAGCTGCGAAGTTTTCTGGGTCTCTGCACCTATTACCGTCGGTTTGTCCCCAATTTTGCCAGCATTGCCGCAAGCTTACACCGATTGACTCAAAAAGGGCAGAAATTCCTGTGGAGCAACGACCAGGAAGAGGCATTCCAAAAACTCAAAGACATGCTCTGCACAGCCCCTGTTTTGGCGTACCCTGTACCGGGCGGTAAGTTTGTGTTGGACACTGACGCCAGTGCATACGGGATCGGTGGTGTCCTTTCCCAGGAAATACACGGCCAAGAAAAATTCATCGGGTACTACAGCCGAACATTGTCAAAGCCTGAGAGGAATTACTGTGTGACGAGGAGAGAGCTGCTGGCAGTTGTGGAGAGCATCAAACACTATCACAAATACCTGTATGGACAGCCCTTCCTGCTAAGAACCGATCATTCCGCTCTGCGATGGCTGCTCCAGTTTAAGAACCCGGAAGGTCAATTGGCCCGTTGGATAGAGAGGCTTTAGAGTTATGACCTAAGTATCGAGCACAGAAAAGGTGGAAAACACGGTAATGCTGATGCCCTGTCTCGTCGGCCATGCAAAATTGAATGTAGACATTGCTTGAAGGCTGAAAGCAAAGCAAGTATCGTCGATGTCCGGCTACTGCAAGTTGAGTCCGGCGAGGATTGGTCGGCGGAACAAAGAAAAGATCGCACCCTAGGCAAAATAATTTCTGCTATGGAAATGGGCGAACGCCCTAGTCGCAAAGAAATAGCGCCCGAAAGCCCCCTTTTGAAATCTTATTGGGCCCAGTGGAACAGTCTACTTCTAATAGATGGGTGCCTACATCGTAAGTGGGAGAGCGACGATGGAAAAACTCACCGTAACTTGATTGTCGTACCAGACTCCAAAATAAAAGATGTCTTGTCAGAGTTTCACGATGGGCCAAGTGGAGGACACCTTGGTGTGACAAAGACTGCTGAAAAGATAAAGCAGAGGTTCTACTGGGTCGGCTGTCAGAAATCCATTGCAGACTGGATTGCCAATTGTGAGAGGTGTATAAGAGCTAAAGGTCCAACCCGGAAGAGTCGAGGCCACATGCAACAGTATAATTCAGGAGCTCCATTTGAAAGAATCGCAATGGATGTGGCTGGACCGTTTCCAATAAGCGACTCTGGGAACCGGTATGTCTTAGTGGTCATGGATTACTTCAGCAAATGGCCAGAGGTTTATGCCATTCCCAACCAGGAAGCCAAGACAATAGTGGATGTGTTCAGCAAGAATTGGATTTGTCGCTATGGTGTCCCATCCGAGGTTCATTCCGATCAAGGAAGAAATTTTGAGTCAGCGATCTTCAAAGAAATGTGTGACACCTACGGAATCAAGAAAACGAGGACAACGCCCCTGCATCCACAATCAGATGGCATGGTGGAAAGATTTAATCGCACCCTGGAAGAGCATCTACGAGAGGTGGTAGATAGCGGCCAAAGAGACTGGGATGAGCATATTCCAAAATTCCTACTAGCCTATAGATCGGCCATTCATGACTCCACATCTCGAACTCCAGCCAGGATTTTGTTCGGGAATGAATTAAAGCTGTCTGGTGACTTGATCTTCGGTGCCACACCAAACCCCGAAACTGATAACGATGAAAACAGTCCAAACTCTTTCAGTGAAGTCCACGATGCAGTACGCCATCGCCATGAAGGCGAGGTACGATCGAGCGGCAAATACTGATGGGTTCCAAGAAGGGCAACTGGTACTATTGTTCAACCCACAACGGAAAAAAGGACTATGTCCCAAATTACAAACGCACTGGGAAGGCCCCTACAAGGTAGTCACGAAAATAAATGACGTCGTGTATCGCATACAGAAGAGCGACAGCCCTAGATCAAAGATGAAGGTGGTACATCTAGAACGATTGGCCCGCTATGGAACGAGAACTGTGCCAGGTCATGAGGAACAGGCTTAAGCGGGAGGCAGTGTGTTACCAATGCCCATACCACAGAGAGGGAACTGTGCCTATTCGGGACGAACAGGCTTAAGCGGGAGGCAATGTTACGAATGTAACTGATAGATTTATGTTAAATTAGTTTAATTTCCGTTAATTTAAAAATTTGAATTGTAACGTAAAGTTTTATTACGCTGTTACTTTATTTAAGCAACAACAACTACCATGTAGAATTATCTTCATCATTCTAGTTCTTTACATGTTACTAATGTGCCTTTGTTTCCATTTGTTTTGCCATAATCGTTCAATTATCGCCCAGTATTTGTTTTTGTTGTACTTTACTTTGTCCATTACGTCATGTCTGTATTCTGTGTTTGTATCCCGTATATGTGTGTTGTTGTTGTTCGCTAGGTGCGAGTGTGCGTCTGTGTGTTTGTTGTTAGTTGGCTTCTCGATGTTGCCAGATGCATGCTCTAGATACTTCCAAACGACAAATGTGGGCATATAAATATGAGTTGCCGGGCAAACAGTGAGCAGTTGTGAATTTTATACCGAAGTGTAAACATCGACTAGTAAAGAAGTAAAGTAAAGCTGTGTACTTAGCTATAACAGTCAGCTCCGAATAAGTGTAATAAAGTAAATAAAGCATTGTAGAAACGTAATCTAAAACGAACCCTGTTTTATTTGGTACAAATCGTATCGGGGAATAAAACAACGTCTACACGGAGATTAGTTAAATCTAATTCCGTAACAGTATTAAATTTGACGTTGGTGTAATAATGAAGCTGGGATTATATAATTAGTGTGTGAAAAGTACAAAATTGTAATAAATTTGGTATTGGGCTAAGGAATAGAAGTGGAATTCTGGTATATTATTTATTTGTCAGGTTCATTGTTAGAAGTGGTCGTACAATTAATGTTCTAGAAGTATTAACTAATACTAAATAATGAAGCACTGGTATTGATTGGCCTTTAAATGTATGAAGGTTAGGTTAGGTTTAGGATGCGCAGCTGCCATGCTGGCAGCCACTCCACTCGGAGACCTTGAGGTCCATTGTGATCATCCTGACTATTGAAGTGTATGTGTTGTATGTGATGATGTATAAGTCGGCTATTGATGAAGTGATTATAGATGCGGCTATATGGTGAAGTGTGAATGTAGATGGTGATGATGTGAAGTAGAAGTGTAATATGTTGTGTGTTATGGATCAGGTTATATGATGTTACGTGTCTGTAGATGATGATGATGATGTGTGCATGATGGGTGTATGGTGATTTGTGCATACGGTGATGATGGCGTACAAGAGTCATGAGCTATGATGTATATTCTGACTGGTGCCTTTTTTTCTGCATATGTTGATACAAGGCTGTTGATGATGATGAAGTGTGCGGTTGTGGATTTTATCGATGGGTGATGGATGGTGTAGAAAAGAAGATTCACTGTAGACTATGGTTGAGATGATGTTAGATGCAGCTATATGGTGATGTGTGAGTGCAGATGATGCTAATGTGTAATGGAAAGTGTGATGTGTTTCTTGCTGTGAGCGAGGCTGTATAATGTTGCGTGACTACAGATTGTGGTGATGTGTGACTGATGGGTATATGGTGATTTGTGCATACGGTATATGGTGGTGTGTGAGTGCAGATGGTGTGATGTGTATCTTGCTGTGGGCGATTCTGTATGGTGTTGCGAGAGTGCAGATTGTAGTCTGAATGGTGCTGTAGGCCTGCAGATGATGATGCAAGGCTGCTTATGATGATATGGCGAGCTATGTGGGAGGAATATGTGGATTAGGTTGGAAAGATGGGAAGGAGAAAAGGGAAAAGTGATAAGACGAAAGAGACAAGAAAAGAAGAGTGAGTAATTGTAAAGAGAGAAACAGATTGTTTTAAGAAGAAAGAGGTTAGTTTTCTAGACCGTGCTGAGCCTATTCTGACCCGCCCCAAAGCCACTTTAGACTCTTGCAGTAAGCTACCAGGATAGTAGGGTCAATAGAGGAGAAGTAAGATAGAGAGCCAATCACATGTACACCAAATAGTCTATGCCTTTTGACCATCAGTCTAGGACATCTACATAAAAGGTGCTCGATTGTCTCCGTTTCCTCCTCATCCTCGCATAACCTACTGTACTCAATGTTGTTATCATCCCACTTGCATGTCAAAGATCTTATTCTACAGTGGCCAGTTATGACCCCTGTAGCTATTCTGATTTCCGACTTGCAAAGTGAGAGAAGGGACGCAGTTCTACGCCCTGAGATTGCCGGCCAGATTGACTTCGACACCTTGCAACCAGGTGCGTCTTGCCAAATTCTTACGGTTTTCTCTGCATATAACTGGCTGAGTTTGCCGAGGAAGTAGCAGTGCGGTGGCCTGACATAGTCCTCTACCGTAAGGTCAGAGGACTGAGAACCACGCCTCGCTAATTCGTCAACAATCTCGTTTCCTTCAACATTGCAGTGACCTGGCACCCAACAAAGGTTAACACTTAAATTACATGTTTTTAAGGTGGACCTACAATTTTGAACGATCCTAGATTTGATAGTATATGACCCAAGCGCCTTAAGGGCAGCCTGACTATCTACGTAGACTGTGACTGTCCTACCTACTTGATTTGTCAGTCCTACTACCAGCTCTAAGGCCTTCAATACTGCGAAGACTTCCGCTTGAAAAACACTGCAATTTGTATTGAGCTTATATGAACGCCTAATGTTCAGCTCCTCACAGTACACCCCCGCTCCAGTACCTTCAGCCATCTTTGAACCATCAGTAAAGATGGAAAGGCTATCGGGCAGTGGCCTGCCATGCTCCCATTCACTTCTGTCAGGGATAGAGACCATCGCTGTATCGAAATCCAGCGAAGGCGAAATGTAGTCAGTTACACTCCCTACGTCACTGAGTCCGATCAGACCGCTAAGCTGGTGTAAAATACTAGCATGTCCAGACCCAGAGGATCGCCAGAGGTTAAGCTCCTTGAGCCTCAAGGCACTACGGGATGCTAGATACTGAACAGAAATGTCCAGAGGCTGGATGTTCAGTTTTCACTCAGTGCTGCTTGAGGGGTGCTTCTCACTGCTCCTGTAATAAGAACTGAAGCAGATCTTTGCACAGTAGCTAACCTGGACAAATTGGACTTGCTGTTCAGGGCCTGCCACCAAACAAGACACCCATAGGTCAAAATGGGGCATACCACTGTCAAGAACAACCAGTGTATGACATGTGGTCTCAGACCCCAGCTCCTACCTATTGAGTTCTTGCAAGAATAGAGTGCATTTAGACCCCTCTTAGTGCGCTCCTCCGTGTTCCTTTTCCATCTAAGTTGATGGTCAAGAATCACTCTCAGGTACTTCGCCTCCGTATAAAGATTTAGCTGCACTCCATCTAGTGTTGGTGGAACGAACTCGGCGGTCTTCCTTTTCCTAGTAAAGAGCACCAGCTCTGTCTTTGCCGGATTCACGCCAAGTCCATTGGTGTGAGCCCAGCGTGAGAGTTTGGCAAGTGCTCTTTGCATTAAATCAGATAATGTGGACAGAAATTTCCCGCTAATCAGGATGACCACATCATCCGCATAAGCAACTACCTTAGTTCCTAGATTGTGGAAATCTCTGAGTATCCCATTTATCACCAGTAGCCAGAGCAAGGGGGATAGGACTCCCCCCTGCGGTGTGCCTCTGGTGACAGATCTCCTAATGGAGCTCTCCCCAATATTTGAATTGATAAGCCTGCTTCCAAGCATGCTATCAATCCAATCAATTAGGATAGGGGGGACACCCAGCGATTCAAGAGAGGAGTGGATGGATTCGAGTTTCACGTTGTTAAAGGCACCCTCTATATCCAGAAAGGCAGCCAAGGTGAAATTCGATTCAACCATATTCTTCTCTATATAACCCACGACACAATGTAGCGCTGTTTCTGTTGATTTCCCTTTAATATAAGCGTGTTGTGATTCGCTAATGAGGTCTCGTCTGAAGAAAGTTCTAATTTCTAAGTCTAACAACCTTTCCAAAGTCTTTAAGAGAAAGGAGGAAAGACTAATCGGCCTATAATTCTTCGGCAGTGAGTGACTTGGTTTCCCAGCTTTGGGAATATAGGTCACTGTTACCTCTTTCCACAGTGCCGGTATGTGCGATAGTAGTAAACAAGCCCTAAAAATCTTCTGAAGAATGGTTGTCAAAACAGTCGGTGCGTTCTGAAGCATCGCTGGATTGATTCCATCAGGTCCAGGAGACTTATACGGCTGAAAAGTACTAATCGCCCATGAGATTTTGTGGTAGCTTATTAATCTATTGACAAGAGCCACCTCCCCCGGAGTGCGGGTCCTGCTTTTGTCCACACAACGTGTACTCGAGCTGGCATCCTCACTTCCAGGGAAATGTGTTCCTGTCAACAGATCTAGAGTCTTTAGAGCGGAGTTAGTCCAGGTACCGTCATTCCGTTTGATGCTCCCAAAGGGTTTAGGGTCCTTCGAGATCACCTTACGGAATCTCGCTGCTGCATTAACCCCCTCTATGGATTCACTAAAGCTTTTCCACGAGTCTCTTTTAGCTTTCCTGATTTCACTTTTATACCGATTGAAACTCTCTCTGTAGAGGTTCCAATCGGTATCAGATTTGGTGCTGTTAGCTTTATTAAAAGCTTTCCTGCTATTTTTCCTAAGCTTTGCTAGCTCGTTGTTCCACCAGACTGGTTGAGTTCTCCTACCAGGATAACATAATGGGCAAGACTTCTCATAACAACCCTGGAGGACACGCGTGAGATCTGCAACTTGGCCATCTATTTCCTCCGTTGTGCGTGGTTCAGGGAACTCCCACAACCTCGAGGAAACGAGGGAGTTGTAGTTTTCCCAGTTTGTCCTCCTTGGGTTCCTATGAGGCGGTTGCCTTTTACTTCCATGGTGGACTTAAAAGTGTATCGTTCTGTGATCAGAAAAAGAGCACTCTTCCGATACTCTCCAGTCCACTATGGCTGTATCTTCCAAATTTGTAAGGGTGAGATCAATGACCTCCTCCCTTACCCTATTATGGAAGGTGGCAGTGTTACCCCTATTACATACTCGTAGATTATTAGCTAAAATAAAATCGAATATGGACTCACCTCTCGCATTGGTGTCTCTGCTTCCCCAGTGGAAGTGATGAGCATTTGCATCACAGCCCATCACTAACCTGCATCTGCCCGTCGTCTCCTCCACCAGTTTGCGCACCAATCCGCTTGGTGGGTCGGGTGCCTCATACGGCATGTAGACCGAGGCCAGAACTAAAGCCCTACCGGTATCTTCGTCCAGCCTCACTACAGTCGTATCACCATCACTGTAATTGTAGAGTTGAATAAGGTTTAGATTTTTCCTAGCTACAATACAGGTTCTTACCTTGTCTCCATTATTCGTATAGAATAATGAGAAATGCTTATTGTTTAGTCCAGAAACCCTATTTTTATATAAATAGGGCTCCTGGACCAAAGCAATATCTACTGCAGAGTCTGTGAGGGAGAGAAGGAGTTCAGCAGCCGCAGCCTTACAGTGAAGCAGATTGATCTGCAACACCCGAAGGCCATGCTGCTGAACTACCTTACTGCGACCTCGAGAGCCGGAACCGAAGTCCTCCAGACCCGAAGAACAGCACTCCCCCACAGTCTCTGATGTAGTCTGCACTCTCATCATCTATGGTGAATCGCATCACCACGCCGTCCCTCTCCTTAAAATGCTTGAGGAGCCTCCAGCCTTCCACAGAAAGACCCCCTGCATCAGAGTCAGGAGGAGGCACCCACGTTGTGGCTACACTCCTCCTGGGTATCTCATCAACAGGGACAGCAGCCAGCCTGCAGCCGTCCCAGAGGTCACCAGCACCCTCTATTAACTGGATGAGGAAGTCTCTCGACTCCTCATCCTGGCAATAGAGGATTCTGATTCCCCTTTGGATAACCGCCCTGCCGAAGCCGGTCTTACTGGCGTCTACCTCATCGGAGGTGATGGCCTTCCTTAGAAGGCGTTCCACTGTGATCCAGTGAGTATCGCTGATCCTCCCATCTAGATCAGCCTTATGTATGAAAGGTTTCTACATGTAATACCATTGTCATTGGGTGAACAAGTAGAGCTAAAACTGTAACATATGAGCTACGGTTCTGGATTCTAAAAATTGTACTGAATAATGTACTATTGTTTCTATTGGTCTGTTCCAGTACTGCAAGAATCTACTAATTTTTACTATTTTTTCCGATAACATAAAGAAAAAAATGTTATCGTAGTAAAAAATAGTAGATTCTTGCAGGTTCTGGAACAGAGCATATGTTAACACGAATTCGGTTTCTAAATAATGTAATAATTGTTCCACAAACATCCCAGACGGGACAAGGGAGACTTCTCTCATATCAATGAGTACACCCCGATTCATATAAGCTCAGTGATATGGGACCTACTGTTTATAGCCATGACCGAACGGCGTGCCCTACGACACCACTTGCAGAGAAGTTTTACATTGCTGAAATACTCAGGAAATGTCGCCTACATTACTGTGGGGTATTTTTTTACCACCATCGAGAATTTGATGTTGCCTGACCGGGGAATCGATCGGTTTTCTACATTTTGTAATGTAGACCGCTGTTGAAGTGTAGAGGTCTTTTTTGAGATTCAAACAAAACGTGTACGAACAGTACTTGAAAGAAATTAAATATCAATTCAAATAGGTATTAGTACATAAAAATTTTCGGTGTTCACCATAATAAATATTGTTTATCTGAATATTATTCCTTTTCCGCATACCAAGTAGCGGGCATTTTGCTAGTGTTTAATATTGAAAACAATACATTTTTTCAATTATGTATTGGAATGACGCTTACGTCAACGTATATATATATATATATATATATATATATATATATATATATATCTGGTCCGGAAAGTCCATATTTTTCGAGATATAGGCTACGAAACTCCCGAAAAAGATATGGTCTTCAAAAACATACAGTCAACCAAAAAAGTCTACATACACCCTATAAATCTCTAGTTTTAAGGGTAAGGAAGCATTTTTATGAAAATCCGAGTACATAGTTCTATTTCATATCCCTAATAAACAATATTACATACAACAAAAATAAATTCCATAATAAGAATAACGGTAAATTCTATAAAAATTAAAAAATTAATAGGGAAAAAGTGTACATACACCCAATGAAATATTAAGATTACCGTAAAATTTATGGAATAAGCAATACAAATGTTACATTTTATTGCTTTATCGAATGTCTCTGGTTGTCTATGATACATTTTAGACAAAATAGTACCATATTTGTGCTTTAATTGACGTTTTTTAAGGTCAGACTTCGCGTATAGCTCGTTAAGGCGGACCCTTGCAGATTTCTTTGAGTTTTTCAGTCTGGTAGTTTATGAAACCCCAGGAAATACAGTGGGACTAATTATTTTAAGATTCTAGATCGCTTTGAAGTTGTTCTTATGGATAATATATGCTCATGAGCTTCGCTAAATATGCGAATTCCTGAGTTTTTCATAAATTTTATAGTTTTCACAGCATTCCAAGGGTCAAATTACTGGCAAGAACCTTGGAATTACCTTGTAATACATTTTTGGACCTTAACTCAATCAGAAATGTACAAAATTATTCTACAAACCCGCTCCTAAAATTTCCAAAGCGTCAAAATAAAAGCACCACCAAAGAATGCATGAAATTTGTATGAAATTTACACTGTTAACTAGTATGCTCTCGTATTATGATCGTTAGGGTCACTTGAAGCGCTATAAATGTCGGAAACTTTTACATTGCTGATTCAATGGATGCTCGAGGATTGTACCAGACCTTATTACAAGGTAATTCGAAGGCTTCTGCATGTAATTTGCCCCTTGGAATGTTGTGAAAACTATAAAATTTATGAGAAAACTCAGGAATTCGTAAATTTAGCGAAGTTCAGGAGCATATAATGTTTACAAGGACAACTTCAAAACGCTCTAGGATCTCAAAATTATCAGTCTCACTGCATTTTCTGGGGTTTTATAAAGTAACAACCTCAAAAACTCAAAGAAATCTGCAAGGGTCCGCCATAACAAGTTATAAGCGAAGTCTGACCTTAAATAACGGCATTTAATCCACACATATGTTCCTATTTTGCCTAAAAGATATCATGGACAACCAAAGACATCCGATAAAGCAATAAAATGTAACATTTGTATTGCTTATTCCATAAATTTTACGGTAATCTTAATATTTCATTGGGTGTATGTACACTTTTTCCCTATTAATTTTTTAATTTTTATAGAATTTACCGTTATTCGTATTATGGAATATATTTTTGTTGTATGTTATATTGTTTATTAGGGATATGAAATAGAACTATGTACTTGGATTTCATAAAAATGCTTACTTACCCTTAAAAC
Organism: Musca autumnalis; assembly: GCF_047663935.1. NCBI lineage: Eukaryota > Metazoa > Arthropoda > Insecta > Diptera > Muscidae > Musca > Musca autumnalis. The sequence goes on from NW_027411755.1 coordinate 104,678,164, forward strand.
CCGAGATTTATAGGGTGTATGTAGACTTTTTTGGTTGACTGTATATAAGCTCTGTTCCTTTACGTGCAAGAATCTTCAAGTTTTGCCACTTTTTACTCGAAAAGCGTTCCTTTACTTCTGACACCATACAATTCATATGTGAGCAGTTTACAACTTTTGCTACTTTTGCCGGTTTTACCATTTTCAAAAGTAAAGGAACAGACCAATAATTTTTAACTTCGGTAAAAAATACTTTTTGTTCACAAGTATGAATTAGAATGTTGGACCCCCTGCAGACAGTGAAATTAATTTCATGAAATTATGCGCTCTTAGATCGAGTTCCATACAAAAGTCACTTTATTATATTGCTTGTAGTGGGTAATTCGATCTAAAAACCCCTGTAAAATGTGAAAATTTTCAGTGCCAGTTTCACAGTCTGGCATTAGTCTTGTTTGCGTTTATATTTGGTCTGTTCCAGAACTACAAGAATCTACTAATTTTTACTATTTTTCCGATAATATAAAGGAAAAAATTTTATCGCAATAAAAAATAGTAGCTTCTTGCATGTTCTGGAACACAGCAATTATTATGTCATGTTCGGGAATTCTTTGTGGAATTCTGAGGTTGAAAGTTCTAATATATGAACATAAGGTTTTGGAAAAAGTTTACTTTTTTGACAAGTTGTTGGCACTGGAAAGTATAACGTTAAGGTAGTTGAGATTTGCATATGCCCATAGCACTGGTTGTGGTACAATATTTATTTAGAAAAAATATATAATTTAAAAGAAAATTTTGTTCCTATTTCCGAGATTTGAACTTGTCCGTAGAAGAAAGTCATAAATTCCCGACCGAAGGCCGGATATTTAGAGAAAAAATTATAATGTAAAAGAAAATTTGGTTCGCGTTCCTGAGATTTGAACCTGTTCATAGGAGAAAGTCTTAAATCCCCGTCCAAAGGCCGGCTATTTAGAGAAAAATTTACAATTTAAAAGAAAAAAATGACGTAAGATGAATGAAGTGGCTGGACTCAGAAAATTTTGTCTACAGATAGACTTCGGAAACGTTAATATATGTACATACATATCATTACTGGGAAGTGCGTAGATTCTTCGAAATCTCCGAAAAACATATTTTTGGAAAAAAATAATTTTAAAAATTATGACTTATCTTTCCTTTAGCTACCGTTCTCAAAAAATTTTGAAAATTTTTCATCGATTTCATCGATATATTTGGTCTGTTCCTTTACTCTTGAAAGTGGTAAAACCGGCAAAAATAAAAGTTGTAAACATCTGCTATATGAATTGTGTGATGTCTGAAGTAAAAAAAAGTGGTAAAACTTGAAGATTCTTGCACGTAAGGAACATAGCTATATAATTGTCTATTTCTGCATTAAAATTTATACTTTTTTACAATTAAATTAATAGCTGAATGTTCAAAACACTGATATTGATTGAATTTAACATTTCCGTCTTTTTACTTATTTTAATTGCATGTTTTTCTCTTCTGGCAACGCAACTACAGTTGAGTTGCTATCCATAGGCGACCCCTTAAATACACCGCTTAGTCCGGCTACTTAGAAAAAAATATAAAATTAAAAATAGATAGGGGTAGCTAAAGCAAAGCATTCGTCCAAAGGAAAGAAAACAATTTTAAATCCAGCCACTATACACATCTTGCTCGGATAAATTTAGTGGGTAGATAATTTTTTATATTTAACTTAATTTTAAAAGAAATTGAAATCTAATATCCACCGCGTCCAGGTGGCGGCGCACCGCGAAGAATACCAGGAGGTGGGCCTCTCATTGGCGGAGGCGCTCCACGTCCAATAGTTCCGGCCATTGGGGGTATACCGCCTGGTATAATTGGCGGAGGTCCTCCAATTATTGGAGCTCGAGGTATGCCTCTTCCAATTGGGGCCATATGTTGTTGGCCAGGTCCACCAATACCTCGAACAGGTCCCTGAAGACCAGCTGGAACAGATGACATATTAACTGGTACACCTCGGCCTGCAGCTCTGCCAATACCTGGACCAGAAAGAGCTCCAGGAATAGGTACACGAGGAAGTCCTTCTTCAGGTGGAGGAGGACCCTCAACTGTTAACGATACAATGTTTTCTCCACGAAGTAAAACAAATCCGAGTATTCTTTTCTCCTCTCGTTCGGGCACTTTTGTATTCTTTGAACGTATTTTTCTAAACTCTTCGCAATCACCAAGTATCAAATTCATATGTTTGTCAAATGCTTTGAAGGTTCCAATAAAGGTGCGAGAGTCCTGTAAAACAACACGCACTCTATAATTGAGATGCTGTATCATTTTATTGTTCTTTCCGATAGTCTACAAAAAAGTTAAAATTAATAAAAATAATCAATCATTATTTTAATAAAAGCTCACCATGTTGAAAATGCGTATTCACACAAACGGCATCAAACAATAAGTAGCGAGGTGGAAGCGGGTCGATTGTATGTCGGCGGAGCGCCGCCGCCACTGATTTTATAAACGTTCAGCCGCCGCCGATTTAATCGTGGTCGTGGCACAATTAACAGTTATGCTAAGTTTACATTTACGAAATCCACTTGATTTCAACAGTCAATTCCATAGCTCAAACGTCAAATGAAATCTCATCTGGATTTCATTTGACGTTTAACCTATGGATTTGACAGTTGAAATCGAGTGGATTTCGTAAATGTAAACCAAGCATTAGATGCATCTGCCAACAACTACAACAAAAACCAGTTCAGTACTATGAAATGTCAAAATAGTTTTCCAAAAATAAAGCGATTTACACAATTTTTTCAACAAAATTTTGTTAGGTAGATATTAATAAACGCATTATTACAAAAAACCAACAAAAATTCAAAATTTTTCGTTTAAATTTTTATTTTTAATTTTGTGTGTTTGAATTACAACTTTTTTGACAGCTCGCAGTACATCAGCTGGGCTGATGCGGATACCTGTATGATTGTGCCATGATCGTGGTATACCACATATGAGCTTTGTTCCTCTATGCGAAGAATCTTCAAGTTTTACCACTTTTACTCGAAAAAGGTTCCCTTACTAGGCGTTTACACCAGACAGTTTGTCTTCAAATACAACTCTGATTTACTAACACATACATACACTTGTCGGTTGTCTTCCAGCTGTCCATAATTTTTTCACAGACAGTCGGGTTAACAAATTTTTGACATTTTTGTGAAAAAGAAGTGAGATGATAATGCAAATGTGCTGAAAACAAGAGAATTGGCCTGTTCCCGTACTTTATAAAGTGGTAAAAGTTGTAAAAGTCGTAAACGATTTTCATATAAATTTTGTGTACGGGAACGCCAAATGTGTAAAAGTGGTAAAAATTGTAAAAACTTTTTAGTTCTGGAACAGAGCTAATATGTACAATAACAACATATGTGAACGGAAAACGAAATGAAATCGATGATTTTCATTCATAATTTTACAACTGTTTTTGCAGTTGTCTGGACGCCTACGTAGCACAGGCAAGTTTTGCGTTTTTGACAATCAATACATGAACTCAACTGTCCTGTCATGTGTAGACGCAGGGTTACTTCTGGCACCATACAATTCATAGCTGTGTTCCAGAACTAAAAAGTTTTTACAATTTGTACGACTTTTACACATTTTACTCGAAAAAGCGTTCCCGTACACAAAAAAGTTGTAAAATGTTCACTTCTCTTTAAACAAAAATGGCGCTGAATGACGCTCTCTTTTAAAAACTTTTTACACGACAAATTTGGGCGAGTAAAAAAATAGTAACATGGTTGCCGGCTTCTGATACGCCGACTTTGACATTTGTTCCAGTTTTTTTGACGTATATTCCATTTTTCCGTTCCCGAACTATTTCAAAAACTTGTACGTGAGAACCATGGCCCAGTTATAAAGGTTCTCTCTCAAAAACAAATGATTTTGATTTGAGCTGTCAAAATTCATATATGTCATTTGAATTCGCTGTGAGGTAGAGAAATGCCAAACTGTAGAGAAGCAGGTAGATATATACCCAAAAAAAAAAACAAATCAACTTTATGTTGTACACGTAAGATGTCAACATTTGTTGTATTTTGTATTAGAATTTAGTTTACAATAACTTATTTTGGCAGTTAAAGACCGATCAGTTGGTATTTTCTGTTACGCCAAACAAAAATAACTGCGTCAACAACTTTTTCTCGGAGAATTTTATGTATGCATCTACCTTTATTCACAACAAAGAAATTCGCCTCAAACATATTCCGTGTCGGCGAAAACAATTTTTTCGCCTTTGTTTATGAATTTTAACATTTCAAATCTTTGTTTTTGTTTGAATTCGCTTGAGAGAGGGCCTGTATTATTGGGCCATGGTGAGAACAAATTTTTTGCAGTTCTCTCTTTTACGAGTTTTACTATTAAAAAGTACGGGAACGAAGCTCATATGCGTGAAAATTTTTAAGCTTTGAACACTGTCAGCTTGAAGGGGCTATAAAAACGTTGACCTATATAAGTCGATGGTCAGACTAGCAAGGTTTCTTGAAACCAATTTCGTTAAAGTTTCTTTTCAAGTTTCGTTAGTGTCCACACACGTTAACGTGAAATTTAAGATTTTTTCGTGTCCCTTTATTTTACTATTCGCATTTGTTGTGTTTCTCATACCAAAAAACAAAGCAAACATATATAAATAAACTAAACAACAACACAAAATAATTAACATTAATAATTAAATTAATAGTAATAGCTAAATTTTGTCTATTTCATTAATAAAATGTTTTTGTTAAATCTTTTTATGCTTATTTCGTTGTTAACGTTGGCTTGAGAAAATCACAATGAAAGAAAATGGAAGAAAAAATCTTGCAACGAACAACAAGAAGAGGCAACACAACAAACACAGAAAACCATGTACATGGGTTTCACTACTTCATACCCCTCGCCTATAAACTTGACGTCGCCATGTTGAAATCGTGCTAGTCTGACCATCGACTAAGAAACAATATGTGAAACTAAAACAATTAGGTTTGATAAGAATTTTGTGCCGAATTTAAAAGATATTCCGTAAAACTTTGTATTCATTCAACAGACATACTGACATGGTAAAATCAACATAGAAATTAATTATGATGAAGGTCAAATGATAGTAAATATAGTCTGTCTCATCCTCTAACTGAATATAATAGCTCTGTTCCTTTACGTGCAAGAATCTTCAAGTTTTACCACTTTTTACCCGAAAAGCGTTCCTTTACTTCAGACACCATACAATTCATATGTGGGCAGTTTACAACTTTTGCTACTTTTGCCGGTTTTTCCACTTTCAAAAGTAAAGGAACAGACCAATTATATTTTCTGCCTACATACAGTGAGTGTCAAAAATATTCGGTTTTAAATTTCACCAATAATAACACCTCAGTATTTTAGAAGCCCATGTCCAATATCCAAAAAACAAAATACTTATTTGATAGCAAATTATCAAAATTTAGCGCTAATGAAAAACGCTATCCCAGAAAAGGGAAAACTGGTTATATTTTATTATAAAAACAGCAGAAATGAAATGAAATTTTGCTTATTTGTGAATATTTAGTCGAATATAGTTGAGATAATGTGCAAAAGCCCCGAAATTATAGAAATAATCGATTTCGTGAAACACATAAGCCAGCCAAAACCAAGGACTGGTAGGGAAGGTAGAGGAATCTCCTGAAAAATTAGGGTTAAACCGCCCTTAATTTTCTTGAAATTGGTCACTGAGTCCTAAATAACTTTCAGAAGATAGAAAATATGCACTTACATTCCAAACAAATCGTAAGGATAAAGCCTTTCATGGCCTTGTAACAGATCACACACCATCGGCTTACTTACATAACCAATAATCAAGTATAAATTTCGCCTTGATGTACCTTCAAAACTTGATGTACATCAAGAACTTGGTGAAAAGGAGTTAGTTTAGAATGTCTAAGCAGGAAAATCAGTATACCACCAAGTTTCCCGCCTTTCTGTGTATTCCAACACAAAAAGTACAAAGGAGCCTCCGGACACTAGTATTTATCAATGACTTATGATGTGTTACAAGGCCATGAAAGGCTTTATCCTTACGATTTTTTTGGAATGTAAGTGCATATTTTCCATCTTCTGAAAGTCATTTAGGACTCGGTGACCAATTTCAAGAAAATTAAGGGAGGTTTAACCGTAATTTTTCAGGAGATTCCTCTACCTTCCCTACCAGTCCTTGGTTTTGGCTGGCTTATGTGTTTCACGAAATCGATTATTTCTATAATTTCGGGACTTTTGCACATTATTTCAACTATATTCGACTAAATATTCAAAAATAAGCAAAATTTCCTTTCATTTCTGCTGTTTTTATAATAAAATATAACCAGTTTTCCCTTTTCTGGGATAGCGTTTTTCATTAGCGCTAAATTTTGATAATTTGCTATCAAATTTAATATGTTTGCACACAGGAACAACGATTCTGTTCGCAATTATCAAAATGTATACTAATATTGCAGAAAAAGTTCGATAATGACCTGTTTTTTGGCAAAATAAGCTGTGTCTGGTTACCCTAAAATTTGTAACAATTTGTACCAATTGTTGCTGGAAGTCGTCTGTTAACACAAAAAACCAGCAAATGAGAGCGATTCGAGAGAGACATTTTGACAGTTCTTTCACTGAGAGCTTGCAAATTCTTGCTGGACAAATTTCTTCTAGCAAGCACTTGCAAGCTCTTCTTCTTCCTGAAAACAATTAATCAGCTGTTTTTTGTTGATTTATGTTTGTGTACATTAAAAACAATTTTATTGTGGAAATAGCATAGTCTAATTGTATTGTTTTATGGAGAACAAATTTGTAAAGTGGAAAAATACTTTTTTGTTTTATTTTCTTTTTTATTTTTAATAAAACACAACGTGTTTGCTTCCTTTGTTTGCGGACAAATTGTTCTCTTTTGGCAAGTCAGCTGATTGCTTGCTGGTTTTTGCTGGGAAGGTGTCTGTTTACTTTTTACAATTTTCTAGCAAAAGAGAATAAAAACCCCTTACTCTCTGAGAAAGTTCTTGCTGGACAATTCTTGCTGGGAAAGTAACCAGACAGACTTATATTTAACAAAAGTTACAAAAACCGAATATTTTTGACGCATAGAAAACAGGGTTAACAACGTTTTCTTTGTTATTCTCGCTTATAGGGTTGCCATGGATCCATGTTACATACACATTTTAATTGCCACAGGATCAACATTTTTTTAAGTATTTTGTTTTTTGGATATTGGACATGGGCTTCTAAAATACTGAGGTGTTATTATTGGTGAAATTTAAAACCGAATATTTTTGACACTCACTGTAGCTTGTTTATCTTAATATATAAAAGAGCTTTGTGAGTGAGTGACTGACTGACAGATCATCGCCCAGACGAAACGGCTGAAGCTAGAAACTTGAAATTTTGAATGTGGGTTGCTGTTGTGTTGGGGTGAGATAAGGCTGGGTTTTTGGAAATTCGAACTGTAAGGGTACGAAAAGTATTAAAAGGTACTAAATATGCTACCCTTTGTATTAGGCAAACGGGAAGAGCTAGAATTCTGAAATTTGGAAGGAGGGTCACTGATGCAGAGTTAAAAAGATGTAACAAAGGGTTTTTGGAAATTCGCCCTATAAGTGTACGAAAAGTACTAAAAGTTACTACATTTTGTATCAATTGTATATTTTTAACGGAAATAGCTGGAATCTTGAAATTTGGTATGGGAATAAAGCTGAAAACAGATAAGATAAGATAACAGATAAGATAAGTTTGGGTAAAGTTTTGTGTCGTTTTGGCCGTTTTTACACTGTTGGGCCTGATGCCGAAAAATTCAAATTCATTTGAAATATGTATATGCCGACAAACAGATAAACGCTGGACTTTGGTATCGGCGTCGCCCTGTTGTTGTTGTTTTTTCTCAACTCAAAACTTTACTCAAACGTTGTATGTGTTTTCAGCTTAAAGGTTGGGAAGTAGTTTTGATGTAAGGATATGGTTTTGGAAAGTCGTACTTATCTATACGAGAAGTACTAAATGGTACTAAATTTGGTAAAATTTGGATTTGGGTGAATGGATAAAGCTGAAAACCTGAAGTTTGGAATTTAGATTACCGTCGAAGGGTACGATTGATTGTACGAAAAGTACTAAATTTGGTACAATTTGGATTTGGATAGACCTGGAAACCTGAATTTTGGAATTAAGATTACTGATGGAGTGAAGGATTGAGGTAGTTTTGCAAATTCATACTTATGGGTACCAATATACTAAACGGTACTAAATATGGTACAAATTGGATTAAGGCCTGCGTACATAAGCTGTCTTGCCTGCTTACCTTGCTTACTTCTGATAAAAGCATAAAAAAGAAAAGGGCAACCCAGTTCGAAATTTCCTAGGCCTTCTTTATTCTTTTATTTTTTTTATTATGTCAAAAATGAAGCAGGAAAGCAAGGCAATCAGGCAGAGCAGCTTATGTACGCAGGCCTTTAGGGTGAACGGATAGAGCTGGAATCCTGAAATTTCGAATTTAATTACTTTTGGAGTGTAGGATTAATGTGGTTTTGGAAATTCGTACTTATGTGTACGAAAAGTACTAAATGGTACAAAACTCGATACAATTGGGAAATTTGAAATTAAGATTACTGATGGAGTGAAGGATTGACCTGGAAACCTGAAATTTGGAACTAAGATTACTGATGGAGTGAAGGATTGAGGTAGTTTTGGAAATCCATACTTAGTCCCGGGCCACACTACAGTAATTTCACTGAAATTTTGATATGAAATTATGCGTCTATAGATCGACGTCCATAGTAGAGTAAAATCATAAAATTGCTGTAGTGGGGAATTCGATTTAAGAACACCTAATTTCATGAAATTTTTTAATAAAATTCACGCTAGTGCGGACCGGGACTTACGGGTACGGAAATTACTAAATGGTACTAAATTTGAAACAGTTTGGATTTGGGTGAACAAATAGAGCTGGAATCCTGAAATTTGGAATTAAGTTTACTTTTGGAGTGTAGGATTGAGGTAGTCTTGGAAATTCGTACTTATGGGTACGGAAAGTACTAAATGGTACTAAATCTGGTACAATTTAAATTAAGTGAATGGAGAGGGCTGGAATACTGAAATTTGGAATTAAGATTACTGATCAGGAATCCAGAAGTTTGGACTTATGGAGTGTAGGATTGAGGTAGTTATGGAAATTCGTACTTATGGGTATCTGTACTACTAAATGGTACTTAATTTGGTACAATTTGGATTTGGGGGAACGAATAGAGCTGGAATCCTGAAATTTGGAATTATGATTACTGTTGGACTGTAGTATTGAGTCAGTCTTGGAAATTCTTTCTAATGGGTACGCAAAGTACTAAATGGTACTAAATTTGGTACAATTAAAATTTAGGTGGACGGATAGAGCTGGAATCCTGAAATTTGGAATTAACGTTACTTATAGTGTGTAGGACATGGTACAATAATACAGGTAGCATTATCATGCCAGCTGATGGTAACATAATGTGTCAATTGCATTGAATTGATGTCAAATTTTGACATCTTATGTTACCAACAATTGCCGATGCGGCTACCTGTGTATTTGTACCATGGTGTAGGATTGAGGTTGTTTCGGAAATTCGTACTTACCCAGCAACACATTTTGGAAGTTGTGCAATTGGAGTTATGATTTCACAACATCTTTTGATGTAGTCCAACAGAGTTATGAAAAATGTACTCCGTTCGATACATTTTATAAGCAGTTGCTGTAGAGATCCCTACAGAAAAAAAACCGTTGGTTGATCCCTACACATTTCTTCAATACATATACATTTCGAAGAATTTGATAAAGAAATAACAACTTAAGTTGCGAACATTTTTGCGGTAATTCACGAGACGGAAATTTTTAAAGGAGTAGAGTTGGAGTCCATGTCGAAAGCTGAACTAGTGATGGGAAGGCAACATAAAAAATTTTGGATGATGAAAGGAAGGAAGGAGGAAGTAAGCTCAAATGTGATTGAATTCAATGGAAACTTTTTTTAATTTGTGTTTATATAATAAACTTCTTTGTGTTCTTGTTTTACACAAATAATAAATGCATTTTATTTATTCTGGGATGTTTCGCAATAGCTTGCATTTTTACTGCATATTTAGATTGATTAAAAACACAATCCGAAGAGAGCTGTGATTTGGATTGAAAACGGAGTGCATCCTAGCTGTGTGCTGTGGAAGCAAAATAGAGTGCATCCTAACTGCGCGCTCCCTTGTAAAATTCATAAGTGAATTCATAGGAAAAGATGTACTCCAACGGCAAGTGTACTTTACACTTGTAGTGATTCAACTGCATCCGCGATGCAAACTTTTTGCTGGGTATGGATACGGAAAGTACCAAATGGTACTAAATTTGGTACAATATACATTTGGGTGAACGGAGAGAGCTGGAATCGAGTTAAGGTTATTGTTGGAGTGTAGGATTGAGGAAGTTTTGGAAATTCGTACTTATGAGTACGAAAGTACTAAACGGTACTTAATTTGGTTCAATTTGGTTTTTGGGTGAACGGGGAGAGCTGGAATCCTGAAAATTAGATTACTGTTGGAGTGTAGGACTGAGATAGTTTTGGAAGTTCGTACTTATGGTTACGGAAAGTACCAAATGGTACTAAATTTGGTACAATATATATTTGGGTAACGGATAGAGCTGGAATCGAGTTAAGGTTATTGTTGGAGTGTAGGATTGAGGAAGTTTTGGAAATTCGTACTTATGAGTACGAAAGTACTAAATGGTACTAAATTTGGTTCATTTTGGTTTTTGGGTGAACGGAGAGAGCTGGAATCCTGAAATTTAGATTACTGTTGGAGTGTAGGAAATTCGTACTTATGGCAACGAAAAGTACAAAATTCGTACTTGTGGGTACAAAAAATACTGAGTGGTACTAAATTTTGTACAATTTGGATTTGGGTGAACGGATATAGGTGGAATTTAGATTACTGTTGGAGTGTAGGACTGAGATAGTTTTGGAAGTTCGTACTTATTGTTACGAAAAGTACTAAATGGTACCAAATTTGGTATATTTTAGATTTGGGTGAACGGATAGAGTTGGAATAATGAAATTCGGAATTACTGTTGTTGAAATTCGTGCTTTCATACGAAAAGTATTAATGGTATTATGAATAGAGTTGGAATTGTGCAATTTGGTATTCCAACCCCTGCACAGTGGTTTAGCTTGTATGGAGAGAGCGACAAAAATATTTCTAATCAAGATATCGATCTGAAAAATTTACCGTAAACTCGTAGTGACTAGAAGATAATTTCCCCCACATTTAGGTATAGAACCCCCATAACGGTACTTCCAGTTTTTTATTAATTTCAAGATTTTGTCTATATTTTCAAAGAGAATTCGCTGTAATTTGACAGTTTGTGTTCATTGGTGGTATTAAACATCTTGCTTAGGTCCATGGTCGATAGAGGTCCATGTTTTGTTATATCCCCATATAGACGTACCTCCCAATTTGACATTTCGAGTTTATAATCTGTATCAAATATTCTTGTCAAAATTCATCAATATACACCCACATTTTGGTATAGTCCTATATCATGTTAACTTCCGATATTTGGCATATTAACGTATTTGGCCTAAATTTTCTACAAAAACGTTTGTAAAAATCATGAAATTTTATGAATTTTATTCTTGATAAGGATTAACTGGTAACAAGTATCAACAATATGAGGCACAGAATATTCTTACTAGGTGGGTTAAAATTTGGACCAAGGGCGTACCAGATTATATTAAATGAAAACAATGTCCTATACGCCTCAAACAGGGAATATCTGGAAATTAAGATATTTAGTAAACAAAACCACATAGGTGATCCTGCTTGCCAATTTAACCATTCCACGTTGTTTAGTTTTCTGTGTGGAGCTTAATAGCCCGTTTAGACTAGTCATTTTAAATCGACTCGATTTCTAAATCCAACTTTCAAATCCTAGTTGTTTAGACTAGTCTAAAATGATATAAGATGCCAGTCAGCTGACCTTTGTTTACGTATACATACGCGAATTTGCAAAAAGAATTGCTTGAAAATTACAAATTTAATGGAATACTGCAAAAAATAATCTGACAAATTGCTATTAAATATGTTGTTTACAAATTATATTAAATTAAAGCTACATCCATTTTATTTGTATTTAATATTTTTTCTATTTGTCCGCTTCGGTTTGTTTTTGTGTGTTTGTGTTTACAGTTATTTGAAAAATGTAAATAATAGGGTTATGACATTTTGACCTATATTTATTTATTTATCTACACGACAAGATTAAAATCTTATATTTAATGTGCAGATTTGTAGGTACAGAACAATATCCAATTAAGTAAAGTTATAATTTAATTTAAGTAAAGTTATAATTACAATTGCGCTTGTTAAAAAAATACAAAAGTTTAAATGATATTGATATAAATTTAAACAAAAATATAAAAAAAAAAAATATATATATATATGTAAAAAAGATAAAATCGTTACTTTGACGGTATCAAAAATTTTTTTTTCAGTTGTATTGAAAAAACTGAACAGCCTTTTCTTGAAGATAGAAGCGTTGCTGATGAGTTGTGTTTTATTTAGTAACGTATTCCAAAGACGAGGAGTTGAAATATAGAACACTGTGCAACATTTTTAAGATGATCTTGTGCAAACAATTCGAACTGAGGATTTTTTGAAAGTACAGACCCAAACGACGAGAAACCCTAGTTGGGATTTGTTGTGTCAGATCCAGCTCGGATTTTATGGCCTCATCTAAACATGGTTAAATATTGAGTTTTTAAAGAAATTCGGGCCTATATCTCTGAAACCAATGCGAACTTTCTTCTGACCTCTGAAGCAAATTTGTAGATAAGGACATGAATAAAATATTTGGAGAAACAATGAACTCGAAAAACTACATTTATTGCCTCAAATTTCAAAATATATGCAAAAATTCCACAATTTTTATACATTTAGCACCGTATCTCCAAAACCTTTAAATTTTTCTTAATATATTCTTTTGGAGAAATATTCCCTGGAATGTAATACACAACTCTTTAGAACATGTCTATGCCGTTGTTTTCAGTATATTTTTCAACGACAATTTAATAAAAATGTCAATAATGTAGTGAAATCCGAAATGGGAGAATAAACTGTTGGTGTGAACTGTGTTTGAAATACGTGTTGTAAAAGATATGTTGCAAAATACCGCTGAATACACATGAGGTAAGCATTTTAGAGTTTCAGAATGTTCCAAAGAATTGTTGAGAACTTTATTTGGAAGATTTTTGCAAAAGGTTACTTGGTTCAACTCTCAATAGTTTAGCCGATACTAACCAGAATTTCAGCAATTATGTAAAATTTTCTATATTTTATAGATTCTGATGCCCTAGATGGAGGTTTTCTTATGTGGTTCTTTCAAACGATAAATTCTACTAGTTTAGGGCTACAATATTGGTTAAGACAGCAAGGCCAAATTCCTACTCGTTTATGAGATAAAGGCCTGATAAATGCAAAACAGTGTAGATTGGATGAGGCCATAAAATCCGAACTGGATCTGTCAGGACAAAACGCTGCTAGGGTTTTTGTAACCTAAATATGTACTTTCAAAAAATGCATACCAGAAGTTGTTTGCATTTTCAGTGTTGCATAGTGGAATTGTCGTTCCGAAACAAGGCACCGTCGCCTAAAGGGAGTTAACTTCCGACCTCTACCAGACTGTGCAAATTTAAGTTTATCAAAAAGATATTTAGGGTTTTGTTTGACTATAATTTTGTGTAACATTATTAAGGACCTTATACTCATTAGTCTGCTAAAACTAACTCCGTATAGGGAGTTAGTAAGGTGTGAGATGCTCAGAGTTCTTTTTACGCCATAGACATATCGCACAATATTATTGAAAACAACATTAAGTTTCCGCAGACTCACAGAATCACAATTAGCAGCTCACACCCATAAATAAGTCCAGGGACTAGTACAGTTTTTGCTAGTAGAATGCGAATGCTTTTTGGGGTAAATGAATGGGTTATCCAAAGGGCACGCAACTTGGCATACGTTTTTCCCACAGCAGCATTCACGTGATCTGTCCAACTCAGGGAGCTGTTGAAAACCACACCCAAGTTCTTAACACAGGAGACAATATCAATTTCTGTTTTTGTGTATAATTAAGCATTTAGATTTATCGGGGTTAAGTAACAATCCATTTGCAGTAGCCCAATTATACACACGTGTAAGATCTCCATTGAGTTTGTCAACGTGTTCGGAAATATTGTTGACTGGTGCACTTAAAAGGATCTGTTCGTCATCTGCATAAATAATTACTTGGCTATGTATCAATTGATTAGGGAGATCGTTGGCATAGAGCGAGAAAAGTAGCGGGCCAATAATTGAGCCTTGTGGAACTCCTTTCGAGACTAACAGTGGATTCGATTTCGAGTTTGATTGAAGGCTTTTGCTAAGATAAGACATAATTAATTTGGTAGCTGTGTGCGAAAAGTTAAAAAAACGCCTCAATTTCATGCAGAGGTTTGAATGATCCACGGAGTCGAAGGCTTTCGAGTGATCCAATAAAATGAGGAAGCTGACTTTGCTATCATCTATGTCCCTTCTTATGGATTCTGATACTTCGATTAGTGCCGTAATGCAACTGTGGCCTGCACGAAAACCAGATTGCCTGTCAGACAGAAGAGACTCACGAAAGAGATATTCAGTCATTTGCATATGTAACAGTTTCTCAAACACTTTGGAGAGGTAACACAGAATTGATATTGGACGGTACTCATTGCTAGACTTGGGAATCGGAATTATTTTAGAGTGTTTCCATATGGTCGGATATACACTTGAGCTCAAGATTGTGTTAAAAAGATGAGTAAAAAATGGTAAGAGGTAAGGAAGAAGAATTCTTATGAATTTAGGATCAATACCATCTAGACCAATTGCGTTCGATTTTACTTGGGAAAAACTGCTATATACTTCCGTCTGGGTAACACATCTAAACTCGAAGCATCCATCGTTTTCCACATTATCTGCAGTCCCAGTATTCAGTGCGTAAAAGAGGGGATCAGTTTGTGTAGAAGGTATGTTGACAAAGGTTTTGTTTAGCTCATCTAGGTCCCCAATATAGGAGTCAGACGACTTGGATTTTCCATAACCTATGTCTCGTAAAATCTTCCATTTTTTTTGGAGTCTGTGGCAACATTAAACTTGTTAAAATAATATTGAGTTTTTGCAGCGGCAATGTGTTTATTAACAATTCTTCTTGCTAGCCGATACTCTTCGTGAAGCTCAGGAGTTTTGAAGCGCTTCCATCTAGAGTATGCAAGATCCCTATCTCTTATAAACGATTTTATTGTGGGGCTGAACCATGGCTTAGTGTTTGAGGAGATTTTTTTTATTTTTTAATGGAAGGGTCTCATCATAAATTCGAACGATGTTACTTGAAGAAACGACAATTGCTGATCCACAGAAGAAAATGTGTATATATTATTCCAATTAACTTGGCAGATCCTATCTTGAAGCTCTGTGTAATTTAGATTTTTGTAGTCTCGATATGAAATAGTTTCGACTTCTTTTTTTTATACCCTCCACCATAGTATGGAGGGTATATTAAGTTTGTCATTCCGTTTGTAACACATCGAACTAATCATTTGCGACCCTATAAAGTATATATATTCTTGATCAGGATAAAATTCTAAGACGATCTAGCCATGTCCGTCTGTCTGTCCGTCTGTTGTAATCACTCTAGCGTCCGCAATAATTAAGATAGAGCGCTGAAATTTTGCACCCGAGGGTCTTTTTTCCATAGGCAGGTCAAGTTCGAAGATGGGCTATATCGGTCCACTCTTTGGTATAGCCCCCATATAACGGTACCTCCGGATTTGAGGTATTTTGACGTTATTCGCCACATTTTCAGACCGAATTAGCTATAATTTTGCACTTAGGGTTCTTAGTGATCAACAAACTTATATCCCAAAGGATATGGGCATAGGTCCATGTTTTGGTATAGTCCCCATATAACGGTACCTCCCGATTTTCGGTATTTTGAGAATTTTAGCCACAATTTTTAACCGAACTATCTGCAATTTGGCATTTGAGGTTCACAGTGGTCATGAAACATCTCCACCAAACATCGTCAACATAGATCCATGTTTTGGTATAGCGCCCATATATCGGTACCTCCCGATTTTCGGTATTTTGGGAATTTTAGCTACAACTTTTAACAGAACTAGCTGTAATTTGCCATTTGAGGTTCTCAGTGGCCATGAAATATCTCCACCAAACATCGTCAACATAGGTCCATGTTTTGGTATATCCCCCATATAACGGTACCTCCCGATTTTCCGTATTTAGAGAATTATAGCCACAATTTGTAACCGAACTATCTGCAATTTTACATTTGAGGTTCTCAGTGGTCATGAAACATCTCCACCAAACATCTTCAACATAGGTCCATGTTTTGGTATGGCCCCCTTATAACCGTACCTCACGGTATTTTGAGCATTTTAGTTACAATTTTAGTTACAATTTTTTAACCGAACTAGCTGTAATTTGACATTTGAGGTTCTCAATGGTCATGAAACATCTCCACGAAACATCGTCAACATAGGTCCATATTTTGGTATAGCCCCCGTATATCGGTACCTCCCGATTTTCGGTATTTTGAGAATTTTAGCTACCATTTTTAACCGAACTAGCTGTAATTTGCCATTTGAAGTTATCAGTGCTCATGAAACATCTCCACTAAACATCGTCAACATAGGTCCATGTTTTTGTATAGCCCCCATATAGCGGTAACTCCCGATTTTCGGTATTTTGAGATTTTTAGCTACAGTTTTTAACCGAAATAGCTGTAATTTGACATTTGAAGTTCTCAGTGGTCATAAAATATCTCCAACGAAACATCGTCAACATAGGTCCATGTTTGGTATATCCCCCATATAACGGTATCTCCCGATTTGCGGTATTTTGAGAATTTTAGCTGCAATTTTAACCGAACTAGCTGTAATGATCGGTATTTTGAGAATTTTAACTACAATTTTGTCTATTCAAAAATAATCGTCAATATACATAGTTCCATGTTTTGGTATATCCCCCCATATAACTGTACCTCCCGATTTTCGGGAATCTTCAGTGGTCATGAAATTTCTTCACTAAAATTCGTCAATATGTGTAAATAAAGATGTTGGCAGGTTGGGTGTTGATGAGACACTGATCTTTTTATTTTCAAATTGCAACTTACATGCTACTTTACAAAATATTTCTTAACCTAGACTATCACTAATTCTTATCTCTAAACCCTTCATTGACCAAACCAAACAATCCGTTGATCAATGAAGAATTTTCCAACATCGTGTGTGTCATAAGAACTAAAGTGCGTTCGCTCGTAATGCACACACAACACTAGTGATAACAGCTACCGCTGCATGTGGGATCTTAAATGCTTTTAAAGTGTTCCCGACATATGACAACATAATTTACCACTTATGATCTGAACTCATAATGGTAATAAATAATTTATTGATTTAGGCTGCTGGAAACTCGAGTGGAAAATTTATTCTTTATCATCAGAATTTCCAGCGCCTCGACACAAGCAAAAAGTATGTACAAAAGTAATTTGTACATTCTCGCGGCCGGCATAAAAAAGCAGCTTGGAGTTTAATTATTAGGATTGAGATACGTATAAATACATGAAATTAAGAAATTAAAGATTATTTGTGGATTGTATATAAGATAATTATAAAACCGTTTAATAATTAGAAGAAATTCATGCTTAAGAATTATACATTTTCTCGGGGCCGGCATAAAAAGTGTAATTACAATGAAGAAAAAATATATGTATGCCTCTTCTCAGTGGACTGTATAAGTTCGAGAAAAATGTTGCAAATGTATGTTTAAGAATTAAACATTCTGGGGCGGGCCTTAAAAATAATAATATTAACAAAGATTGAGAACAAAAAAAATATATATAAGATACAAAATTAAATTAAAAAATGTATATGAATAATAAAAAATGATACCAATATCTGCATTTACGTAATCGCACCTGTAAAACGTCGTAACCATTTCTCAAAAGAATCACTAGTGCGTCTCCCTCCAGCTTTATCGGTCGTTGTAATCTTCCATACTTCTGATTTATTTGGCAACTCTATCAGCCATGCTCGTCTTCCATGCCCTTCATCATTCTCTGATTCGTAGTTCAGCTCGCGCAGTCTTAATTTATCCGCACAAAAGCCTCTTTTCGCTTCAGGACTAGGCGTCCTTTCGCTTCCAACTGCATTCTCGGTATTATTTGTTTCAGGAACTTTCGGTTCCTCTTGTAGCATCGTAAAGGACGATGTTTCAGCAGACGATGATGGCAGTGTATATATTTGATCGCTGTTGATTAAATTCGTCCAGGTATTCTTGTCATCGGAAGAAGCATCGACATCAGCAATAATTCCCATATCGGCGTCATTGTCGTTGTTAGGATAACATGGCATTGGTGCCTTCGTTTGTAGCTTTCCATCATTCAAATTCTCCTTCTTTTCTATCGTTTTAGTACTTTTAATGGAATCTTCCTCAGGAGATAATGTTGAAAAATGTTCGTCACTTGTTGCTGCTGCCGCTGATTCATGTCCTGACTCGTAGCGCAGTTCACTCTTCTGCCTCCATTTCTCCACCGAATATGACTTGCTCACTCCTAATCTCGGTGTCATTTCGCTTTCCGCAGTAGATTCGTTGGTATCTTTTGATTCAGCACCCTCTGGATTCTCTTTTAGAGTAGTAGTAACGGATGATGCTTCAGCTGCAGGTGACCAGGAGTATCGTTGTTCACTATTACTTGAATTGGTTGAGGCATTCTTTAAATTGTCATCGGAAGAAGAAGCTGTTAGAAACCAGAAATATTTTGCTGAATAGTCAATTCTTTGACGATGGTCGCAATCATTATTCCCTCCGAAATCGTTTGACTTCTTCTCGAAATCGGCCTCGAATTCTTTAATGGCACCCAGTTTTCGCATTATTGCTCTTTGTGTCCAGAAACAATCTGTTTGTGCTTGCTCCAACTGCTTTTCCATAAAACAGTTACCTCCTCCTTGATTCAAAATTATGTCGTATCTCTCCTTAAGATTCCTCATACTGCGGTCCAAGGATCTATACGTTTGTTTTAAAAAGAAATCTCCTTCGATTTCTACCACGTCAGCCATCATCTCGTTGAGTCTCGCCAGAGTGAAATTAAATGCTCTGCTTAAACTTCTTAACCATCGATTCTTGTATGAAATATCTGCTGCATCCATGTTGTATAAATTATGATGTATTAGTTCTTAATATATGGAATAGTGCTTAGTTCTTGATTGTTGTCGCAGAATTGCTCTTTTTCTTCGTCGTCCGTTGTTCCACTTGCACCGCTGCTCCGATTACCTCTTCTTTCGTCTTCATCTTTTTTCTTATCGTTTTTTGTCGAAGGTTTAATTTTCTATACTTCGACTTCTCTCGTCGTATTCGTTCTTCCTCTCGTCTTTGTTTTAAGCATAATGGGAATGCATCTTCCCGCCGCCGTTGTTAAAGTTGTAGAGTAATGCTCTTCTTATCACTGAGCACACTGCTGCTTTAAATTTTATTGGTGTTTTTTTTCAAATCTTCTCCGCTCGTAGATCGTATGTTTGTTTTAATTCTTCGCTTCTTCCACTTCTTCCCCGCTAGGTCATCCTCTCCGTTCGTTATTCTTTCCTCCTTCGTATTTTTTATTCGTAGACCTTTCCGTCTTCGTCGTATCGAGTCCTTCTTCTTCGTAATACTACTTCCTTATTCGTATCGTTCTCCTTCGCTTCGTTTGTCGTAATTTCGATTCATTTGTCGTTTCGCTTCTCCTCTTATTCTTCGTAGATTCGCTCCTCTTATTCTTCGTAATTTCGCTCCTCTTTTCTTCGTAATTTTTTTCGTCTTCGTCTTCTTCGTTTCGCTTTCTTTGTATAACTTCTTCGTATCGGTTCGACCTCTTCGTTTTCCTCTCGTCAACTATTCTTCTACTTCGTTGTTGCTCTCGCCATCTGTTCGTCTTCTTCGTTTATCTTCTCGTCAACCGCCCTTGTGCATTGTTTTTCTTCACGACATCCGTTTATCTTCTATACTCGTTCGTTTCCGCCGCCGGTCTCCCTTTCCATCTTCAAAGGGAAGGCTCGATGGACCAAATGTAAATAAAGATGTTGGCAGGTTGGGTGTTGATGAGACACTGATCTTTTTATTTTCAAATTGCAACTTACATGCTACTTTACAAAATATTTCTTAACCTAGACTATCACTAATTCTTATCTCTAAACCCTTCATTGACCAAACCAAACAATCCGTTGATCAATGAAGAATTTTCCAACATCGTGTGTGTCATAAGAAGAGTCATAAAAACTAAAGTGCGTTCGCTCGTAATGCACACACAACACTAGTGATAACAGCTACCGCTGCATGTGGGATCTTAAATGCTTTTAAAGTGTTCCCGACATATGACAACATAATTTACCACTTATGATCTGAACTCATAATGGTAATAAAATATTTATTGATTTAGGCTGCTGGAAACTCGAGTGGAAAATTTATTCTTTATCATCAGAATTTCCAGCGCCTCGACACAAGCAAAAAGTATGTACAAAAGTAATTTGTACAATATGGGTCCATTTTTGAGGGTCAAAATTGTTTTGATGAAACTACCCTCAATTTGACTCCTGAAATTCCCTGCAGCTATAAAACTTTTTCGCCAAAAAATTTAAAGATCGGTTGACTCTTTGATATAGCCCCGTAGGTGGTACCTTTCACCTAGCTGAACACATTTTTTAGATTAGATTAGATAACACTGTGCAACAAAATAGAGGTGAAAGTCTGGGGCACGGAAAATTCCTCTTGGGGAAGAAAGGCCTTGGTGAGTATATTATGAACCCCGAAGGACAGATGCGCCGTGAGTCGAACTTCCGCGTTATGGTGTGATGAAATTTTTGTTAGAGACCCTGTGGGCGATCAGGAATTAGCGTTATATCTTTGTTCACTGTTGCTTAAGTGCTCTACAAAAACAACAAACAAAGATATAATGCTAATTCATGATGGCTTGCAGGGTCTCTTGCAAAAACTTCATCACGCCATAACGCGGAAGTTCGACTCACGGCGCATCTGTCCTTCGGGGTTTTTAATATACACACACCAAGGGCTTTCATCTCCAAAAGGAATTATCTCTGCCCCAACATTTGTGTTCACAGTGTAATTTAAGCAATAGTGGGAGGCGGTAAGAGTCTATCCATTGTTGTTCCACCTAAAATTGTGAAAGGACCCTAATTATTCCATTTTAATTAAGACTATTTTATGGTGGAGGGTATAAAAAATTCGGCCCGGCCGAACTTAACGACTTTTTACTTGTTATATCTAAATTGTATTCCAAATATATAAGATCGTGTCTTGAGAATGTTGGAGCAGATATCTGTTCATAAAGTAATATATTTGAAGGATTGTTCACGAAGAACAGTTCTAAAAGTGTACTGGTTGTCGTCGAAAAATGTGTTGGATTTGTACAATTAGCGGGGAAAAGTCCCAGTGTTAACATGTTATTAGCTAATGTGGAGTCAACTAAAAGATTGGAGTTGAAATCTCCAGTGATTATCACCTCATTGAAACCTAAAGTAACATTTTGAAGGACATTATGTAGCTGGTATTATTCGGACGATAAACACAACCAATGAGCATTTTCTTAGAATTAAATCCAAGTTCAACGAATACATATTCAATGCGGTCACCGACTTTAGATTTTAGTGTAAACTTAGCTTTGATTGTATTTTTCGTATATATTGCGACGCCTCCTCCGCGGCTCTCCCTATCTGACCTAAACAGGTTATACCCTTTCAAATTCACTAAACCATTAGGAATTGAGGAATACAGCCAAGTTTCTGATATACAGATTACATCCATATCTGAATTTTCAAATATGTATTGAAATTCGTCCAGTTTATTTAGTAAACTCTGAGAATTTATATGACAAATCATTTTTACAACTTCACATCCCTGTGCCATATTTTGATGAGCTTTTGCATAAGATTAGTTAAAATCTTAATTACAAGGTGATACGATAGAAAAAAGCTCACGCACAAAAAGCTTTTAAAGTTTTTATAGATGAGCTTTTTGGAAAAAATTTTGGAGTCTCTTTAAGCACATAAATAACTCAAAACAATCGTTAAAGCCACACGACATATCCAACCAATTTTATCGTCATGTTAATACATATATGTATATGATTTTATATCATATATAGCTTTATTCCATGTATCACATAAATTGAAAGTGCTTTGTGCGGGACCTTTTTCAATATTTAAATGGATTAAAAATTATTGTAGTCATTAATAGGCAAAATGTCATTTATTCGTGCAACAGGAAAAAAATTTTGGAGCAAATTTTTAATAGGCAAAAGTTCATTCACTTTCGCTACAGGAAATCATTTTTGAGAAAAAAAGGTCAAAAAGTCATAACGCTAGTAAATAAACGACACATGAACATAGTTGCTAATATTGGTACAGACTGCAATAGTTGCATTTTTAGGAGCAAAAAGCAGTGTTGTATATCAAAATATTTCGATTTAATATTTGATTTTAAACAAATCCAAGTTTTGAGTTGATTTAATTTTGTATGGTAAATCAGGGTGGATTAAGCACTTAAATCGAGATAATGCCCTTAATCATCGTATAAGGGTATAGTCTAAACGGGCTATAAATCTACTTCAGGCCTTTCGCGTTTATACTTTCAACGGCAGATAACTCTTGAAGTGGCATGTATCTTTCAAAAATAATGGTGTCTTTTATAGCAAGCCAATTTGCATGATGTTTATCAATTTTTCAATTCTGTTATCTTGTTCTGTATCCAGATTTTTGAAATTCCTTTGCAGAGATAGTTTATACGATGTGACAACTTAGAGAAATCATATCCCGCAAAACTAAAACCGCAAACCTTTATGTGCTATAATTTCTTTGAATACCGTCAGTCCCATGCTGGCTTTGACAAAATTTTTTTTGTACACCATATTTCAAAAACATACAAATACGGAAACACACATTCATACTTTAATCCTAAAAACTGTTGCGGGCCATATGAGGTGCAAGGCAAAATGCACTTGTGACAGACAACCCACAATCCACCACACGTGGTTAGGTATGGGGGGTGGGGGTGGCAAATTCCACAAAAACATATGTGCGAAATTGCACTCAATTTCAATATCCACAAATCCCAGTAGTGAAATGGGTACAGGAGTTTGTTTTTAATATTCCATGTGATGCATTTCCGTGTTGCATTTGGCTGAGGGCAAAAATAGGATGACCAATATTAAGTTTTGATGTGTTGTCTGGGTGGAGGATAGACAATTATGAAGAAGTAAAAGAATTAGGGGGCACTAGTTTGAAAATCGACCATCCACAGTTGATGAAAAGGGTACTATTCGTAAGAGCGTATGACGTATGGGCGACGCCGTAAGTCGTAGTAGCGAAAAAGGTTTACACCAAACATAATAAAACATTATGATTGATAAATCTAATCAATAATTCTATCTACAAATTCACATTCGAGAAGGAAAATTGGAATAAATCCGCTCGCCTACATATTGAATGAAGCTAAAATAAATCATTATGCCCAGAAGAATAAAATATATTTGGAATCATGTTAGGTTGATGACGATAATCGAATTAAATCTGATTGCACGATAAATTGGCTGACCGTTAAACATCAGAATATCAAGTACAGGGGTCGGGCCAGATGTTCATTCACAATGCAAAACATAACAAAAAGAGAAAAGACGGCCGGGAAAACAAAGAAAATCATACAAGGAAAAATTAAGAAAGAAAATGGTTGTCGATGGAAATAAGGCATTTGGCGGGAGAAGAGCGGGGTATATAAGGCGAAATTGTGGGAAAATCGCCAGTAGCCAGCAAGACGTGACCGCCTGTTAAGTCAAAAATCAATTATATTCCGAAGGAAAATAAAAGTTGAAAATAGTTTGTGTGTGTGTTTGATCTTTATTGAAAATTGTAAGTGTTGTAAGCAATCTTGTTGTATGTGCAGCGTTAAAGTGTCGTTCGTTGTTTATTTAAATAGAAATCGTTCCTGTGTAGCACTGGCCGGCCAAGAGACGAGTTGGAGGCCGGTGCATTTTGTTTTTTTTTATACGATTGGCCGAATTTGAGTCTGCTCCTATTGGAGACCATTGTGAATCCGGGTAAATGTTGCGTTGCTGCATGTCTCTGGTTTCTGCTGCAGCATTCTGGTGCGGAGGCCTATCGAATTTGTTTTTAACTGCCAAGTCGTCCATTTTGTGGAAAACTAAGGATTGTCGTTGCCGCCAGTTTACCGGTATTAAGATTGTGCTACAATCGTCTGTGGTTTTGCGCCTTTGAGCCACCACCTGAAATGAAAATAAGTAAAGCAATCATTAGAATAGATTTGCTGAAATACAGGTAAAATTGTACCATTGTGTCGTCCTGTGTTTATGAAATCAATAGATGTCATCAAATCGGTCACTCGCAGTGCTGTAAAAAAAAAGAAAGACAGGAGGTCATTAGTAAATTTTGATAGGAACCTAAAAACTTAATATTTCACACTTTTAAAAGAAAGTAAATATAACAAGCTTTTTAATATCGAAATACCTGTAGATTTAAGTAGTAGTGTTAAAAGCGTTTGTAAAAGGGATAATACCCAGATTTGTCTTGTGAGGCTAAGGAGGATCAATTAGATTTTTGTAGTAGTCCTGGTTTTTATATTATTTCGAGTCGCGGATTTGGAAAAGCGACTATTGCAGCGATTAAGAGAGCTCTTTTAATAGTTGACTAGAATAGAGTTTTGGCGCTAGAAAAAAAAAAGACGCTATCAGAAACTAGGATCGAAATCTCATCTATTTGGTTGCTCTTATTTAATGAGCCATTAGTATATTTTTATCTAGGTATTGTTCTCTTGTTAGTGTTTTATTTTATTATTGTTATTACCAGATTAAGAAAAGATATATATTTTTTGTGGATAATCAAATCAATAAACCTATAAATGTATTGTTTGTCTACTTGTTGAAGTGAATGTAGAAAAAAATGATGTGTTGCTAATTTTACTACCTGGGGGCCAGGCGATGAGGTAAGTGTGTGAGTTGAAGTGTGTGGTATGTGGGGTCCAATTCGAAGAGGAATATGGACATATTGGACCTAGGATGGGTGGGCCAGTGCGGGGTCTAATCATCAAAATTCGCCTGATAGAACGTTCCCGTTAAACTATGTATAGAGTCAGTTAAATGAGCAATAGTTTCCCTCATATTCAATGTTTGTGTGTTGGCTCAATTTGGCAGGTTGAGATCCCATAGCCCGAAGAGAAGACCTGAGCTAGACGGGCGGCTAAATAGAGCGGCCAGTAAGCACACATAACAAAACATCATTTTTATAAAATATGATCGAAATAAAATGCAAAACAACAAAACCGATTGCTTGAAAACACCCAAAAACCCCATCAGACCATCTGCTTTTTCACATGTATGGCATCAGCTGTTCTGTATATTAGTATAGCCAAATGGACAACATACATGTGAAAAAGCAGATGGTCTGATGGCCGCCTAAACATTCACAAAAGTCCGAGTATACTCAGTATAATGAAAACTGAATACCGCTCGGCAACTTTCGGCAGACGAGATAATTTTTTTCTAATTCTGGACACATCCACGAATATTTAAATAAAAATAACGTGAGGATCCGCGAGGATCCAACGTACTAAAAGTCTATTTCTTTTCACAATATTAAATAAATAACACTCACAAAAATACATTTCAAAAGAGATCAATTGTACTACAAAATAAAGATACAATTTTATGATGTTATCAATTAAAAACAATAACAATACTATTAACTTTAACTTCCATTTCTTACTATAGTAAATTTACACATTACTTTTTGTGTTATCACTTGTAACTTCTAACCAGGGTTTAAAAGCCAGCATCTAAAAACAATAGCATTAGCTGTACACTTCAACTGCTACACAATATTGACACACACGCCTATATAAGCAACCGAACGCATATTTATTTTTGTACATTTTTGCTTATTTCGTTTTTTACGCCTAATTAGCCAGGGAGGGTGTTTTTTGTCATTAGAGTTGCCAACGCAGTAATAAAAAAGATGTAATTTAATGTCAAAATGCTCCTGTCATATGGTAGAACCTAAAGAATACTAATTATTATTGTTTAAAAATAAAAAAAATATATTTTGAACGGCTTCACCAAAAATTCACATGTCCTTTGAACGAAAAAGTGGAATTAATTACGTCGGGATTTTTAATGCATTGCACTGGTAACCCTGATCTCAAAAACAATTGTTTGCTGAAAACCTGGCTAATGGGTACTTTACACGATATGTATTTTACATATGGGTTGTCAATTTGCGTATACATTTTGTATATAAAAAGTGACAACCCATATGTAAAATACATATCGTGTAAAGTACCCATAAGCCGTTGAAACTTTGATGCTTATTCTCTTTTCTGATATGTGTTGATCATGGGTGCTGCAAAATATGAGTATGCGTGCCCGATTCTTTTTTATTAAAGCGACAAGATCAAATAGCATCAGCATCGCTAGCAATATTTTTGTGAAATTTGTTGCTACATTTTGCCGTTGTTCATTGTTGCTAAACATATTTCGAAGAAATTTTAGCAGGCAAAGCTGCAAATATTCGGTGCTTTTGCTAATGTGGCGTTAGCATTTTAAACCCTGCTTCTAACTACGTTAATGGAAATTTCAATGTCTCAATTTCTGCAAATGGAAATGCTCACTTCTGTGGCTCTGCTTTAGCAAGTACCGTTAGAAGTTGTAAAAAGAAAGCCGGAATACTAAAATTTGATGTGTCTACGATAGATTTGAATAGTTACAATCATAATTTTTAGACATCGGTTTTTGTATTTTTGTCGCCGGCTGGGACCACAGTGCGCTGTTGGTGTGTAGGGAGAGTGTGAGAGTACTAAATTTGGTACCAGTTTGGTGTTGCATGAAGGGATATAGGTGGAATTTCGAATTGTTGTATGAAGGATTGTGTTGGTGTTTAGATAAGGATTTTTTGAAATGCATACAAATTCTGAAATTTGGCTGATTTATTGAAAAATACGAAATGTACTAAATGCTATTAAATTTGATTGGGTGTAGCAATGAAGATGGCATTATATAATTAGTGAGTGAAAAGTACAAAATTGTAATAAATTTGGTATTGGGCTAAGGAATATAAGTAAAATTCTGATATATTATTTATTTGTCAGGTTCATTGGTAGATGTGGTCGTACAATAAGTGTACTAGAAGTATTAAATAATACTAAATATTGAAGCACTGGTATTGAGTGAATCGATAAATGAAATTTGTTATGAGGATCGCTATTGAGATTGGTTCAGGATGTTTATTTAAATCCGCCTTTAAGTGTATGAAAGGTTTCTACATGTAATACCATTGACATTGGGTGAACAAGTAGAGCTAAAACTGTAACAATTGAGCGAAGGTCCTGGATTTTAAAAATTGTACTGAATAATGTACTATTGTTAACACGAATTCGGTTTCGAAATAATGATAGTAGACAACGGACACACAACGGACCGTATGTATCTGACCCCTTTGCGTAACGTATAATGAAAACTCCTCAGAAATCCATTAGATTTCATTTGCCGTTTGAGCAATGAAATTTACAGTTGAAATCGAGTTCATTTCGTAAATGTAAATGTACTCTGATTTTCTATCACCGAAAAAAAAAACATTAAAATTAAAATTCTTATAATTTACGTAAATTGACAGTGCAAATCGAGTGGATTTCGTAAATGTAAACACATCATTTATTTCTAGGATTTCGTAAAACGAGATCATTCAATGTGCTAATCTAATACCCCGGTTACACTATTGAAGGTTAACCCACTGGGTTTAATAGATCCAGTGGTTTAATCTTTGCTGGTTACACTTAAGCTGAGTTCCTTTACTTACCTGAGGTTACCATTTGTTACCATTTTTAACCTGCAAAGCGTTCCTTAACCCTGAAAAGTGGCAAAACTGGAAGCAATTTTTAAGAGAGTGAGAGTGGAGAGAGAGCGAAAATGGCTTTCTCTTCTACCACGGGCTACCAGGAAAATTTCTGCCGGTAAAAAATGGCAGAACTGATTTTTCGACTTTTGTTTGACGATTAACGACGAAACTGGACGAAAAACAGAAGAAAAAGTCGAACGCTGACAAAACTAAATTAAAAACTGTGAAATAAAAGACGAAAATTGATTTTGTTTGTTTTTTGACATTGCTGCCAGATCTACCATTTTTCCGTTCCTTTACTTTTCTGGTAAAAATGTTCATGAGAGAGCAATTTTGAGCAATTTTGACACTTACCACCCTTACCATTAAAAAAGTAAAGGAACAATGCTTTAGCTTTTCGAGGATATAGACTGTCAGCTGATGTTTGTTTACGTATACATACAAAATAACTAATAAAGTCGTGTGTTACACTTTTACAATTTCTCGTATGAGATATCGTCCCCTCTTTGCTCATATTGGTATATTTTACACATAGGGATACATTTTTGTATCACGGTATCAATCGTACTTTTTGTTAAAAAAGTGTCTACCGAAAAAAAAAATTATTTTATGATTTCCAAATAACTATTTTGTTTTTCAAAATAGTCAGGCTTAATCCCATAGTCGTTGTTTTAATATTTTATTAAAACAACTTTAATTTATTAGTGGGAAAAAATTGGCGATGTTTACCAAGGGGTAAGGCAGGGAATACTATAGTTTCAGATCTCGCCACAGATCTTCATCAGTTCCCTTATTTCTTGTTTTTCAACAAGAAACTTTTTATACCCAAGTGTCAATTGCTAGCTCAAATAGATACGTGCGCAAAGAAACACTCTGATCGAGAATTTCTTTGGCACTACCATGGTACAATAATTCATAGGTAGGCCAGGTATGAGAATCGCCAAAAAAATACAACCCTGTCGCTATGGCTTAAAACGTCAAAATTGTTTTGATGAATGATAACGGATGAGTATACAAAGAAGAAGAAGAACGAAATGTTGAAATGAAAACAAAACAGAGTTGAATTTTTTGATCAATAATAAATATCAACTCTGCATGTCAACACGGTTTTGACAGATTAAGCCATAACAAAAAAAAATTGTAATCAGCTGTTAGCTGTGGCCTACCTAAGAATTATTGTACCATGGGCACTACCTAAACTCTAGCAACTTCACTTGCAAACAAAACCAAATTTTTCCCACTGCTATGCGTTCGTCGATTCTCGACGAAAAAGCACATAACTAATTTGTTGGTATTGCATACTACAGCAATAAACAACATTTTGACGGTGCCCGGTCTCACAATTAGGAGGGTTGGCGTTTTTTGTTTGGGATGACGACTTCTATTTTGTTTTTCAAAATAGTCAGGCTTAATCCCATAGTCGTTGTTTTAATATTTTATTAAAACAACTTTAATTTTTTAGTGGGAAAAAATTGGCGATGTTTACCAAGGGGTAAGGCAGGGAATACTATAGTTTCAGATCTCGCCACAGATCTTGTTTGCAAGTGAAGTTGCTAGAGTTTAGGTAGTGCCAAAGAAATTCTCGATCAGAGTGTTTCTTTGCGCACGTATCTATTTGAGCTAGCAATTGACACATGGGTATAAAAAGTTTCTTGTTGAAAAACAAGAAATAAGGGAACTGATGAAGATCTGTGGCGAGATCTGAAACTATAGTATTCCCTGCCTTACCCCTTGGTAAACATCGCCAATTTTTTCCCACTAATAAATTAAAGTTGTTTTAATAAAATATTAAAACAACGACTATGGGATTAAGCCTGACTATTTTGAAAAACAAAATAGAAGTCGTCATCCCAAACAAAAAACGCCAACCCTCCTAATTGTGAGACCGGGCACCGTCAAAATGTTGTTTATTGCTGTAGTATGCAATACCAACAAATTAGTTATGTGCTTTTTCGTCGAGAATCGACGAACGCATAGCAGTGGGAAAAATTTGGTTTTGTTTGCAAGTGAAGTTGCTAGAGTTTAGGTAGTGCCAAAGAAATTCTCGATCAGAGTGTTTCTTTGCGCACGTATCTATTTGAGCTAGCAATTGACACTTGGGTATAAAAAGTTTCTTGTTGAAAAACAAGAAATAAGGGAACTGATGAAGATCTGTGGCGAGATCTGAAACTATAGTATTCCCTGCCTTACCCCTTGGTAAACATCGCAAATTTTTTCCCACTAATAAATTAAAGTTGTTTTAATAAAATATTAAAACAACGACTATGGGATTAAGCCTGACTATTTTGAAAAACAAAATAGTGTGACAGCTCAACATTTGGCTGTTATTCTTTTTTTTAATTGTTATGAAAAGGCGAGCAAAAATATCCAATATATACGAAGCACAAATCAAAATAAAACATTAAACATATGTTCAGATGTTAGTGTTGGTAAAAGAAATTGCCAATCAACAAAAAAGTGTTCCAATTCGATTTTAATGGCATACCTAATAACGCCCATAAAACACATTCATATGAATACTACCGAAATACCCTGACGGAACGTATAGAAGTATTTTTTCATAATACCTTTCTACGTCGTGTCGTGAATTATATATAGTTCTTGGAATCTTTTGAGCTACCTAGAGTACGTTTCAAAAAATCATTGAAATTACAAATGTTCTGATATGTCTAGAAAATAAATTTACGCTGCCAACTATAAACAGAGTTTTAGGGAAATAAGTCATTTAGTTAATAAATATTCAATGGCAACAATAACGATGCTGGATGTAAACGCGGCATTAAGAAAAATATATGTATGATTAAGGCACAAATATCACAGCAGTGAAACTCGCCCATATAGATAAAAAAATTTAAGATAATTATCGACCAAACAAAGTTATTTTTTTAATAAGTATGATAAGTAAAAAAATGTTGGTAATAATCAATGGTAAAAACAAACTTTAGAATAATATATTACAGCGTGGAGTTTGTTTATGTGTTTAGCATCGAAATTTTAATTTTAATTATTTTTGATAATAAAGGAGTTTAATGTTTATCAAAAATCAATTAGCGACATCTACATTCCTATCAAACACAAAAAAAGCTAAGATCCACCATGGTTGTATCTAATTCAAGGTTTCATCACTGAATTTTTAACATGTGAGTTCTGACCTTGAAAGAATGTCACCTTGGGACTTAAAAAAGTCAGAAATTGTGATAGTGTACAGTTCTTAAAAGTATCACAAATTAGTTTTCTTGTCCTAGCAGCGTTGTCGTAATTCGGTGGTGAAAAAAAAGTGTCAGCAGTAAATAATTTATTTATTTCGGATACAATACGTATACAACATTTGACTTAACAAACTAATTTGTTTTTTTTTTGTACAAAACCCTACCCTCGGGTAAGCACATTGTCCTATTTTTTAAATTCTAACGAGTTTGTTTCAAAACTGATTAAAGACAAATGGTCTAATCCTTATCCAGGGAATTGTGAATTAAAAGACTAAGACCTCAACAAAAAGACTGGCCACAATATTCATTAGGTTGGACACACAGTAACCTAAACATGATGGCAATGAATCGTAGATGGTGGCACCACAATTTCCCGAGGGACCTTTAAACTTAAATCCCAACTGAGATCCCCCCATTACACAGACACCCAACATTCATAGCGATCAGACACCTCACTTAAATAGTCTCGCTGTTTAGCCCCAGGTTTAATGACAAGAAAGAGTGAGTACAAACGAACATAATAAGCATTAAGTTACGTTGTCACAAAGCAACCTACATTAGGAAATATCCTAAAAAGAATCGAAACGATTTTAAAGAATTACTGAATATATTATAACTACATAATCGTGTCCATAAATGACCACGAGGTACCAAGTGTTCACTGTCATTCGTGTTCAGATTCCCCAGCATTTGTTTTGTTCAATAAAAAAAACTAAAGCATAAATCAAGGCTTAGTAAAAAAATAATAAAAGGTAAAAAAATAATGAGGGTGTATAAGAATTTTAAAATTGCTTTAAAATCTAAATTACATTAAACACATGTGAACATAATTTAATGATAGGAAATGTATAATTAATTTGTAAAAAAAAAAAAAAATAAACAAATTGTTATAAATTGCTGTTGTCATTTTCAAACGAAAATATATGATTATATAAATAGTAATGACTATAATTAATAGTAATAATTAATTATATATAAAAACAATAATTAAAACAAGTAAATTGGATCCAAAATGTTTAAGAATCGAATGTACACCCAATTAATATTTATATTAATTTACAAAATAACAAATAATACATAATTTTGTAGTATAGTTGTATAAGACTTATACATTTAGATAAAAATATGGAGTTTATAATAAATTCTAGCTTAAATCACTTTGATTTGTCATACTCAATTTATTTCTGATAAGTATGGGCTTAATAGTAGTCATGTAGTGGATTAATAGAAATAGGGGTATTTCCATAATTATTCATGGCGACGGAAGTGCCACGGTTGACTTTAATGAGTCAAAAAGGGGTGGGTAAAGCCATTGAGGCAAACATCAAGTCCTCACCAGTATGGAAATCTAATAAATATTTATTTTAAATTGAACAGTATGAAGGCCATATTAAAATATTACCGTGTCACTATTTATATTTTAAAAATTAATCGATTCAGAAAAATATCAGGTACAATTTTTATGTTCACAGAGTAGCGGAAAGAACTCCCCCATCCGGCGAGCTAAGCCGCAGCCCTCCACCAATGTACCGCCTCCGCTTAGAGACTTATCTGTTACAATAGAAGTCGTCATCCCAAACAAAAAACGCCAACCCTCCTAATTTCCAAATAACTTTAGATTTATTAACTCCATAAAATCTCATGCGACCAATCGTAAACGTGTATAACACGACAAACTCTGTTGCAAAAACAGTTGCAACTTTTGGTACTATTTCAGTAGAGTTGGATTTTTTTGCACAAATACCGAATACAACACTGCATTTTTGGTGGATTTGTGCCGGATTTAAAACAAAACCCAGCCATGAGAGGATTTAATTTTTGTAGTGCAAATCTGGTCAGATTTGAGCAGATTAAGCAAATAAATCCTCTTGAAGTGGGTTAACCCGGCAAAAAGCTGTAGTGTAACCGTGCTATAATGCCAGCTTATGCTTGGTTTACAGTTTCGAAGGCGTTTCGTGATTTCGCGCGGAATAAGCAAAATTTATCATGATTTCGCATACAAAAATGAAATCATCTCATTACGTGATTTCAGACGTGATTTCAGCCAAATCAACATCGAAATCACATTACTCATATATATATACAACCTGCTTCTGCAAAAAAAGTACAAAAAGTTGCAACACTTTTCACGAATCACAATAAAAAAGGTAGATGGTCAATTGCTGCAACAAAAAATTTTAGTATCAAAATTTGTACACAATGTAAAAAAATATTAATTTACTTTGTTACAATGTTGTTTTTCATTGTATTCCCTTACTTTTTAATGGTAATGTTAGCAAAAAGAGCTAATTGTCAAAAATTGTTTTCCAATACAAATTTCGGGAAAGGAAAAATGACGGAAATTGCAAAAACTCCAGCAAAAACGCCTAAATCAGCGTATCAGCCAACGTCAGATGCCAATTAACATGCTGCTAGTTTCTACTAGGCCAATTTTTTATAGCAGAAAACACTAGAAGAGGGTGTTATTTAAAAAAGTGCAAGTCTTGCTAGATTTCAGAGTACTGGAACGCATTTCTAGCACTAAACGGGAAAATTACTGCAAGTAGTAATATTTTGCAGGTCCTGAACACAAATTTTATATATCAAAATTTATTAATAATAAATTATTATTATGATGTCTCAAAGATAAGATGATTTTTTTAGTTTTTCATTTGTTAGTATTATACACAATGAATACGATAAATAGATAATTTTACTATAATTTTCGAAATATAGCGGTAAAGTTCTATTAGCTTCGTTCCCGTACTTTTTAATGGTAAAACTCGTAAAAGAGAGAACTGCAAAAAATTTGTTCTGACACACAAGTTTTTTGAAATAGTTCGGGAACGGAAAAATGGAAAATACGTCAAAAAAACTGGAACAAATGTCAAAGTCGGCGTAACAGCCAATCAGACGCCGGCAACCATGCTACTATTTTTTTACTCGCCCAAATTTGTCGTGTAAAAAGTTTTTAAAGAGAGCGTCATTCAGCGCCATTTTTGATTAAAGAGAAGTGAACATTTTACAACTTTTTTGTGTACGGGAACGCTTTTTCGAGTAAAATGTGTAAAAGTCGTAAAAATTGTAAAAACTTTTTAGTTCTGGAACACAGCTATTGTGTCGTCTATTTTTGATATCTAATTCAATTTACAGGCTGTTTCTGTATGTTGAAACGAAAATATGTGCGAATGAAACACGCACAAACTTTTGTTTGTTTTTCAAATTTGTTGTTTGTTTTGAAACAAAAGCAAAGGCAATAATATTTCGAAAACTAAAGTTAGTGTGTGTTTCATTCGCACACATTTTCGTTCCGACATACAGAAACAGGCTGTTAGAAAAACTTTTTTTTGAAAATTTATGTTCGATCAGCTGCGCATATGCATCTACCTTGATTATTGTGATATGTTTGAAATAAAAAAAAAGTGTAAACACAGGGGTGTATTTCAGGATTTCGTGAAATCCAGTTGATTTTGGAGCGTAAGTGTAAACTTGGCATTATACTTATATGCTTTTTACATTAGCACGAAAAACTGGTTTTAGGCCAGTTTCGTCATTTATTTCCTAAAACAGGCAACATTTTGCGTCATTTAACATACAAAAATAAATTACGATAGATGCGTCATTTATTCTAAACAACGCACGAAAGCACCATACTATTATAAGCAGCCCTGTTTTTTTTTTGTCATAAACTACCAAAAAATGCAACTGCTTTATGATGTCTTTGTTTGTTTGTTGGTGTTGTAGAAAGACAAAAATACTCAAACGATGACAAAAGTGAAAACAAATGGTTAAAAAACTTGCAAAAATTATGTTTTTTTAATTTTGAATTAAGTCAAGTTAGTTGGTAAACATTTGTGTTGTGAAATTCTTAATTTTCTGAACTAAAATTATTGTGTGCGTGTGTAGATGTTATTGTATAAGTGTGTATGTGCGATTGTGTGCGTAAGCAAATGACGCAAAAAACAGATGTAAATACACTTCATTTATTTCTAGGATTTCGTAAAACGAAATCATTTAATGTGCATATGTAAATTGGACTTTAAACTGCGTTTGCATTAAGGTAGAAAGAGAATCAGCTCGTTGCTTGCTTTCCAAATGTCAAATTATATGAGGGAACGCCGGCGGAATTGCGAAGAGGCTCTGGCATTCCTTTATAATTTGACATTTGGAAAGCAAGCAACGAACCTTAATGGACCAAATACATACGGTCCGTTGTGTGACGCGTTGCGCGTTGAAAACAACAACCACATGAAAAATGTGTAAGTGGTGCCAAGTTTGTTCTTGAAGTTTTCATGTGGTTGTTGTAACGCAACGCTCAACGCGCCGTATGAGCAGCGGCCTTAATAGTACGGTTACATTATGGCCTCAGCACATACGGTCCGTTAAGTGCCGCGTTACAACAACCACATGAAAGCTTCAAGAACAAACTTGGCATCACTTACACATTTTTCATGTGGTTGTTGTTTTCAACGCGTAACACCACGGACAGGATACATTTGGCCCATAAAGGCCAGAACAGAATCAATCGTCGCTTGCTTTACTTGCTTCCCAAATGTCAAATTATAAAGGAATGCCAGAGCCTTCTAAAGGGGAACACACGCGGATTTGCAAAGATGCTCTGGCATTCCTTTATAATTTGACATTTGGGAAGCGATTGATTCTGTTCTGGCCTTCAAGCTGAAAACACATACAACGTTTGAGTAAAGTTTTGTGTCGTTTAAAACATAATTTTTGCAAGGTGTTTACCATTTATTTTCACTTTTTTATTGTTGGGTATTTCTGTTTTTCTATATTATACAACAACAACATAAAACAGTTGCTAATGGTATGGTGTTTTCGTGCGTTGTTTAGAATAAATAACGTAGCTATCATTTATTTTTGTATGGTAAAGGACGAAAATTTTTGCCTGTTTTACTGGACCATACTAGGGATACGCAAGTCGATTTTCGAGTAATCGATTCCTCGATTCTTTGGTTTGAAGAATCGGAATCGAGTTTTGACTTCATAGAGAATCGAAAGATCGATTTTCTATTATGATTCTTCGATTCTTGTAGTGGGAATCGAAAGATCAATTCTGTTTTGACTTTTTGATGTACCACGAAAATGAAATATGCAGATTACATTGCTAAGAGCAAGACAACGATATTATATTATTTGTTGAACTGATGAACAAAGTTAATCTAACGGTACGGCAGTGTTAAACGCGAAGCATTGTACACTAAAACGTTCACATTTTCAACTAAGGAGTCATCTCGATCGAACGATTCTTTTATCCAAGTGAGTTCTAAGTAAGAATCAAAGGATCGAAAGATCGATTTTTGATTTCTACGTAAGAATCGAAAAATCGATTTTCGAGTTCTAAGTAAGAATCAAAAGATCGATTCTTTAGTACTAAGTAAGAATCAAGAGATCGAAAAATCGATCTTTGCTTGGTAATACGTATCCCTAGACCAATGGTGGGCAAATTACGAGAGACTCATGTATTTTTTACACTTTTGTGTATGGGGCCGAGCATTTCTGCCCAACAGTGCCCTAGACCATACAAATACGATCCGTTGTGTGACGCGTTGCGCGTTGAAAACGACAACCATGAAAAATGTGTAAGTGATGCCAAGTTTGTAGTTTTCATGTGGTTGTTGTAACGCAACGCTCAACGCGCCGTATGTGCAGCGGCCTTATAATCTAATTTTTGTTCTAATGTAAAAACCCTATAAGAGCCAACGGGGTATTATAAGGTGTGTTCGTTTACTCAACAATTTGTACAAGTCCAGTAACTTCTTGCAATCGACTAAGCTCTTTTGCATTGTACTGTGGGGTAAACGAACAACATCCAGTAAAAATTTTGAATAAACGAACACACATATAGTAAGTTTACATTTACGAAATCGAGCTGATTTCTTCTGTCAATTCCTTTGTGTATACGTCAAATAAAATCTCATCTGAAATCCATTGGATTTCATTTGACATTTAAGCAATGGAATTGACAGTTGAAATCGAGTGAATTTCGTAAACCTAGCATTACGTTCCACAATCCACCGGATTTGACGAAATCCTGAAATACACCACGGTGTTTACACTTAAGTGGCTTCTACATAGTATGTTTTTTATATGTTATGCATAGCAACTGTCACAGTTTTTTTGCCCAAATATATTTCTTTCTGCACAGCAAAATTTAATTTTTCATTCGTTTTCCGTTCATTCCTTTTTTAATATTGCGAACAAATGAAACAGCTGTTTTCCTTTTGTTGTACAGACGAGAATAGAGCGCGTTCTATTTGTAAGTCTTATGCCACACGGTGAAACTTGCAATGTTAACGTTCCCGTTTAATAGGGGTTCATAGATCGAGTTACACACCACAGCAATTTAATAAAGTCCCGGGCCACACTAGAGTAGCTTCAATGAAATTTTGACATGAAACTTTGCATTTTTTGGGAAAAATGCATAATTTCAAGAAACTAGTGTACACGGTTTCGTGTGTTTTGCAATTTTGCTTTGTTGCAATATTCGTATGAAACAAACAGACCGTTTTATTTTACATTTTCTTTTACTTTCATGTCAAAATTTCAGTGAATTTACTCTTAGTGTGGCCCGGGACGAAATGACTCAAATATGGAACTCGACCTAGAACATCAAGAAATTTATTTCGCCGTGTGGCAGGGTTCTAAAAAATGCATAT
Organism: Musca autumnalis; assembly: GCF_047663935.1. Classification (NCBI taxonomy): domain Eukaryota; kingdom Metazoa; phylum Arthropoda; class Insecta; order Diptera; family Muscidae; genus Musca; species Musca autumnalis. The sequence goes on from NW_027411755.1 coordinate 104,715,994, forward strand.
GTATACTATAGCTGGCAAACTATCGATGTTCCGAACATTAGATGTTTTCGATATTTCATTTCAAATTATCGATAGCTATCGATATTATCGTTAATTTGTAATCACCATTTATTTGTAAATAAAAATTGCGGAAATGTTTATGCTTTTGTTGACATTTTGCACAAGTACTTCACAGGAATATAAAGGAGAAAAAAAAACAATTGATTTTATTTAATAAAAAATACAACAAATGCAATTAACTTTACAGAAAATTTTTACGTGTGAATACTGACTTACTTTCTCCCATCCACAAAACCGAAAAGCCGCGCATTTTCATTTCTTTTCAATAGATTTTAGGTTTTTAATCCGATAATATCGATAGACAAAACTGTCTTTCGATATTGAATTTAAAAAATAATCGATACTATCGATAGTCCCATCGATTTTCTGTCAGCTCTAGGATCCACACCATGGTTTAATAAGAAAGGTTAGCCGAAGCTTTAGTCAATTTAAATTTTTTTTCATTCGAGTATGCCTAAAACTTCAAAACAATATAAACAAACTGTGTATGTGTGTGTGGTGTTTGAATAATATGCCAAATAATTTTAAAACCAATCGAATTCAATGATTTTTAAAATTGTATTTAGACCATTTGTATGGAAGAAATTGGTGAGATTTGCATTGAAACAATCAGTTTATCATATTCACAACTCTATTATGTGAAGAAAACTTAACTCTTCATTCATTTTTCGCGTTTTTTATAAAATGCTCAAAAAAATGCATTGTAAACAATCCCACTTGTTGCTTTTATTTTGAAGTTTTAGGAGTTCAAGAAAAACAAGAGTTCTATAGATTTTTTTCATTTAAATCTACCTCTTTACTTATACCATGATCCACACAAAAAGAAACACATATGCTCCGATCCAGAACCTGCAAGAAGCTACTACTTTTTACTACGATAACATTTTTTCCCTTTATGTTATCGAAAAAAATAGTAAAAATGAGTAGATTTTTGCAGTACTGGAACAGACCAAGAAGAAAATTTTTAGAAAATAAAGAAATAAAAACTTAAGTTGCGAACATTTTTGTGGTAATTCACTACTTTTTACTACGATAACATTTTTTCCCTTTATGTTATCGAAAAAAATAGTAAAAATGAGTAGATTTTTGCAGTACTGGAACAGACCAAGAAGAAAATAAAGAAATAAAAACTTAAGTTGCGAACATTTTTGTGGTAATTCACGAGACGGAAATTTTTAATGGAGTGAAGTTGCAGTCCATGTCGAAAACTGAACTAGTGGGGGGAAGGCAACATATCCCTGCAAAAAGTTTGCATCCGCGGATGCAGTTTAATCACTACAAGTGTACAGTACATTTGCCGTTGGAGTTAGAGCTGGCAAAAAATCGATGGCACTATCGATAAAATCGATTGTTTTTTAACAATTAAATATCGATAGATAGTTTTGCCTATCGATATTATCGGAACAAAAATCCCCAACCCAAAACTCATTTAAATAAATAGAAATTTCGCTGCTTTTCGGTTTTGTGTGTGTGAGAAAATAAGCCCGTAGTCACACGTACATATTTTTCGGAAAGGTAAAATGTATTTTTTAATATTTTTATAAGATAAAAGCAATTTGTTATTCTCCTTTGCATTTCTGTGAACTACTTGTGCAAAATGTCAAGAAAAGCATTGACATTTCCGCCATTTTCATCTCCAAGTTAATGGTGTTGACAGCTTACCGATAGTAATCGATATTTTAAACTATATCGAAAATATCTAATGTTGGGAATATCGATGGTTTGCCAGCCCTAGTTGGAGTACATCTTTTCCTATGAATTCACTTATGAATTTTACAAGAGAGCGCGCAGCTAGGATGCACTCCATTTGGCTTCCACAGAACACAGCTAGAATGCACTCCGTTTTCGATCCAAATCACAGCTTTTTATGTAGTCTTTTGGATTGAATTTAAAGGCACTCTTCGGATTGTGTTTTTAATCAATCCAAAGATGCAGTAAAAATGCAAGCTGTTGCGAAATATCCCAGGATAAATAAAATGCATTTATTATTTGTGTACGACAAGAATACAAATAACTTTATTATATAAACACAAATTAAAAAAATTTCCATTAAATTCAATCACAATCCAAGCGCAACTGATTTTGCTTCGTCATCCTAAAGGTTTTTTATGTTGCCTTCCCATCACTAGTTCAACTTTCGACTCCAACTCCACTCCATTAAAAATTTCCGTCTCGTAAATTACCACAAAAATGTTCGCAACTTTAGTTTGTATTTTTTTTTATTTTATAACAAATTCTTCGAAATATATTCACACTTGTTTCTCTTTTCATGAACTTATGTCGGCAGCGACAGGTAGGGATCAACCAACTGTTTTTGTTTTGTAGGGATCTCTAAAGCAACTGCTTATAAAATGTGTCGAACGGAGTGCATTTTTCATAACTCTGTTGGACTACATCGAAAGATGTTGTGAAATCATAACTCCAATTGCACAACTTCCAATTTTTTTTCTGGGATAAAACTTTTAATGCCTGGGTACATAAACTGCCTCGCCGTTGTGAGTCGCCATTTTTCATGTGGTTGTTGTTTTCAACGGGGTGACGTAGGGGATGAATGATACCAAGAAACGGTCTTGACCGGCTTAACATGGCTAAGCCCAGGATTTATCTTGGTCCCTCTTTCATCTCAAGTGGACACTGATCTCCCCGTGGTGTCACCTGGGGAGCTGCCTTTAACATCCGTCAAAGGTAGTGAGCTAACATGTGCCGCGCGTTCACCCATAAGAACGTTAAAAACTTGGGTTGGGCGTTGGGCAAGTGACTTACCCCGTCAAAATACCGCCTACTATGAAAAAACAAAGAAAAAGCATAAAAACAAACCCCTCTAAAGTTGACGAACCCCGCAAACAAGGATCATGATCTGCGAATTCGCACCTGGAATGTCAGGACTCTCTACAGAGCAGATGCAGTTTGCGCACTGGCGGATGTACTTGGCAAGTACAAAGTTGATATTATCGACTTACAGGAAGTGCGATGGAACCGGGCAGACGTAAAAATAACAAACGATTACGCACTGTATTATAGCTGCCATGAAACGAAACATGAGCTAGGTGTTGGATTTATAATAAATAGGAGGCTAAAAAATCTCGTCTCCAGCTTCTATCCTGTTTATGAGAGAATTGCCACAATCCGTATAAAATCAAAGTTTTTTAAAATCAGTCTCATCTGCGCCCATGCCCCGACCAAAGAGAAAGATGAACGAGCGCCCAATGCTAAAATTGGGAGAGAAAATATCTTTGGTCCCACGATCGGAAAGTTCAGCCTTCATGAGGTAACATCCGACAACGGAATGAGGCTGATCGATTTTGCAGCGGCAAAAAACATGGCAGTGAGCAGTACCAGATTCCATCACCTCGACATACACAAGGCCACGTGGATATCCCCAGATGGGAAAACAAGAAACCAGATTGATCATGTTGTGATAGACGGAAGACACTTGTCCAGTGTGTTAGATGTCCGATCGATTCGAGGAGCGAACATTGATTCGGACCATTTCCTTGTAGCAGCAAAGGTACGCACTCGCCTTAATGTTGCGGCAAAAGTGCGATCTAACACAGGACGGAAGCTGGATGTCGAGAAGCTGCAAACACAACAGATAGCACAAACCTATTCCGCTCAACTGACTCACATGCTGGAGGACAGCACTGCTTGTCCCGATAATGTGGAAGCGCAGTATCAAAGAATAGCCCACTCACTTCAAACTGCCTCAAAATCTGTGCTGGAAACCAAAAACCACCACCTAAAAATCTATGGTACGATCAGGAGTGCCGTAAGGCTACTGAAGAAAAGAACGCGGCATACAGAGCAACCCTGCGTTCAGTAGCAACACGAAGCGCGAAGGAAAACTATCGGGAGAAAAGGAGAGAGGAGAAGCGTATTTTCAGAAGAAAAAAAAGAGCAAGAAAAACGTGAGCTTGAGAAACTCGAGATGTTCAGGATTCAGAATGAAGTGCGCATATTTTACCAGAGTGTTAAACGCCAGGCACATTCTCCTGCAAAGATTATGAAGGAAATCTGGTAACTGATACAGATAGCGTACTAAGGATCTGGAAGGAGCATTTCATGAAGCTCTTAGTATCGAATATGGGCGGCGATGAAGATACACCAGAACCAATCGCAAACGACGACGTTCAGTGTCTTCCACCTATCCAAAGCGAGGTCATGACAGCAATTAATCGGCTGCCCAAGCAGCAGGAGCTGATGGGCTGCCCGCCGAACTGTTCAAGACCGGTGGGGAAATGCTGATAAGAGAACATACCCAACGATTGGAACCTCAGCCTACTATGTCCCGTACGCCAGAAAGGAGACATGACGGTGTGTACAAACTACAGAGGCATAAGTCTGCTCCCAATCGCATACAAAGTGCCGTCGAGTGTACTGTGTGAACGTTTAAAACCCATGGTCAATAACATAATCGGGTCATACCAATGCGGTTCTAGACCTGGTAAATCGACAATTGACCAAATCTTCACACTGCGCCAAATACTGGAGAAGACCCACAAAATACAGATCGACATATACCACCTGTTCCTCGACAATAAGGCCGCCTTCGACAGCCTAATTTGGTGTTTCAAGCCATGTCTGAGTTTGGTATCCCTGCAAAACTTATAAGATTATGCAGGGTGTCATTGGCTAATACAAGATCAGCTGTTAAAGTACGTACTAAAGAACCTCTCGGAACCTTTTGAAACAAAACGAGGTTTCAGGCAAGGTGACAGCCTATCGTGTGACCTATTTAACATTCTATTGGAAAAGGTCATACGAGAAGCGAATGTATATACCGATAGAGATAAAAATAGCACTATATACAATAAGGATATAGTGTTACTGGCCTACGCAGACGATATTGATATAATAGGTCGATCAACTCGATCAGTAACAGCCACTTTTGCGAAAATTGAAAAAGAGTCTGCCAAAGTGGGTCTGCCAGATAACGGCGGTAAGACAATCAGGCCTGTTCTGAAACACACCGTGTATTCGTTACACTTCACTTACACACTTCACCTAATAACGACAAAGCGTTTCTGGATCTCACGTATGTCGAAATTTTCGAACTTCTGTTTGACAATTTAAAATCATATGATTTGTCTGCAAACAAACGGATTTTGCAGAAATAAAAGTAAACAAAGAAATAATTTGATGTGAACATTTTAACATTTCCAATAATTTTTCTTAAAAATCAAGATGCCAATTGCTTTTTGGTTAGCCATTCAGTCTAAGAAACGACAACAAATAAGGGAAGAACGAATAAGACGACGGATTTTGCGTGATTCCTCCAATCCATTGGACATTCCAAATGATAGGTATGTAAGAAAAGGTGATAGAAATTTTCGTTATGATATGGATATACTTTCAGCTTTGTAGGATGCTATAGGCAAAATAAGGAAGGATTTTCTCTTATACTAACTTCGATTGCTTCCCAATTACGTAGCAGTTCAATACCAGCAAGTATACAATTAGCTGCCGCCTTGAGATTTTTGGCTGTAGGATCATTTCAAGGTGTCCTAGCCAATGACATCTTTTTAACCATGGGGAGGTCAACTTTTTGTAAAATACTTTTGGAAGGTGATCAATGCGTTGGAAGACAACGTATGTTCATCATGGATTAATGTAGAAATGGAACAGGAGAATATACGATTATCGAAAAATCATTTTTATCAGAAGTATGGTATCCCGGGAGTAGTTGGGTATGTAGATGGAACGCACGTCCGTCTCACCAAACCCCGGGAAGAAGTCCTTTATTACAATCGAAAAGGTTATTTTAGCTTAAACGTAATGATTGTAAGTAAAAATTCATTTTGTCGATTTTTGATTTTAATGTATGGATTTTACTGAGGTATGTGACTATCAGATGAAAATAAGAGCCGTCGATGCCTCTAAGCCTGGTTCTTGTCACGATTCATTTGTTTGGTTGGTAAGTAGTGAAAAAAACTACTACAAAGATTTGTATGACCATGGACGAAACTGCTGGTTGCTCGGTGATTCAGGGTATGGATTAGAACCCTATATGATGACACCTTATAGGAACCCCCAGTTCGGTACCAATCAACATCGATTTAACAAACGTCACAGTATTATAGAAAGAACTATAGGCAATTTGAAAAGTCGTTTCAGATGTTTGCAAATGACACTTGCTTATGAACCAGTTAAGGTATCCAAAATAGTTAACGTATGCTGCGCTTTGCATAATATTTGCAAAAAATTCAATTTGCCTATGGATGAGCAAGTTCTACCACCATCCCCAGACGAAAATGACAGGGAATCTGAAGAAATAGCAAACAGTGTTGATGGAGCTAGAGTAAGAGACGAAATTTGTCGCTCATTATCATCATAACAAATTTCAATTTATTGTAACAAAACAAAATTCAGTTTTTATTAATAAAAAAATTCAGTACAATCTTTAAAAACTAAAAATATTTCATACAAATTCATTTTATGTTATAAGGTACTTGGGTACTTGAGATCAATCGATACACATTTGGTTTAATTTCTACCAGCAAATAAATCGGTTTTATATTGCTCCAACTCAATTGCTTTTAATTTCAACTCATTTCTTGTTACTAAATCTTTCTCAATCTGCAAATTGTGTCTTCTAGCTTCTTGTATTTCTTCCTTTTTCAATGACACTAATTGGTCAAGCTTATTTTCCATTTTTTGCAGACGAAGTTCTATGTCCATCAAATATTTTCGATCTGTAACTGCTTCCTCACGAAGGCTTTTAATTTCCTTGGCAACAGTTTTCAAATTTTTGCATTCTTATTGCATTAAAAGTTCTACATCCGGACCAGATCTCTTCTTCTTCTTCTTTGGAATGGGTGTAATATCCAAGTTAACTGACGACGATATTGATTGATTCGACGTTGGTGAATTACACTGCTCTAAAAACAGCGCGGTTGGCGACTTTGCAGCAGATCTAGAAGATGTACCATCATCTTTCGTCGTTTCTCTTAGCGTGTTTTGTGGAAGTTCTTCGACATTTTCTTTATTAGAAGTTCCAAAGGTTTTTGTACCGTTTATACCTCCCACAGCGGTGTATAGTCCACAAAGAACGGCAATGCGTTCCTCCAGTGGGGTGATAACATATTTGTTATGTTGTCCTCCTCCGGTTGTTTTACATTTGAGTTTGTTGTGTGCAAGTTTTGTCTTCACATTGCGTCTGCAATCGGTCCATGTCTGCAAAAACCAAAACACGTTGAGCACTGGTGTATGTAGACACATGGAAAATACTTACCTTTCTCCACTCTTGCATACTCCTTATTTGGGGTCCACAGGAATTTAGTGATTCCGTTAACTCACTCCACAATTGATCCTGAGTAGCTTTATCCTTCTTGGAGTAGCCGGTAGCAACATCAGGATGTTTTTCCATAAACTCGATAAAAATTTCATCATGTGCATTACTTTTGCGAGGGCACCTAAATGAAATGCTTTTATTATTCTCAATTATTGTAAAAAAATACAAATTGTTACTTACATTTTCTTCTACTGCTGCCTTTTTGTTTTGTTTACCAAAAAACAAACGTCAATGGCGCTTTGCAGACGAAAGTTGTGTTACCAGATAGTTAAATTTCAAGTCAACACCGTATATGCACACTTAAATTTTAAGCATAATACCCATCCAGCAACACTCTTTTTTCGATGTTGTTTTCAATCAGCTGTTTTCAGCAAATGAGAACATATTTAACAGAAAAATTCTAACAAATTTAAGTACTTCAAAGAAAATTGAATTTTTTATACAAAATTTACTTATTTTTGATAATGTAAATGCATGATATATAAGAAAACATATTAGGCTTTAATCGTATGGAATTTTTAATTTGCATGTTTTGTTCGTATATGTAAAAAATAAGAATTCACTTGGCTCTCGCCATCAAATTGAAAGTGTGTTGGATACACCTTTTTTTAGGGGAAAAGTGAGTTACAGAAATGCTTCAGGTGTGTACGTTTCACTTCGACTGCTGAAGTGAATGCCAGAACAGGCCCGAATGTTGATGGTATCAACACGCAAGACGTCCAGTAGACTCGGACCAACTGTTGATGTTCAGAACTACAATTTTGAGGTAGTAAATGACTTTATTTACCTCGTCACCGCCATAAATAAAACATGGCTCGGCCATGTCAGCAGGATGGATAAAGATACCCCCGCCAAAAAGGCATTTGAATACGAGCCACTCGACGGTATACGCCCTAAGGGAAGGCCAAAACTCCGATGGAAAGACCAAGTTGAAGAAGATATCACAAAACATGGCATCCAAAATTGGAGAAGTAAAGCAAAAGATCGGTGCGTTTGGAAATCTATTCTTAGTTCGGCTTATGGAACAAGACGTTCTGTTTAATATAAAAGCCATCTAAGTTGTTCTCAACGCGCAACGCGTCACACGACGGACCGTATGTGCCGGGGCCATTCATTATATAAACACAATCTAAAAAAGTTTCCATTAAATTCAATCACATTTGAGCTTATTTAATCCGTTCTCCATTTAATCTAAGCGCATCTGATTTTGCTTCATCATACTAAAGGCCTGGGTACATAAGCTGTCTCGCCGTTGTGAATCGCCATTTTTCAAGTGGTTGTTGTTTTCAACGCGGAAGGCGTCACACAACGGACCGTATGTGCCGGGCCATTTATTATATAAACACAAAATAAAAAAGGTTCCATTATATGCAATCACATTTGAGCTTATTTAATCCGTTATCCATTTAACCCAAGCGCATCTGATTTTGCTTCATCATCCTAAAGGCCTGGGTATATAAGCTGCCTGGCCTGGTTGCCTTGCTTTCCTGCTTCATTCTGACATAACATATTGTTATTCGTTGGAAGATTTTTTTCAACCATTTTCTTTCATCTTTATTTCCTCAAGCAAACGTTAACAACAAAACAATCATAAGAGGATTTAATAAAAACATTTAATTAATGAAATAGTGAAAATTTAACTATTAATATTAATTTAGTTATAAATGTTAATTATTTTGTGTTGTTTTTTAGTTTATTTATGTTTGTTTTGTTTTTATTGGTATGAGAAACACAACAAACGCGAATGGTAAATTTAAGACGAAACGCAAAAATCTTAAATTTCACGTTTACGTATGTGGACACTAACGAAACTTGAAAAGAAACTTTAACGAAATTGTTTTCAAGAAACCTTGCTAGTCTGACCATCAACTAACCAATCAATCAGTGTTTAATCACCTATCTGTTCAAAATCTGATCAGAAGACACATAATTCTAATTATAGCTATATTACATTACGTGTATTTCATGTTTTTTGTTTTGAATTTTTTCGTCCTCGTGTAATTCATTGTGTGTGCGAAAAATGGCATTTTACATATGAGCTGTGTTCCAGAACTAAAAAGTTTTTACAATTTTTACGACTTTTACACAATTTACTCGAAAAAGCGTTCCCGTACACAAAAAAGTTGTAAAATGTTCACTTCTCTTTAAACAAAAATGGCGCTGAATGACGCTCTCTTTAAAAACTTTTTACACGACAAATTTGGGCGAGTAAAAAAATTGTAACATGGTTGCCGGCGTCTGATTGGCTGATACACCGACTTTGACATTTGTTCCCGTTTTTTTGACGTATTTTCCATTTTTCCGTTCCCGAACTATTTCAAAAAACTTGTGTGTGAGAACAAATTTTTTGCAGTTCTCTCTTTTACGAGTTTTACCATTAAAAAGTACGGGAACGAAGCTATGATTTATAATATTTGCTATTACACCAGTATATGTTTTTTGTGTGACATAACCTATAAATGTAAACAAATCCTATATCAAATCGATTTATTTAAGTTTTTTAAGAAATTATTTCTTTCAGCAAATTTTGCAAATTTCTGCTTTCATCAAAACAAACAAATCAGCTGTTTTCTATTTATTGTACATACAAAAATAGGAAGGGCTCTAAAACGAAAAAGTTACACATGTGTTCACACATCATTTTGATAGATGAATGTTTTTATATGGATCACACTGTGTGTACAACATGTAGATGTAAAAAATGCAAAACATACACATGAAATACACGTAATGTAATATAAGTCCTGTTCCTTTACGTTCAAGAATCTTCAAGTTTTACAACTTTTTACTCGAAAAGCGTTCCTTTACTTCAGACACAATACAAGTCATATGGGAGCAGTTTTCAACTTTTACTACTTTTGCCGGTTTTACCATTTTCAGAAGTAAAGGAACAGACCAATAGCTATTACTTTTCAAACAACTGCATGATCATTTTTTGATTAAGCATTTTTCAATCTCCGGATGATCAAAATGTGACAATAAATTACGAAAAATAGGCCTCGGTGATTCATTTTCGATTGCTATGCATTTTTGGCCTGTTCCCGTACTTTATAAAGTGGTAAAAGTCGTAAAAGTTGTAAAAGTCGTAAACGATTTTCATATAAATTTTGTGTACGGGAACGCAAAACGTGTAAACTTTTTAGTTCTGGAACAGAGCTTTTGTTGTTGTATTTTAAATTGAACCCTTTTTAATCTTTAGAGGGAGTCCCTTTCTGATCGCACAAGTGAGTTAATCAGCTTTTTGTTAAGTTTTTATTTCACGAAATCCTGAAACACACCCCGTGTTTACAGTTATTTTTATGTTGATTTCAAACATATTACAATGATCAAGGTGGATGCAGACGATCGAACATGCATTTTCAAAACAAGTTGTTGTAAATTGAATTAGTCATCAAAAATATACGGTAATATAGAACTTTACAACTTTATTTCGAAAATTATCTATATAACGTATTAATTGTGTATAGTACTAACAAATGAAAAAATAAAAAATTATTTTATCGTTGAGACATAATAATAAATTTTGATAGATAAAAGTTGCATTCATTAAATTTAACGGGGAATTTTATAATTTGTTTTGTTATTTGTTTTTTATTTGTTTTTTTATATTATTCTTTTAAACAAATAATAAATAAATCTTATTTATTCTGGGATATTTTGCAATGGCTTCCATTTTTATAGCATCTTTAGACAGCATTTAAATGCAATCAAAAACACTGCATCAAATGCAGTGATTTGGATCGAAAATGGTCTGCATCCCAGCTGTGTGCTGTGGAAGCAAAAGGGAGTGCATCCTAGCTGTATGCTGTGGAAGCAAAATGGAGTGCATCTGCGTGCTCTCTTGAACATCCCAATGAACATCCCAGCAAAAAGTTTGCATCCGCGGATGCAGTTGAATCACTACAAGTGTACTGTACATTTGCCGTTGGAGTACATCTTTTCCTATGAATTTTACAAGAGAGCGCGCAGCTAGGACGCACTCTATTTTGCTTCCACAGCACACAGCTAGGACGCAATCTGTTTTCGATCCCAATCACAGCTTTCGATGTAGTCGTTTGGAAATCAAATCACAATAATGAACAATCCACAGTTTATACAGTTGGCCATTCAGAGTTCTGACAACAAACCTAATAGATTGTTCATTATTGTGATTTGATTTCCTTTGTGTTTTATGTCACAATAATGTATTTGACAGCAAACTAAATAGTCACTACACTATTGTTTAACTTTTCAAGAAATGTGTAGGGATCAACCAACTTTTTTTTTCTGTAGGGATCTCTACAGCAACTGCTTATAAAATGTATCGAACGGAGTGCATGTTTCAAAACTCTGTTGAACTACATCGAAAGATGTTGAGAAATTATAACTCTAATTGCACAACTTCCAAAATTTTTTGCAGGGATCTAAATACGATGGCAGATATGTTGATTTTGACATTTCTGCTGGAGTTTTTGCAATTTTCGTCATTTTTGTGTTCCCGTATTTTTTAAGAAATTTGCATGGGGAATTTTTGACAATTCGCTCCTTTCTAACATTACCATTAAAAAAGTACGGGAACACAATGAAAATGTAATTTAATATTTTTTCACATTGTTTACAAATTTTGATACTAATTTTTTTTGTTGAAAAGTGTTGCAACATTTGGTACTTTTTTGGGCAAAAACATGGTTGTATATCATGTGTACTGTGATTTCGATGTTGATTTCGCTAAAATCACGAAATGAGATGATTTCATTTTGTATTAGAGCTGGCAAAAAATCGATGGCACTATCGATAATATCGATTATTATTTAAAAATTCAATATCAATAGATAGTTTTGCTTATCGATATTATCGGAATAAAAACCCCTAACCTGTAGTGGGATTCTGTAACTCATTTTTGCTGTTACCGACAAAAATCGGTAAAATTAAATCGCAAAATTATGACTAAAAACATAAAGAAAAGATGGCATCACTGTTTGTGTCGGTAGAGGCTAGCGACTACTTTTAAAGCTGAAAACACATACACTGTTGGGCATGATGCCGAAAAATTCAATTTCATTTGAAATATATGCCGACAAACAGCGTTTATGGACTATGGTATGGGCCTGTTGTTGTTGTTTTTTTTTCTCAACGCCCAACACAAAACTTTACTCAAACGTTGTATGTGTTTTCAGCTTTATTCATCGTTAACTTAATAATTACCGAAAAATTTGGTTAATTCGAAGAATGAGAAATGAGAAATCAGAAATGAGTTACAGAATCCCACTACTGAAATCCATTGAAATAAATAGAAATTTCGCTGCTTTTCGCTTATGTGTGTGTAGAAAGTAAGTCCGTAGTCACACGTACACATTTTTCGGTTAAATAAACTGTATTTTTTTTTACATTTTTTATAAAATAAAAACAGTTTATTCTCCGTTACATTTCTGTGAACTACTTTTGCATAATTTCAAGAAAATCATTGACATTTCCGCCATTTTCATCTCCAAATTAATGGCGATGACAACTAAACGATAATATCGATAGCAATCGATATTTTAAAACATTATATCGAAAAAAATGACCTTTGCCTAATATGCAAAAATTTTCAAATAAAAATAAAAATCAGCTTGAGCCAGGCTGGGGTTCGAACCCACGTCCTTGAAAAACACATGGAAAAAAGTGTTGTCACGGCATGTTAGTGTTCAGAACCAAACTCATAACTTTCAAAGGCTACGCTAAGCGTTTGTCATGAAAGCCATACAAAGATTTGAACAAAAAAATTCGACTTTGTAAAAAAAACAAATTGCATTTGAAAGAGGAAATAAGTTAGAGGATAGCGAAGCCGCCCCATAGTCGATGTGTCTGAGGAGCCTTCCTAAACCAAAGGCGAAACATGCATGTCACACAGTGGTGATTGTGTGGGTTCGTATCGTCGGCTTTCCTTTTTCAAAAAGCATCTTGGTCAGTAAGCTCGTCTCTAACGAGAAATTAATTAAAAAAGAAAATATCTAATGTTGGGAATATCGATGGTTTGCCAGCTCTATTTTGTATGCGAAATCATGATAAATTTGCTTGATTCCGCACGAAATCACGAATCGCCTTCGAAATCACGGAAAGACGCCGAATGTAAGCCGAACAGGAGATTTATTTAGGCGAAAAGTGCTGATGACTTTATCTGTTGTGGGTGAGACGCGAGTATAAACAAGTGTGTTCAGGTGAGAGGTCGACTGATGAGTGAGTTGTGTATTGAAACCAGCCAAGATCACTCATATACGTTAACGTGACTGCAACAACAACATACATATGTTCTGTCTATTCTCAGTTGTCGTGGTTTAGCAAAGGATATACTAGCTCAGAAAGACTAATGCACAAAAATTTTGAGCACCACCGATTGAAACCGACAGTGAATCAAGGCTGAGGCAATCACTTCTTATTGGAAAGTTCTCACTACGATCCGAACTGAGCGAATATAGTTCCAGGAAGAAATTGCAGAGAATTTCCACTGCCAAGAGAGAACTCTCTACGATCCGCTCTAAGCGAACATAGTCTCTGAGAAGATTTGTAGGCAATGATTGGAAATTGCCGCCAGCCTTGAAACACTTAGTCGATGGTCAGACTAGCACGATTTCAACATGGCGACGTCAAGTTTATAGGCGAGGAGTATGAAGTAGTGAAACCCATGTACATGGTTTTCTGTGTTTGTGGTGTTGCCTCTTCTTGTTATTCGTTGCAAGTTCTTTTCTTCCATTTTCTTTCATTTTTATTTTCTCAAGCAAACGTTAACAACAAAAAAAAAAACATAAAAAGATTTAATGAAAACATTTGATTAATGAAAGATAGAATTTTTTTTTTATTTCTTATCGATCGTTCCCAACGCCACTCTTTCCCGCCCTTGCCGACCGAGAGGGCCACCTCCCCTTAACGTAGGGAGTGCGTACACCTCATATTCCGGAATATGGGGGATTAGTAGACTAGGGAAAACCAGCTACAGCAAAACATCAGCCGGTTAGAAAGCTACATTTTAAAGACAAACACATCAAAAAATAAAATAGGTCTTATCTAACATATTGCCTGGCAACTGCTACAACAATACTATGAACGTAAGATACAGTTTTTTTATGACATGCAGTGGTTCCGATAAAGACATCCTATTATATAACTTGTTATATTCATCACATAAAGATCGGAGTGGATAACTTATTTCATAATTAGATTTCGCTAACGTTAATTTAAGTGGTATGTAGTTACGAGTATTGCGTGAAGGTACATTAAAATTTATTTCGCCAAATAAAAACTGTGATTCAATTTGTCCACGCAAAAGTTTAATAATGAATATAGATCTGAGCATTAAACGTCTTTTTTCCAACGTTGGAAGGTCAATTAACTTTAGAAGGTTTTCATATGGTGGAAGAGATTCACTTATGCTCCACCCTAAGCCTCTAAGAGCAAATAAAAGAAATTGAACTTGTACTGATTCTATCTTATCAGAATAACATTTGTAAAAAGGACTCCAAAGTACACAACCGTATTCCAATGTTGGTCGGACAAGGCTAATGAATAAGCGTTTGGTCACGTATGGATCGTCAAATTCCTTAGACCAGCGTTTTATAAAGCCAAGTAATGACTTGGCTTTATTAACACAAGACTCTATATGTAAGTTGAAACGCAATTTACTGTCTAAAATAACTCCAAGATCCACAAACGAGTCTACATTATCCAATTTGTTTGAACCTATGAAGTAATCGCAAGGATCAAGACGAGATCCATAAAATGACAATTTTTTAAGTTTAATGACATACCGTTGACACTACACCAGTTGGAAACAGAATACAAATCATGTTGCAGATTAATTGATTGATTATAAGAATCATGATTGCTAAACAGTTTAACATCGTCAGCAAAAATTAATACTTTAGAGCAACGAATAACAGATGGAAGGTCATTTTAGTAGAGTACAAAAAGTAATGGACCTAAATGGCTACCCTGAGGAACACCATAATGCACAGTTATACTTTTTGACAGAATATCATTAAAAGAAACCCTTTGGGTACGGTCCTGTAGATAAGAACGTATCCAAGACAAGAGTATTGATGGGAACCCCATAGAATCATGCTTATTATTAATAATTCGTGTACAACGGTTTCAAAGGCCTTACTGAAATCTGTGTATATAACATCAGTTTGACATTTATTTACGAATCCATTGTAAACGTGACATGTAAGTTCCAAGTAGACCTACCCTTAACGAAACCATGTTGATAAGGTGATATTATAGATCTAGCGAAATGAGTTATTCGTCGTGAAACCAGAAGCTCAAAAAGTTTAGGAATTGCACTTAGTTTTGCAATACTATTGAAAATAATTGTTAGGGGACGATAAAATTCATATGCACATGATTTTAAAATAGAAGTCGGTACACCATATGGACCTGGTGAGTTTGAATATTTTAATGACAATAAACCATTTAATACTTCTTCCTCAGTGAGAATAATGCGAGGAAACTGGTTGAGTTTATGAATATTATAAGGGTAAATAAGGGAGTTAGTTGAAAATTTGGAGTAAGTATTTTGAAAAAAGTCAGCAAACATATTTGCAATGTCATTTGGGTCACATGATTCACTACAACCAAGTCTCATGCTACTAGGAAATTCACGTACTTTTCTCTTAGAGTTTATAAAAGTTTTTAGGATTACTATGAAAATTATTTCGCATCTTAATTAAGTAATTTGAATAACACCTTGAATTTTCTCTGTTGAACGCATTTCTAGCTTTTGCATAATTGGTAAAGTTTAAAGTGGAATTACATCTTTTGAATTTTTTATACATTCTACTTTTCATATTGCGCAAACTCCTGAGATGTGGAGTAAACCAAGCAGGACCCGTTTCTGAGCACATCTTTAAGAGAGGGACTGATACTGTCAATGCATCATTAAGTACTTTATAAAAATTTGAAATACGGGAATCAATGTTTCCCTGAGGTACCCAAGTATTATTTGATAAGATAGAACGCAGAAGGACCACATTAGTTTTACCAAAATTTAGTTTACTTGGCTTAGTTTGCGATAAAGTTTTATTAGTTGAACAATTATTGAGTTCAAGAGTTACCATAAGGGTGGGAAGATACATATCGTCAGGTTCTGAGAATGGAGGACTTGCACATACAGAAGAGTTTATGGTTGAAGAAAACACTAAGTCTAAAATTTTGCCTTTAGAATTATAGATATTATTTATTTGATAGAGACATTGATCAACAATATTTTCCCAGAAGGATAACATGTCTGTAGAGAGTTCTGTTGATGAAACAGGCATATAATCTACTATGTTGTCGCCTGAGACCCATGTTAAGTTTGGTACATTAAAGTCACCAAGACAAATCAATTCAGAATTTGCTGAATGCCATAATGAAACTTCTTTTATTAATTCAGAATTTTTAAGATAAATGTCTATGTCTGAGTTTGGGGCAATGTAGGAGCACGTTATAATAAAGGATTGATTTAAATATTTTATTTTAACACACACAAATTCAATATAAGGGTATTCAGTAAGCATAATTCGCTCTGATGCAATGGAATTATGTACTGCGATGAATACTCCTCCACCAATTTTTTTTAATTTATCTTTTCTGTATACTTGGTACTGATCTGACAAAATCTCAGTGTCACGAATACCTGGTTTCAGCCAAGTTTCTGTAAAAACTAGGATTTTGAGATCACAACCAAAAGATTTTAAGTAAATATTATTAAGTTTAGTATTAAGACCTCTAACATTTTGGTAAAGTAAAGATAGCGAACTTATTGGTTTTTTGAAACAGGCACGACTGAAGGAATAACTACTGGATTATTAGTATTAGATTTCTCTCTGTATATATTCGTTAACTAGTGTACTTTCTGGCCAAAATGAATCATTTAATATAACATTAAAGAACTCATGAGGCACAGTTAATTTAAAAGATGATATAAAACGTGGCTTTGACGAAGTATATTTCATAATTTTGCAGTCAGTGTCACGTAAATTATTCAATCTAGCTTTTAGGTAATTAAAAATGTTATCTACAGTTGTATTAGGATGTAGTCTGGAAATAGGATGTAGTCTGGAAATTACTACACCCAGACCAAGAAGGATTGGCATTTCAAGTTTGATCAGTTTCCGGAATTTGAGGTGTAATTGGAACAGAAGCATTAACATTTGAACAGGGTGCATTGACAGTAACTAGAGGAACAGAATTAGTTAGAGAACATATGGGTAACATTTCTGAAGAAGGCATTTCTATTGTCGAATTTCCCTTTGAACTTGAGACGATTGGAAGTGATGAACGCTGCCCCGGAAGGGCCAGCGAAGGTAAGGTCTCAGCAGACTTGCGTGGCGGAACCACAGCTGGTGAATTAAGGCTAATTAAGTTATCACCAGGAACAACAGTTGAGATTTTTTTACGTTTCGGAGAGCCATCAGCAAAATCAAAATTTTTAAACATTTTTTCAAAAATTTCAAGCCTTGAAAAAACGACTTCAAAATCCTTCCTCGTGGCAGCAAGCTCCATTTTAGATTCCCTGAAGAGACGGTAAAAATCTACTTCCAGGGACCTACAATTGGCACATGCCCAACGAAATCCATTATTGCGATCAGTAATGACATCAAAATGTTTGCCAGTGAAACCTAAGCATTCAAATGTTCATGCTTCTCACATAACCAACAAGTTAACAAACGCTCTTTCAAACTTGTAACTTTAATGTCTTTATTTATACATTCCATTATTAATGGTTATGCCTAAAAGTATGCTATACCAGAAGCCAATAAAAAGTTGTAAAAAAATTAAAGTTAGTTAATTTTAAAACCGCCTCAAAATATGCTCTAAATCTTAGTCCAATAAAATATTACGAACAAATAAAAGCACAGGACAGAAAAATAGCAAATGTCAAAAATAAAACAAAACAAAATAATCACTATGAAACACTGAGACAGACACAAAATTAAATTTTACTTATCTGCCAAACTAACATGTTATTAAACCTAACTTCACTAATGCGTTTAATTGTATATTTTTAATATTTCGGTAAATCAAACACGAAAAAACACTGAAACTAATAAAATTTTTATAATAAATTATCCACTTTGCAGAACACAAAAATAACACAACTAAACACAAGAATTTAATTATAATTATAATATAATTGTTCCACAAACGCCCCAAACCAAACCATCGATAATCCCAACATTAGATATTTTCGGTATAATATTTTAAAATATCGATTGCTATCGATACTCTTGTTAATTTGTCTTCACCATTAATTTGGAAATTAAAATGGCGGAAATGTCTATGTTTTGTTGACATTTTGCACAAGTACTTCACAGAAATAACAACTATTGCTTTTATTTAATAAAAATGGCGCAAAAATGCAATAAAACCTTTTTATTTTTAACAAAATACTACTACTGTTTTTCACAACTACTTTCTCACGTTCACAAAACCGAAAAACCGCATAATTTCTATAGATTTTAGGTTAGGGATTTTTAGTTCGATAATATCGATAGACGAAACTATCTATCGATATTGAATTTTTAAAAAATAGTCGATATTATCGATAGTGCCATCGATTATTTGCCAGCTCTTCAAGGGAGACTTCTCTCATATCAATGAGTATGTGTGTTCGTTTACTCAAAATTTGTACAAATTGTTATTAGATGTTGTTCGTTTACTCTACAGTACAATGCAAAAGACCTTAGTCGTTTACAAGAAGTTACTGGACTTGTACAAATTGTTGAGTAAACGAACACACCTAGTGCACCCCGATTCATATTAGCTCAATGATGTGTGGGACCTACTGTTTATTGCCGAGTCCGAACGGCGTGTCCTAAGACACCACTTGCAGAGAAGTTTTACAAGGCTGCATGATGAAATAATAAGGTGGCGTAAAATGACCAGATGATTGGTTTCAATCTGTCAAATTTTTTGTTATTGTGAATAAATTGTATGAAAACGTAAACAAACATTTTGACATATTGAAGAATTTTTGGGCAAAACAGAGTTGTATTTGTGCTACTTACGTGACCTATTAAATAGATCTTGCAAGGCTGAAATACTCAGGATATGTTGCCAACATCACTGAGGGATATTTTGCCACCGTTGAAAATTTGATGTTGCCTGGCCTGGGAATCGAATCCACGACCTTTAGCGTGCAAGGCGGTTGTGCATACCATTGCACCACGGTGGCACCCATGGTAGATTTAGAAAAGGTAGCAGCAATACAAAGCTGACTGAACTGGGTTGTAACGTTAGTGTCAAATTTCATATGACATTTTATACATTTATTTCTATTTCGATGTACATTAGGGACATATATTTTTTGAAAAAAAAAAATATATCATTCGGAAAAAAACCATTTCCCAGAAAGACTTCTTCATATCAATGATATGTAACCTCCTCCAAGTTCGAACGATAAGCCGTAAGCATAAATCTCCGCTTGTAGAGGCGATACAACGTTCGTTAATATGTGAGGTATTTTGTTAAAATTTAAAAAAAAATAAAGCCCTAATAAACATGTGCTTCTTTGATTTCTAAAACAAAACATTGAAACAGCTTCTCCTTTTTCTATGAATTTCTAGCGACCTCAAACTTTTCTGCAAGAATTCTACTTTCTGCGAGAATTTATGCATTTAGTGGAATGATGTGGAAACATGAAAATTGAAAATGTAACGAATTTTCATTCATGTTTTCCAAAATATTCAACCAAATGTGAAAAATTATTAGTTTTTTAAATTCCAATAATTTATAGACATTTCCTTGTTTTGTTTACAAATACAATTGGCAGTAACGTTACAAACAAAAACAAATTCCTTTGTGGTTGTTGTTCGAGTTGTATTTGTTGTAGTATTAACTTTACCTTGTATTTGTTCTATGGTTCTATGGGTGGACACTAATGCCAAGTTCACATTTGCGCTCCAAAATCCACTGAATTTTACGAAATCCTGAAATACATTCCGGTGTTTATACTTATTTTTTGTTGATTTCAAACATATCACAATAATCAAGGTAGATTGCATATGCGCAGCTGATCGAACATGAATTTTCAGAACAAGCTGTTGTAAATTGAATTAGTCATCAAAAAATACGACAATATATAACTTTACAGCTTTATTTGGAAAATTATCTATATATCATATTAATTGTGTATAGTACTAACATGGAAGGTTGGGCAGGTTCATGAAATTATAAAAAAAAACAACTCTGGTGCCGGTTTGCTTATAACTTCAAATTAATAAAACCTGTTGCATGGTTTTATTTATTTTTTTTTCGTTCGTTTCCACGCCTCTCACATCCGCCCCTGCCGACCGAGTGGGCCACCTCCCCTTACGTAGGGAGCACGTACACACCATGGACCGGTCAATGGCGGGTTAGTTGGGGATAAAACTACCGGCTACAAATTATATCAGCCGATATAAAAATTTAATTACAAACTAGAACAACAACATAATTTAATTAGGGAGATTAATATGTATTTACATTAAAGGCTCTTTAGGCTGAATACTACTGGTTCCGCTGAGGGAGATGTAGTTTGCCGTTAAACAGAGCTCAATTTTTTAGACACTCAACTTTAGAATGAACGAGGGTGATAGACATAAATTAAAAATAGTTACTGCTCATTAGCTGTGTTCTACTGTTCCGCAGAGGGAGTTGTAGATATACATTGGATTTGAACCGACTCAATCTTATCAGAGTAATATTTGTAATAAGGGCTCCATAGAATGCAACCATATTCCAGAACTGGGCGGACGAGGCTAACAAACAAACGTTTCGTAACGTATGGGTCATCAAATTCTTTAGACCAACGTTTTATAAAACCCAATAACGATTTAGCTTTATTAACACAAGAATCAATGTGCAAATTGAAGCGCAATTTATGATCTAATAAAACACCTAGATCTAGGAAAGAGTCAACATTTTCCAATAGATGTGAACCAATATAATAATTGGAGAAAAACGGAAGTGATCTAGATAAGGAAAATTTTTTACACTTTTTGAGGTTCAAAGTCATCCCATTTGCGTAACACCAATTAGTAAGAGAGTGCAGATCATATTGTAGATATATTGAATTACTTAATGAATTCAGTTGAAAGAATAGCTTTACATCATTAGCATACATTAAAATTTTGCAGTAACGTATAGCTGAAGGAGGATCGTTAATATATAGTACAAATAAAAGTGGCCCAGGTGGCTACCTTGCGGCACACCGGAAGAAACGAACAGGTCCTGGGTGCATCCTCTTAAATAAGAGGAAATCCAATTCAATAAAGATTGTGGAAATCCCATGATATCAAGTTTATAAAGCAAATGTTTATGCACTACGGTATCACAGGCTTTACTAAAATCGGTATAAATAACCTCTGTCTGTTGTTTATAAGAAAACCCTTTATAGACATGAGTTACAAACTCCATGAGATTAGTAATTGTAGATCTGCCTTTCATAAATCCATGTTGAAAAGGTGAAATTATAGATTTAACAAGGTGAGATAGTCTTCGAGAAACTAAAAGTTCAAAAAGTTTTGGGATAGCACTAAGTTTTGCTATACACCTATAATTTTCAACAAAGCACCTATTACCAGATTTGTGAAGTGGAATAATGAAGCTAGATCTCCAGAAAGTTGGAAAGTAACCATTATTTAAGGAATAATTAAAGATTTTTGTAAGAGGTTGATAAATTTCATTGGCGCAAGATTTAAGAATATAAGTAGGAACACCATCTGGACCGGGTATGTTTGAAGAACGAAGCGACTTTAAGCCTACAAGGACTTCTTCTTCAGACAATACAATATGAGGTAGATGATTCAGCTTGTCAATACTATAGTTATATTGTTCATTTAGAATTTTAGAAGAGTAGGAAGACTGAAAGAAGTCGCCAAACATATTAGAGATTTCGGATTCATCCGAAGATTCTCTGCTACCAAATTTCATACAGCTTGGGAAATTATTAGCATTTCTTTTAGAATTAACATATTTAAAGAAGCTATTCGGGTAATTTTTGAAGTTCCTACTCATTTTATCAAGATAATGCCGATAAAAATAAGAATTGGCAGAATTATATTTATTTCGGGCTACAATATAGCTAGTGTAATTCACTGTGGAGTTAATTTTTTTAAATTTTTTGAAGCATCTACTTTTTATGTTACGCAACCTCCTTAACGTCGATGTGAACCAAGGAGGGCCATGATCAGAAACTTTTGTTATATATGGAGTTGTTTTAGCGAAGGCAGAGTTAAGTTGATTATGGGTACTTTACACGATCCGCATATGAGTTGTCACTTCTCCCATACAAAATGTATATGCAAAGTGACAACTCATATGTAAAAAACATATCGTGTAAAGTACCCATTATAGAAATTAGAAACGCTTAAATCTATCGTATCATTAATAACAAATCTTGTACTTAATAAAATTGATTTTAGCCGATTAATATCTGTTTTTCTAAAATTAAATTTAGGATTAATATTTTTCTTAGACCTAGGGGTCGGTCTAGAAATTTGTAGTTGAAGGTTAACTGAAAGTGTAAGATGGTAAACATCTTCTGGCAATACGATAGGTAGACATCTATGCAATGCAACATTGAGTGTAGATGAAAAGACTAGATCTAAAGCCCGATCCTTTATGTTTAAAACATTGTTAACTTGGTAAAGACATTGACTAAAAATTAAATCCCAAAAATCGTCAATTCCAGTGCTAGTTGCCGGTATAAAATCAATTCTATTGTCCCCAGGGACCCATGAGACATGAGGAAGAGTAAAATCACCCATACAAATTAATTCGGAGGTAGTAGCCATTAAAGAAGAAACACTTTGAATTAAATTGGCATGTCTTAGATAAATGTCATTGCCCGAGTTTGGTGCAATATAAGAAACAGTTACAAAGATTATATTCCCAAGGTAATTCAGTTTTACACATAGAAACTCATCAGAAGTTGTCACTGGTATTACAACTAATTCAGATGAAATAGAATTGTGAACTGCAATTAAAACACCACCACCAACCTTGTTTAATCTATCTTTCCTATAAACTTGAAAATTTTCGCAAAAGATTTCAGTATCACTTATTTCAGGCTTTAACCATGTTTCAGTAAACACTACGACTTTATAATCACAATAAAAACTTTTTAAATATAAGGTACTGAGTTTAGTTTTCAAACCTCTAACATTTTGATATGAAAATGGCAATGACTCTAGTTTTTTGGAAGAACAATCGGATTTATCGGAGTAGATCTTTCCTTGTAGATGAATTCTTTCACTGTAAGTCCCTCGGGCCAAAACTCGCTATCAATTATGATATGGAATAAATCATTTGGAACCACGATCCTAAAAGATGAAATATCTCTTGGTTGAGGCGGATTAAATTTAAATACCTTTAAATCATTAGCATTTGAAATATTTTCAAATATTCAAATCGAATTAAATTATGTACTCGTATTTATGTCCACGTTATGGTATTGCCCCCCCATATAACGGTACCTGCAGATTTTAGTTCAGAAAACTTGACTTTGGAGGATATAAAACGTTCGGCTCGGCCCAATGGACACTGAGCTCAGCGGGGTTACCTTGAGAGCTACCTTTAACATCCGTTAAGGGTAGCGAGCAGCATGTTTACTCATAAAAACGTTAAAAACTTGGTTTGGTCATTGGACTAATAACACACCCCTCCCAAACATCGTACTATGAATGGACAGAAAACAATCCCTCTGTAGGTGAAGACCCCCGCAAACGTTGTATGTATCATAAACTGCGAATCGGCGCCTGGATTGCTCCGACTATTTATAGAAGTGCGGTTTACGCACTGGAAGATAAACTTGAAAAATACATGTCCTATACAGGAAATAAGATGGATTTGGAAAGGCGTTACAACAACACCTAAAGGTGACCACTGTATTACAGCTACCATTAAAATAAAGCCTGAGTTTGGTGCAGATTTGTTGTTGGTCGGAGGTAAAAGCGTCTGGAATGCGGCTTCATTTCAGTGATTGAAAGACTTGCTACAATTCGTACAGAAGCTAAATTTGTCAGCATCAGTTTTATTTGTGCTCATGCACCCACAGAAGACAAGGACGAACCGACCAAATACATACATCTGTATTTTATGAGCGCTTAGAAGAAAGGAATGAGGCTGATATAATTCGCAGCGGCAAAAGCATGATAGTTTGCAGTACCAGATTCAAGACATTCGACATTCATCGTTCTAAGGAGCAAACATGGACCACCATCTTGTTGAAAATACGTATCCACATAAAGTACGAACAGACACAAAACGGAAGTTGGACATCGGCAAGCTCCAATCATAACACATATCCACAGCATTTCCACTCATCTGGCCAAATTGCTTAACCCTGCGTTTACAAATGACAGGACAGTTTACTTCATGTATTGGTTGTCAAAATCCCAAAACTTGCCTTTGTGACGTAGGCGTCCAGACATCTGCAAAAACAGTTGTAAAATTATGAATTAAAATCATCGATTCCTTTTGTTTTCCGTTCACATATTTTGTTTTTGTTCATGTTCTTTCGTTTTCAACACATTTCAATTATTATCTCACACATTTTTACAAAAAATGTCAAAATTTTGTTAACCCGGCTGTCTGTAAAAGAATGATGGACAGCTGGTAGCCAAACGACAAATGTATGTATGTGTTAGTAAATCAGAGTTGTATTTGAAGACAAACTGTCTAGTGTAAACGCCTAGTAACTAAAGTATCCCTCGACAATGTTGAAGTCATTTCTGTTTTCAAATATCTTCTTCTATTTGTCTCCTTCTTTGTCTTCTATTTGTATTCATGGTTTAATAATAAAGGTTAGCTGAAGCTTCCTGTCAATTTAATTTTTTTTCTTTCGACTGTTCCTAAAACGTCAAAACAATATACACAATCTTTGTATGTGTGTGTGATGTTTGAATAATATGCCAACAATTTTAAAAACAATCGAATTTAATGATTTTCAAAATTGTTTTTAGAGCATTTGTATGGAAGAAATCCTTCAGCTTATTATTGAACCAAACATTTTATCATATCCCCAACTCCATTATGTGGAGAAACCTTGGCCCTTCATACATTTTTCGCGTTTTTTATAAAATGCTCAAAATTGGTATTTTATAAACAAACCCACTTGTTGCTTTTTTGTTTACTAATTTTGAAGTTTTATGAATTCAGGAAAAACTAGGGTTCTATAGATTTTTTTCATTTAAATCTACCTCTTTACTTATACCATGTTTGTATTATCAATATCAAATTTGATTTTAAATAAATTTATTTTGTCGTTTGTCAACCTTGTCAAAACTGTTTTGAGACAATAGGAGGACTTCAAGAAAAAATTGTAATCAGATGTTTGCTCTGTTCTACCTTGTAATGATTGTACCATGTAGTACTAATAAATGAAAAAATGATTTTTATCGTTGAGACATAATGATGATTTTATTGTTGAGACATCATAATAATAAATTTTGATAGATAAAAGTTGTGCTCAGAGCCTGCACAACATTAGTACTTTCAGTAGTTTTCCAGTTTAGTGCTAAAAATGCGTTCCCGTACTCCGAAATCCAGCAAGACTTGCACTTCTCTTTAAACAAAAATATCGCCGAATAACACCCTTCTCTCCTGTTTTCTGCCATACAATTTTGTCCTAGTAGGAACTAGCAGCAAACATGTTCATTGGCATCTAATATGATAGCTGATACGTTGATTTTGACATTTATGCTGGAGTTTTTGCAATTTTCGTCTTTTTTCCGCTCCCGTATTTTTTAAGAAATTTGTATGGGGAAGCAATTTTTGACAATTTGCTCTTTTTTCTAACATTACCATTAAAAAAGTACGGGAACACAATGAAAAATAGAAATGTAACAAAGTAATTTAATATTTTTTCACATTGTTTACAAATTTTGATACTAAAATTTTTTGCGGCAGCAATTGACCATCTACTTTGTTTAGTGTGACACGTGAAAAGTGTTGCAATTTTTGGTACTTTTTTAGGCGATAACAGGGATGTATATCATGTGTACTGTGATTTCGATGTTGATTTCGCTGAAATCACGAAATGAGATGATTTTATTTTTGTGTGCGAAATCATGATAAATTTTGCTTGATTCCGCGCGAAATCACGAAACGACTTCGAAATCACGAAACGACGCCGAATGTAAACCAAGCATAAGGCGAAGGTCACACTAGAGTGATTTCATTGAAACTTTTAGGGATTCTTGAATCGAGTTCCTCACTACAGCAACTTCATGATTTTACTCTAGTATGGAAACCGACCTAGGAACCCTGGATTTCATGAAATTGTTTCAATGAAACCATCTAGTGTGACCTAGGACTAACGAAACTTGAAAATAAACTTTAACGAAATTGGTTTCAAGAAACCTTGCTAGTCTGACCAACGACTTAGGGGCGTTTCAAAATAAAAAACATGGTACAATAATACAGGTAGCATTATCATGCCAGCTGATGGTAACATAATGTGTCAATTGCATTGAATTGATGTCAAATTTTGACATCTTATGTTGCCAACAATTGCCGATGCGGCTACCTGTGTATTTGTACCATGATAAAAAAGGTGAACTTATGGGTACTTTACACGATATGGTTTTTACATATGGGTTGTCACTTTTTATATAAAGAAGGTATATGCAAAGTGACAGCACATATGTAACGAAGTTGTTGTTGTTTCTAAATGAACTCGGCGAGCTATTTTCAAATCTGGTCACGGTTTTTCTCCATCAGCTCTTGTTCTTGAGATATAGCTCAAAATCGGTTTTTACGAGTTTTACCCAGAATTTCTTCTACTTTCCTTGCCAGGTTTTGCTTTAGATATACCTCTTAAAGAAACAGAGATATTGGCTTTGAAATAAAACGTTGACCTTTCTCCAAATAAGTGTTTGCCCATTCCGACCCCTGAATATTATCCGACCATCATCAAAATCAACAGGCTTCTTTCTCTTTGGGACCCCCATTAACCCCCAAAATTTCGTGACGATCCGATCAAAATTGCGACCTGTAGCGTGATTACAAAAAATAGGAAAATGGGATGCATTATCGACTATAGCCATATCTCTGCTATTTGACCACCTACGACAACCTACTTTACATCGTTGTAAAGGTGATATTTTCTACTTTCCTTGCCAGGTTTTGCTTTTGATATACCTCTTAAAGAAACAGAGATATTGGCTTCAAAATAAAATGTTGTTACCAACGCCGACCTAGTTTGCATCATTGTAAAGAGGGGATCTTCTACTTTCAGAGTCAGACTTTGCTTTTGGAAAGTTTTCAACCAAAGCTGTGATATTCGTCAATATAATTAAAATCGCAAAAATGAAAATTGGGGTTTTATTTGCTTCTATTGTGATATCTTCGTTGTTTGATCACCTACGAGCACCTGCTTTACATCATTAGAAAGGTTTTGCTTTTGGTATACCCCATATAGAAGCTGAGATATTCGCTTTGAAAAAAAACTTTGTCATTTTATCCACCTAAGTTTTTTGCCCTTTCCGACCCCTAAATATTATCCGACCATCACCAAAATCAATAGGCTTCTTCCACTCCGGGACCCCTATCAACATGCAAAATTTCGTGACGATCCGATCAAAATTGCGACCTGTAGCGTGATTACAAGGTTTAGATGGACAGACGGACGGACGGACACACATAGCCAGATCGACTCAGCTCGTCGAGACATTCATTTTGGTATATATAAGTATGGGTCTGCGACCATTATTTCGATGCGTTACAAACTTTTTGGCCAAAACCAACTTATAATACCCTCCCGACATAGTGGTGTAGGGTATAAATATAGAAACATACGATGAATCTTGTAAAAATTGCATATTTTGAGTACTTTAAGCTGTAATTACGTCATCGGGGGAAGTCACAGGAGCTTCATATGGCATTCCGGATATGCTCAGGGTGTCTACTATATAGTCCTGCATTCAAATATATAATATAAAGTTCATTGAGCCCACGATTCGCCCATAACCTAAAAATCGTCATGAGGACTGCTAAAGGGAAATCATTTACCTGTGATATCATTACCTAATATGCCATTTACTTTTCAATGGCAGTCTTCATGACGAGTTTTAGGTTATGGGCGAATCGTGGGCGCTATGAACTTTATATTGTATATTTGAATACAGGACTATATAGTAGACATCCTGAGCATATCCGGAATGCCATATGAGGCTCATATGACTTCCCCCGATGACGTAATTACAGCTTAAAGTACTCAAAATATGCAATTTTTACAAGATTCATCATATGTTTTCTATATTTTTTGATATATATTCGCCATAATTATTTCAAAAAACGTTTTGTATCGAACGTATAACATCTTCTTAATATATTAGTGTCGAAAAACCCGCAAAAAAATATTTGTTTGTATCCGAAAATAACGAAATTCTGGATAAAACTCGTAAAAACCGCTTTTGAGCTATATCTCAAGAACAAGAGCTGATGGAGAAAAACCGTGACCAGATTTGAAAATAGCTCGCCGATTTCATTTAGAAACAACAACAACAACATCGGTTGAAACATTCAACTTTTTCAATTTTGTTGAGCAGTGTTATAGTAACCCAGCAAAAAGTTTGCATCCGCGGATGCAGTTGAATCACTACAAGTGTACAGTACATTTGCAGTTGGAGTACATCTTTTCCTACGAATTCACTTATGAATTTTTACAAGAGAGCACGCAGCTAGGATGCACTCCATTTTGCTTCCACAGTACACACCTAGGATGCATTCCGTTTTCGATCCAAATCAAAACTTTTTATGTAGGTTTTTGGATTGAATTAAAAGACACTCTTCGGATTGTGTTTATAATCTATCAAAAGATGCAGTAAAAATGCAAGCTATTGCGAATAATAAATATTGCGAGAATAAATAAAATGCTGTTATTATTTGTGTAAAACAAGAATACAAAGATCTTTATTATATAAACATAAATTAAAAAAAGTGTCCATTAAATTCAATCAAAATTGAGTGTACTTCCTCCGTTCTCCATTTAATCCAAGCGCAACTGATTTTGCTTCGTCATTCTAAAGGGTTTTTATGTTGCCTTCCCATCACTAGTTCAGCTTTCGGCATGGACTCCAACTCCACTCCATTAAAAATTTCCGTCTCGTAAATTACCACAAAAATGTTCGCAACTTTAGTTTGTATTTTTTATTTTATAACAAATTCTTCGAAATATATACACTCTTGTGTCTCTTTTGAAGAAATGATGTCGGCATCTGTTTTTGTTTTGTAGTGATCTCTAAAGCAACTGCTTATAAAATGTTTAGAACGGAGTGCATTTTTCATAACTCTGTTGGACTACATCGAAAGATGTTGTGAAATCATAACTCCAACCGTTCCGTAGCAAATACAAATTAAGAAGGTGAAAGAAAATGCATGAAATGAGAATCATCCCGATGATAATTTAATATAGAGCATTCAATCGAATTACCGGGCGGATAAAGTATTGAACCATCCGATAACATTATAAGAAATACTAATTCTTACAGTTGTGACCGATTTCAAAGTACGTCGAAAGCAGATTGTGATACATATTGGCACGTGAAGAAAGTTTATAGTAAAATGAAAACCAAATGAAAAACCACAAACTTTCCAAAAATTTCAAAGATGGACGAAAATCCTAAAATGTTCAATAATGTAGACCTATTGTAGGGTGCACGGACGGACTGTAAGATGCACACTAATTACCAGCAATAACAAGAAAAACAATTATTTTGTAAAAAATAATCGAAAAGAAATTTCATTAAAATATACCGAATGAATAATAAAACTTTTCACGCACCCCTCGTATATTTACCTTTTGGCGCGGACCTCGTATATTAATAACACGTGTGTGCGTATATCGATCGGACGATCAACAGAACAGATGACTGCAGTGATGGGTATTTGTTGTTACAACTCAACGGATAGTGGTCAGTAGAGTTGTTAGTGTTTTTTAAACGGTTTTATTTTTCTTCTTTCTTTATTTCTTTTATTTGGCAATTTGAATATGCATTGAAAAAACACTAACAACGATATGAATATTTTTCTCGAATAGAAAAAAAAAAATACCAACAAATACTGATCACTGCACTCCTTAACTTTGAATGTCATTTTGAGTACTTTCAGTAATGCGAAACGCAGTTATTCTTGAAGGAATAACAACAACTATAACAACGCGACGCGGCGTTGTAGGCGAATATTAACAAACGAATTTACCACTTTAATTATTTGTTGTAGAACAGAAATTATACTCGCGAATGCTCACATCGTTGACGGTACTCACCTTACTTAAAATAATGAAGATGTTGATGATAATTATTATCAGGAATGATGATGCTTCTTTATGTAATTGTTGGTAGCTGACGGAGTCAGAGCGCCTTTTCAAAAAAACGAAACACCAAATTGTTGTTGCTTCACAAAACCAAATCTATCCGGCTCGACTAGGACCAATGTTTGCGGAGCAATATAAAGAAAAAAACCAAAAAGAAAACAAAACAACAGCAGTATCAATTTCGTTATAATAAAAATGATTCAATCCTTTATTGAATAAATATTGTTTGTTTACAGTGTTATGTGGACGAAAATCCAAGAGTGGACGAAAATCCAAGTTATTTCTTTAATCGAAGAAAATCGAATGACAACCCTTTATTTGCAAAAGAGAGAAGAAACAAACGATGGGCACTGCAAAGTGGCGCCAATTTCTAGTACATTCTCATTAGAATTTGACATCTATCATTTTGTGCGAAAACACAAAGTTGCACTTCTGCTAAATGGTCAAGTTCTAAGAAATGAAACATCATAATTTGAAAAGAGAATGGAACTATTCGTAATTAAACAACAACTTTTTTTTGAAAATTCATGTTCGATTAGCTGCGCATACGCATCTACCTTGATTATTCTGATATGTTTGAAATCAAGAAAAAAGTAAGTGTGAACACCAGGATTTCGTGAAATCCAGTGTATTTTGGAGCGTAAGTGTAAACTTGGCATAAGATCATCCGATATCCGAGGGAGAACAAATGCTTCCATTTGAAGTACCAAAGAAGAATTGATTTTTGAACCTATTTTTAGAGAACAACTCTTTCAAGTATTAGCTGATACTGTTCCGTTTACTCCTGAAACACGAGCTAGAGTCGAGCGAGTATGTAAAGTAACCGATTTTTTAAAGGTTTCATACATGAAAGAGCCCTCAGATGCTTGATCGATCTGAGCTCTAACTGGATACAATTTGTTATGAATTAGATTCACTATAGCAGTTCCGAGAAGAACATTACGATTCTGTAATGTATGGAAAACTTGTTGATTTACTATAGTTAGATTGGCACCAGTGGAGGCTATGTTGTCATTGTGGTGAACTACAGAATGGCGGGAGGACGAAGGTGTAGATTTTGATGAAGAAGGAGTTGAGGGATGCCTGAGTAGCACGCGTTTTTTGTTTGGCTGATCGAACTCTTGTTAATTATACATTATTTGATAAAGTTTTGTATAATTATTGTTGCAAATTGTGGAATTATTGATTTATAACTACGATTTCTACGGATGATATAAAATTTTTCAAGTTCTACGGTGTTTTACTTGAATTTAATTGTTGATCTTCGATTGCTGCTCTGTTGTTTGCACCTGTTGTTGTTTACACGAACGATTGTTTATTATAACCTAATCGACAATGCAGTCAGCAGCCAAGTGCTCTGTTTGTTCTGGTAATATTTGCAAATCGAAGGGAGGAGTTCAATGTTGCCGCTGTGACCTTTGGGTGCATCCAGCATGTGTTGGGTTATCTAATGAACTACTGGACGCCTTGTCTACCAATAAGTCGCTTTCGTACACTTGTCCTACCTGTGTGAATAACAGCCCAGATGCTTCTAGCACGTCGTCGTTGCGGAGTGATTTTAACCGGCTTAATGAAAAAATTGACAGTTTGCTGCGAGTGCATGGCGAAGAAAGGAGTGAGGTTAAAAAGGCATTGGACGCTGTTGTGCAAATGAAGAATGATATGTCTATGTTCTTTAAGAATGTTGAATCTCAAATTTTGGAATGCCACAATGTAATCAAAAAGTTGATTCTAATACTGATGCAAAATTGTGTCAACTTCGACATGAGAACAATCTTTTGCATAGGAAAATAAATAGAGCTGACATTATCATCAGTGGTTTGCCAGAAGGATTAGATAATTTTATAGAGCCAGTTGTCAAGCTTGGAGAGTTTTATGACATACCAATTATTCGTCACGATATTAATTATGCGTGCTACATCAATCGAAATAAATCTGTTTTAATAAAATTCAACGATGTCTTTATACGTGATAACATCATGAGGAAATACTTTAGTGGTCTTAAAACAAGAACTCCAATTGTATCCGATCTTGTAAATACTGGTTTGCATGCTGAAGTTTCTGTTAACAAAAGGATTTATCTCAACGATCACTTTTCGCCGGCTCTTAGTAAATTGCATGCTGACTGCAGAAAGCTTCTTACGTACAAGATTCTTACAAAAGGTCACTAATTCTGATAAACTCATTGCGGAACTTACAATGTCTGATGGAACTAAGATTACCAAGGATGCTGCTGGTTGTGAAGAATTACTTAATGGAACTCATTCCGTTGTATCAGTTCTATAGTATTTGTTACAATTTTTGGTTTGAGTCCGTTTTATAAGTAAATTTCGGTTTAACTATATTGGTTCCTCATTTTGTATATAGAATTGAAATTCTCTAAATTGCTTTTTCCTTTCACCATTTTTAATTTAGTTATTTTGTACGTATACACTTATGCATATGTTGTACATTACTTACTGGCTTTAAGTTTAAGTTTATTTTTTGTCTATTATGATCCAAATTCTTTCTCAATTATAGACTGCTTTGTTTATTACTGTTTTTGATCTCATTAACGTTCGATTAGCCGACATATTTGATGAAGATTGTTATTCGGTATGATTTTTGAAATGAGATTTAGTATTATTTTTTTATGTATCTCACTATACTTTTTGGTCCCCGCCATATTCTCTTTATCATTATTTTTTGATGTTTTTAAACTCTAATCTTGGTCATATTGTCAGTGATAGTGCTTAATTCAAATCTGTATTGCATCCTTACCAATCCCAATTCAAAATTGCGCATCTTAACTGCAGAAGTATAAAGCCACCAACAAAACTGGATGAGCTTAGAAGCATACTCAGAGATAGGGATTTTGATTTGTTTGCTGTTTGTGAAACATGGTTGTCTGCTGACATTTCTGATCGTGGTGTAAACATACCAGGCTACAAATTTGTACGCAATGATCGAATCACTGCTGGTAGAGCCGGAGGAGTAGGAATATATGTTTTGAACGGAATAAAATATAAATCTGTCTTTAAAACTTCTGAAGTAGGTTGTGAATCAATTTTTCTGGAGATTACTTATGGTGATATTACTTTTTTATTCGGTACTGTTTACCTTCCTAGGGGTGATTTGCGGATATTTGAAAACTATCATGGTGAACTTCTTGCTAGATATACCAATATTTTAATTTCTGGTGACTTCAACTGCAATCTTTTTAGCTCTAGTAAGGCTAACTTGGTACGTTCACTTTGTGCAAGACTTGATTTGTCAGTAAGTCATAATTGTCGGCCAACACATTTCGATTTATCTTCGCGGTCAACATCTCTTATTGACTTTTGGCTTGTCAGTGATTTTAATTTGCTTTGCGTTATGGACCAGGTTCAGTGCCCTTCTATATCTGACCACGTCATGATTTTTGCTTGCTTGAGGTTTAATTCTTGTAGACTGCCTGAATATGTTGAATACCATGACTTCCATAACATCGATTGGAGTGGATGACATACGTCCATGTATGAATTTGACCAGCGTTCTTTTTTTCAAGCTGTAGATATTGACACTAAATGTGCTGCACTTGATCGTCTTTTGTTCCTATTGTTAGGAAGAGTATCTCTTACTGTAATGACCCTTGGATGAAATGCAGGAAAGTTGTATTTTATAGATCGTTAAGGGACCAGGCATATTCTGCGTATTTATCTGACCAGTTTACCGAAACTGGAATTCTTACTGCAGACTTCGTAACAAAGCAAAAAGTACAATAGGTAAAGAGAGAAGAATACATTTCACTAAACTGTTTTCTTGATTAAATTCGACAGGTTTGTGGAAGGTCATTAATGCTTCTGGTTGTATGAGTTCTGATGATGTTTGTTTTGATGAAGATGTGAATGCTATCAATGAATCTTTTGCCATTTCTACGCAGAATGATGAAACTATAGATTTTGATGAAATTTTTGATTCTGATCATTCTCGGTCTTTTAGGTGCATTGATAAACAGGAATTATTAGAGGCTGTTTTTAAGGTCAAATCCAAATCCATCGGTATTGATGGAATCCCTATTCACTTCATTAAGCAAATTTTTCCCTTCATTGCGTCATTTGTACTAGATTTGGTGAATTCTATTTTAACGTCATATACTTTCCCTAAAATCTGGAAAACTGCTCGAGTTGTACCCATACCCAAAACTAAAGTCATTCGTGGACCTGATGACCTTCGTCCTATCTCAATCTTACCCGCCTTGTCTAAGGTAGTTGAACACGTAATCAAAAAGCAATTGCTAGAGTTCACTAGTCCAATGATATTTCATTCTCAGTATGCTTTCCGATATGGACATAACACTTCTTCCTTACTCCTACTGATTCTATCTGTTTAAATATGAACTATAACAAGGTTAATGTTTTGGTATCGCTTGATATGTCTAAGGCTTTCAACAGCATTTGTTATAAAACTATTTTTTGCCCTTCCAATCGTTCGTTGGTGAATTTGAATCTGTTTCTTGGTAGTGATCAACTGGACTGTGTTGATAGACATAAATGTCTGGGTGTAGTTATAGACACCAAATTAACAGCCTGTTCATGTATGTCGACCGAAAGGTTTTTTGCGCTTCGAAAGTGGAAAAAAATCATTTTCTGTTCATGTAAACTCCTTCAAAATGAAAATCTATGCGACCGACAAGGCATACGAAATAACACGTAAACGTACACTTTTCCATTAAATTTGGGTTTATGTATTTCGAAAGGACTGTCTCTTATAGAAAGAGAATGTCAAAATCACTCACTTGCCTTGTAGCTGCCGAGTAGAACGTAAACTCGCGAATAACACCGAAAATCTTAAAACAAACTTATGCAACACATTCTTGAAACAAAATAAAAATTTTGTAGACACGTTTTTAAGGCTTTTTCATTCATTATTTTGAAGAAATCAATCAAATAAAATAATTCAAAATACAGACACATTTTATTTTTCAAAAAAACAAATCACACATATTCCAATGTTTATATGTATATGTGGATTTTGTTTTCATTTCTCATTTGGCTTTCATTTATGGAACATACAGTCAGGGACAAAAGTTTACATACACCCCCTAAATCCCGGGTATTAGGGTTAGTAGTGATTTTTATGAAATTCCTAGTATGCAGTTTTATTTCGTCTCACTAATAAACAATATTTAATAGAACAAAAGTATATTCCATAATACAAATAACGGTAAATTTTACAAAAACCTAAAAATGATGGGGACAAAAGTTTACATACACCCCAAGGAAATATGTGTATTGCCGTGCTATTTATGGAA
This sequence comes from Musca autumnalis, assembly GCF_047663935.1. Taxonomy (NCBI): domain Eukaryota; kingdom Metazoa; phylum Arthropoda; class Insecta; order Diptera; family Muscidae; genus Musca; species Musca autumnalis. The sequence goes on from NW_027411755.1 coordinate 104,751,910, forward strand.
TTAACAGCAAAATTTATACATTTTATTGTTTTGGCGAATGCCTCTGGGTGTTTGAGATATATTTTAGAGAAAATAAAATAATTTTTGGGGGTCAAATGCCGTTATTTAAGGTCAAACTTCTTGTATAGCTTGTTAAAACCGATCCTTGCTTAATTATTTGCGTTTTTAGGTAATGCACTTTAAAAAACCACAAAATTAGTGTCAGATTACAAATTTTGAGACCCTAGAAAGCTTTGGAGTTGTTCTTGTGCAAAATATTACTTCTTGGACGTCGATAAATGCCCGCTTTTCATCAGATTTCTCAGGAAGTTAATAGATTCCGCGGAATTCTTGGTGCAAATTACATATAGAAGGCCTTGAATTGCCTTGTAATATGGTCTGATAGAATCCTCTGGCATCAATTGAATCCGAAATGTGAAATATTCTGTTACAAACCTGTTCCCGAAGCTTCCAAAGAATCAAAATGTAAGCACTACTAAAAAAGCATGAAATTTGTACTGTGAACAACGTCGTTTTCGTTTTATGATCATTACCGTCACTATAGGGGCGAAAAGTTTCGTATAATTGTACATTTCTGAGTTAATTGATGCCAGAGGATTTTATCAGACCATATTACAAGGCAATTCAAGGCCTTCTATATGTAATTTGCACTAAGAATTCCGCGGAATTTATTAACTTCCTGAGAAATCTGATGAAAAGCGGGCATTTATCGACGTCCAAGAAGTAATATTTTGCACAAGAACAACTCCAACGCTTTCTAGGGTCTCAAAATTTGTAATCTGACACTAATTTTGTGTTTTTTTTTAAAGTGCATTACCTAAAAACGCAAAGAATTAAGCAAGGTTCAGCTTTAACAAGCTATACAAGAAGTTTGACCTTAAATAACGGCATTTGACCCCCAAAAATTATTTTCTTTTCTCTAAAATATATCTCAGACACCCAGAGGCGTTCGCCAAAATAATAAAATGTATAAATTTTGCTGTGAATTCCATAAATTGCACGGTAATACCCATACTCCCTTGGGGTGTATGTAAACTTTTGTCCCCATCATTTTTAGGTTTTTGTAAAATTTACCGTTATCTGTATTATGGAATATACTTTTGTTCTATTAAATATTGTTTATTAGTGAGAAGAAATGAAACTGCATACTTGCAATTTCATAAAAATCACTACTAACCCTAATACCCGAGATTTAGGGGGTGTATGTAAACTTTTGTCCCTGACTGTAGTTGTACAAATGTACATTCAAATTAGTAGTATTTCGCATAGGATACGTAACGACAGTCGCACGATAGTTTGCGAAATACATGAACGCATTTTTAGACGGAAGTGAGTGCTTGCTTTCCTTTCGTACAGATTTCCGTGCGACATACATGAACAGGCAGTAAATTTTAAACCTCATATTGATGGCATCGCTGGTAGAGTCTGGGGCGTTTTGCGGAGAATAAGATCCACTAATATGTTCTTACCGCTTTTAATGTCCCATGTTTTATATGGCTTAGAGGTTGTTTCGGGCACATGTTGGAATAATATTCTGAAGTTGAGGCGTGTAGTAAATACTGTAGTACGGTTTGTTTACAACATACCTAGGAGAAACCACATATCTAGACATGTACAAATGTTTCTGCGTTGTTCATTCAAAAATTTTCTAAAATATCGTAATTTGGTTTTGTTCTACAATGTTGTGAAGACTGGTAGGACTATTGCCTTGCGTTCTATGTTTATGTTTTCTAGATCCACCAGAAATCAAGTTTTTATAAATCGTGTTGCTAGGTCCGTGTATGCTAGATCTTTTGTTGTTAGAATAGCTCGCATGTGGAATGGTTTACCGCATGACTTGAGAATTTTTTCCCACTATAACAACGTATTTCGACTTAAATTGATGTCGTTTCTTAACCAATCTCTTGTTCCTTGATTTGAGTGTTGGCAATATCTATTACTGGCATCACTTGTAATATTTTCTGTAGTTTTCACATTCTTTTCTTTATATGACTGGAGAGCCAACATGTATTTTGAGATCATTTTTATTCTGTATTTAAGTCCCGGTCCACACTAGCGTGAATTTCATTAAAAACTTAGGCGTTCTTAAATCGAATTCTCCACCACAGCAATTTTATGATTTTACTCTACTATGGAAGTCGATCTAGAGACGCATAATTTCATGAAATTTTTTCAATTAAATCACTCTAGTGTGGACCGGGACTAATGAATATGAATTTATTATTATATAAGTATCAGGCGTAATTTACCATTGTAATATATTATTGGCCACCTAGGCTTCTTTATTACTGAATAAATAAATAAAATGAAATGAAAAAAAATGAAATTAGTCGAATGGTGGAGGAGGGTGTGATGTCTTCCGCTACACAGATTGCAGTTATAATTGTATGACCCCGTGAAAGACAATTCCAACAACTGCCTTGTTTCTTCACCGTTGAAGATTTTTGGCCAAACGGCAATTGTTTAAATTTAGAGCAAGTGCGTAGAGAATGAATTTCAGTAGGACATACAATGGAAGATAACTTGGCAGGTGATTTTAGGTGTTTATAGACTGAATTATGGGTAATTGGTGATTTAAATTCAATTGAACCAGACTTTTTAATTGGTGCAGGGCCTTTGATATCACGCAGACAGTCAAGAGTCTGAATTCTTTCAGAAAGAAATGAATCCAAGTCTTCCCAAGAAGACAAAGCCGATTTGTCTCTAACACTCTGTTCCCATAGAGTGAAAGTTATTCGCGGTAAACGCTGAATACACATGAAAACTAAGATTGGATCCCAATGTTCTGTGGTGATATCGTACACTGCCATTGCGTACAAACAACTGTTTATACCCGCTGAAATGTTTCAACCCTGAACTAGTCTCACGATCGATATATGGAAGATCATAAAAAAGCTTCAGGTGACTATTGACAATAACCCGTTTATTGTCAAACCTATTTTTGAGAGCTGTCAATGATAAGACGAAGCTACGGTGAGTTAATGGGAACTTTACCACAATTTCTTTAGCCTCGCCGTCTGTCTTTCTAACTAAATGGCAGAGTCTCTCAATGTCACTAAGACCAGAATTATTTATATATATCGCGGTGAAAAGGTCTCGGAAAGTCGGCCACGACAAGAAATCACCATTAAAGGTTTGTATATCGCATGGAAGAAGTACAAGATTATGTACCCTGTTAGGATTGGGTGAAGAAAAGAAGGAATCGCGACTCTGAAAGCTGTTTTGAACTGAAGTAGGAGCCGGAGAATCCATCTAAGTACCGATTTCCCGAGAAGCCTGTGTCGAAGTGCTCAAATTATTTGCTTTGTCACCTTGAATTTCTGAATTTGGCTGAAATGGGAATAGAATTTGATCAAAGCATCCGATGCTCTGATAAAGAGATCTAAAGGTGTAACCGCTCTTTGTTCCGAAAAATGAAACAAATTCCCGCGAATTAATTAAACAAAATGACCAGAAATGTACAAAAAGTTGCAGAAATTCAATTTCAGCAGCGAGGGATAGAGTGAACCAATGACTAAAGGTCCAAAACCGATTTATTTAAGTGAAAAGGAAACAGAAATAAACCAAATGTCCGAAAAATTAAAAAAAAATTGCCGCGAATCTGTTCCAAAAATTGCAAAAAGACAAAAAATTTCCAAAAAAAGCTGCAAAAAATCAATTGGATTTATTGTTTTAGCAACGAGGTTTAATTTTGTGTGGAAAGGGAAACACAAACGACCAAAATATAAAAAACGAATAATTTGGGGATTTTTCTTGCAAACATTTAAATTTTTAATTCCAAACCCAGAAAAATGAAATGGAAGTGGTTCCATGTGAAATCATGATTTCACTGGTTCTTTTGTATGAGTGCAAAGGGAGTCGTGAAAGATCCGATACTTTTCATCGAATTTTCATGAGTGAAATTGAAGTGGTGAAAGATCCGATCTTTGTCATAATATTGTCATGAGTTCAAATAAATTAATGAGTACCCCTTCAATAAATGACCAAATAATCATGTACCCGAATAATTGTTTACTTGGTCCCGGTCCACACTAGAGTGATTTCATTGAAAAAATTGCATGAAATTATGCGTCTCTAGATCGATCTCCATGGAAGAGTAAAATCATAAAATTGCTGTTGTTGGGAATTCGATTTAAGACACATAATTTCATGAAATTTTTTAATGAAATTCACGCTAGTGGGGACGAGACTTATAAAAGTAATTGTTAAAATTAAAATAAAAGTCAGTGAAAAGTGATTGGTAGTGGCAAAATTGGCATATTTTAATTAAAAATACTATGCAAATTGGTATAAAATAAAAGGGAAATTAGGAGGGTTGGCGTTTTTTTGTTTGGGATGACGACTTCTATTTTGTTTTTCAAAATAGTCAGGCTTAATCCCATAGTCGTTGTTTTAATATTTTATTAAAACAACTTTAATTTATTAGTGGAAAAAAATGGCGATGTTTACCAAGGGGTAAGGCAGGGAATACTATAGTTTTATTTTTATTTCTTGTTTTTCAACAAGAAACTTTTTATACCCAAGTGTCAATTGCTAGCTCAAATAGATACGTGTGCAAAGAAACACTCTGACCGAGAATTTCTTTGGCACTACCTAAACTCTAGCAACTTCACTTCACAAAAAAACGCCAACCCTCCTAATTGTGAGACCGGCCACCGTCAAAATGTTGTTTATTGCTGTAGTATGCAATACCAACAAATTAGTTATGTGCTTTTTCGTCGAGAATCGACGAGAGCATAGCAGTGGAAAAATTTGGATTTGTTTGCAAGTGAAGTTGCTAGAGTTTAGGTAGTGCCAAAGAAATTCTCGATCAGAGTGTTTCTTTGCGCACGTATCTATTTGAGCTAGCAATTGACACTTGGGTATAAAAAGTTTCTTGTTGAAAAACAAGAAATAAGGGAACTGATGAAGATCTGTGGCGAGATCTGAAACTATAGTATTCCCTGCCTTACCCCTTGGTAAACATCGCCAATTTTTTTCCACTAATAAATTAAAGTTGTTTTAATAAAATATTAAAACAACGACTATGTTATTAAGCCTGACTATTTTGAAAAACAAAATAAAAGGGAAATATTTTTTAATTTATTAATCGAGCTTTATGATCTATAATGCATGTGAAAAAGGAAAGCAGACGATTCGAACCCACACACCCACCACTATGTGCCATGCATGTTTCGCCCCAGCCTGGCTCAGCTGATTTTATTTATTTGAAAATATTGCCTTTTTAGGCGAAGATCATTTTTTTAGTATTAATTTCTTAATTTATTAATCGAGCTTTATGATCTATAATGCATGTGAAAAAGGAAAGCCGACGATTCGAACCCACACACCCACCACTATGTGACATGCACGTTTCGCCTTCGGTAAAGGCTCCTTAGACATATCGGATGTGGAGCGGCTTCGCTGTCGTCGAACTTTTCTTCTTTCAAATGCATTTTTTTACAACAACAATGAGGATTTTCCCATTTTAGTTGAGCTTTCATGACAAACGCTTAACGCTGTCTTTGAAAGTTATGAGTTTGGCTCTGAACGCTAACACGCCGTGACAACACTTTTTTTCCTGTGTTTTTCAAGGAAGTGTGTTCAAACCCCAACCTGGCTCAGCTGATTTTATTTATTTGAAAATTTTGCCTTTTTAGGCGAAGATCATTTTTTTAGTATTAATTTTTTTAATTTATTAATCGAGCTTTTTGATCTATAATGCATGTGAAAAAGGAAAGCGGACGATTCGAACCCACACACCCACCACTATGTGACATGCATGTTTCGCCTTCGGTAAAGGCTCCTCAGACATATCGGATGTGGAGAGGCTTCGCTGTCCTCGAACTTTTCTTCTTTCAAATACATTGTATTCTTATTAGTTCAACAAATTACAAAATTGTATTGCAATTTTTATTTCCCAGCAAAATTAAATGGAAGTGATTCCATGTGAAATCATGATTTCACTGGTTCTTTTGCATGAGTGCTAAAGGAGTCGTGAAAGATCCGAACCCTTTTATGTAATTTTCATGAGTGCAATTGAAGTGGTGAAAGATCCGATCTTGTTCATCGAATTTTCATGAGTGCAATTGAAGTCGTGAAAGATCCGATCTTTTTCATCGAATTTTCAGGAGTGCAATTGAAGTTGTGAAAGATCCGATCTTTTTCATCGAATTTTCATGAGTGAAATTGAAGTGGTGAAAGATCCGATCTTTGTCATAATTGGTCTGTTCCTTTACTTTTAAAAGTGGTAAACCCGGCAAAAGTAGTAAAAGTTGTAAAATGCTCCCATATGAATTGTATAGTGTCTGAAGTAAAAGAACGCTTTCCGAATAAAAAGTGGTAAAACTTGAAGATTCTTGCACGTAAAGGAACAGAGCTAATATTGTCATAAGTTTAAATTAATTATAAGTACCCACAATAAATTATCAAACACTCATGTACCCGAATAATTAAATGTAAATGTTAATATGAAAATAAAGTCAGATGAAAGTGATCGATAGTGGCAAAATTTATATATTTCAATTAAAATTACAATGTAAATTGATATAAAACAAAAGAAAAATATATTTTGTGTTTGGAAACGTGTTTCGTTTTGTGGATATTAAAAATAAGTATGAAAGAGACCCGTTCAATAAACCTCGAGCTCTACCAGCCGAACAACACCGATATATTAAAACATATCGAGCTGCAATTAGTCCCAATTTACATTAGGCGAGTTTACTTGCGGCAATTGTCAGTTTGTAGGTGAGAGAGGGGGCTGAGAGGCAAAGGGTTACCATATGCCTCACCTCTCTCTCCAACAAACTGACAATTGCCGCAAGTAAACTCGCCTAATGTAAATTGGGACTTATTGGGTTGGCTGGGCCACAACAGGATGGATAAAGATGCCACCGGTATATTAATACAAGCCATTTGACGTTACGCCACCCGAGGGAAGAACAAAACTCCAATGGAAAGATCAAGTTCAATATGATATCACAAAACATGGCATCCAAAGTTAGAGAAGCAAACAAGAAGTAGACCATAACATGGTAACTATTACAGGATAAGTTTTTTCGGCTTAAATTTCCTTTAGAGGCACCTAAGGTAGGACTTCCCGAGATATAGGCCTCGAAATTTCCACCAAAACCCCAAGTTGGACTTAAGTTAAACACATTTATTAAACTCAATTCGTGTTAAAATTTTGTTAAAACGCATTTAATTTATTAAACTCAATTCGTGTTAAAATTTTGTTATTACAGGTAAGTCTTGTCTCTCCGAACACAACAGTAAATAATATATATGGGGAAGTCGATACTATCCGAGGTAAATTTAAAAGAAATTTTGTTTCCCCGGCCGAAGACCGGTTATTTGGAAAAAAACGTAAAATTTAGAGGAAAATTTTGTTTCCGTTCACGAGGATTGCACCTGTCCAAAGGAGACGGTCTTAAATCCCGACTGAAGGCCGGCTATTTAGAAAAAAAATTGAAAATTTAGGAGAAAATTTTGTTCCCGAGATTTGCACCTGTCCATAGGAGAAAGTCTTAAATCCCCGGCCGAAGGCCGGCTATTTAGGGAAAAAATTAAAAAAAAAAAAAATTCAGTGACCTATTTCTTGGGAAGTGTGGACTTCCCCCATATAATTGTATTCCTGTGTTGGGGGAGACGAGACTTACCAGTAATAATAAAATTTTCATACGATACGAGTTTAGTAAATATGTTTAACTTAAGTCTAACATAGAGATTTTCCGGAAGTTTCGAGGCCTATATCTCGGGAAGTATACATTTCCGGGACAAAAATTATACATCGTTGGAATCAGAATAGAATGGGCTATGCCGACTTTTTCCGCCAGGTGCCTCTAAAGGAAATTTGTTCCGTTTTTTTTTCTTTTGATATAACATAACAGAATTCAAATTTATACTAGATTTCCCAATTGATGAGCTTGGTTCAGAGATTGACACATAATCTATCGAATATTGGAAAAATGGAACTCCCCAAGTTGAAAGAAATATCTTGCAGCCATCGGAAGAAATAAATATAATATTGCAGATTAATATAATATATAATTTTGAAAATTACGTAAAAAATAAAGAAAAATAACATCTGGCGATACAAATCATCTGTGCATTGTATTTTTATTAATTCAACAAATTACATAATTGTATTGCAAATTTTATTTTTGATTGGCGAAAATCCGTATCCAGAGCATTGATGCAAGAAGCCATGACAATGAACTGGTGCAAGATGCTATGACAATGAACTGGTGCAAAATGCCATGACAATGAACTGGTGCAAGATGCTATGATGATGAACTGGTGCAAGATGCTATGATGATGAACTGGTGCAAAATGCTATGACAATGAATTGGTGAAAGTGTGTGTCACTCCCTTGTAAATGTCATTGGTGATTCACCTAAATTTTCACCTATGACATGTCACTTGCACCCATGATTCAACTCATGATTTGTCATTGAACATTTTGCTGGGAGGTTTCCAAACACAAAATATATTTTTCTTTTGTTTTATATCAATTTACATTGTATTTTTAATTAAAGTATATATATTTTGCCACTATCGTTTACTTTCATCTGACTTTTATTTTCATTTTAACAATTACATTTGCAAGTATACAATTATTCGGGTACATCCCAGCAAAAAGTTTGCATCCGCGGATGCAGTTGAATCACTACAAGTGTACGGTACCCAGCAAAAAGTTTGCATCCGCGGATGCAGTGAAAATATCCCAAAATAAATAAAATACATTGCTTGTTCGTGTAAAACAAGAATATTAACTTTATTACATTAACACAAATTATAAAAACTCTCCATTAAATTTGATCGTAACTACTCTGCTTTTCATGACATCGAAATTGATATGCTTCATCATCCAAATGGTTTTTCATTTTTCCTCCTACTTCAGTTCAGATTTCCTAAAAACTCCAACTCCACTTCAAAAATAATTTATTTATTTATTTATTATTTTCAAAACTTGTTACCAGGCTTATGTGCCCATTTATTTAGGTTACAAGCAATCTGCAATTCTTAAAGACATACAAACATAATATAATCTAATTCGTACGAAAACATATAACTAAAAATATAATTAAAAATAATATAAATTTATGGCAAAAAATTGAATTATAAATTAAGAAATAAAAATAAAATAATAAAATCCCAATTAGTTATTAACAACACAATAGCAAATACAAAACAAGAAGTAACCAGATTTAGACTACTAAAAAAACGACCTTTCCTAACTTATTATCAATTATTTGCGTCTCGTGAATTACAGCAATGTTCATAACTTTAGTTTGTATTTCTTTATTTTTTATAAAACAAATTCTTAGACTTTTAACACTCTTTCTTGTGTTCAGGGAATAGGGATCTCTAAGCGAGTGCTTCCAAAATGTATCGAGCGCAGTGCATTTTCATAACTCCGTGTGGACTGCATCGAAAGATGTATTGAAATCATAACTCTGCATTGGACTACTTCCAAACTTTTTTGCTGGGTACATTTGCCGTTGGAGTACATCTTTTCCTATGAATTCACTTATGAATTTTACAAGAGAGCGTAAAGTTTCGATCCAAATCACTACTTAAGATGCAGTGCTTTGGATTGAATTTATATGCATCCTTCGGATTGCATTTTTAATCAGTCTAAAGATGCAATTATAATGCAAGCCACTGCGAAATATACCAAAATAAATAAAATGCATTTATTATTTGTGTAAAACTAGAACCCAAAGAACTTTATTATACATATAAACACAAATTAAAAAAAAGTTTCCATTAAATTCAATCACATTTGAGCTTACTTCCTCCTTCCTCTAATTGCATCTGATTTTCTTTCATCATCCTAAAGTTTTTTTATGTTGCCTTTCCATCACTAGATCAGCTTTTGACATGGACTGCAACTCCACTCCATTAAAAATTTCCGTCTCGTAAATTACCGCAAAAAATTTCGCAACTTAAGTTGTTATTTCTTTATTTTATACAAAATTCTTCGAAATGTATACATACACTCTTGTTTATCTTTTGAAGAAATGTGTAGGGATCAACCAACTGTTTTTTTCTTTAGGGATCTCTACAGCAACTGCTTATAAAATGTATCGAACGGAGTGCATTTTTCATAACTCTTTTGGACTACATCGAAAGATGTTGTGAAATCATAACTCCAATTGCACAACTTCCAAAATTTTTTGCTGGGGTGAGTATTTGATAATTTATTGTGCGGGTACTTATCAATTTATTTAAACTCACGACAATATTATGACAAAGATCGGATCTTTCACCACTTCAATTTCACTCATGAAAATTCGATGAAAAAGATCGGATCTTTCACGACTTCAATTGAACGAAATAGTGAAATCATGATTTCACATGGAATCACTTCCATTTAATTTTGCTGGGAGATTACTCGATTTCGTTTAAAATGTGAATATTTTGATGAAATAAATTTTGCATATACGGTATCGGTATAACCACTATTGAATTGTGTCAAAACGTACTGATATTCCCCGTATATGGGGGAAGTACAACCCACTTTTCTAAAAATGGTCAATATTAGCCTGGTCAGCTAATAAGGGACATTCGAAGTAAAATCAACTTTAGGGATAATTTATGCACATTTTTATACAAGAATTGATCGCATTAGTTAGTTTATAGTATATTCAACTGTTATCATGCTTTACCCCCACCGCAAGTCAATTAATAGCTGGTTTACATTACGAAATCGAATGGATTTCAACTGTCAATTCCTTTGCGTATACGTCAAATAAAACTCATCTGAAATCAATTGGATTTCATTTGAAATTGACAGTTAAAATCGAGTGGATTTCGTTAATGTAAACCAGCTATAAGGGGCCGAAGTATTACTATAATCCGTAATAAAATGCTTTAGACCTTATTTTTCGTTAATGCAGCAAAATATACATAATTATTACCATTATTATGCCAAGTTTACACTAGCGCTCCAAAATCCACTGGATTTCACGAAATCCTGAAATACACCCCGGAGTTTACACTTATTTTTTGTTGATTTCAAACATATCACAATGATCAAGGTAGATGCATATGCGCAGCTGATCGAACATAGATTTTCAAAACAAGTTGTTGTATATTGAATTAATCATCAAAAATATACGACAATATAGAACTTTACAACTTTATTTGGAAAATTATCTATACATAGTATTAATTGTGTATAGTACTAACAAATAAAAAAAATAAAAAAAATGATTTTATCGTTAAGATATCAGCTCTGTTCCAGAACCTGCAAGAAGCTACTACTTTTTACTACGATAACATTTTTTCCTTTATGTTATCGAAAAAAATAGTAAAAATGAGTAGATTCTTGCAGTACTGGAACAGACCAATCATAATAATAAATTTTGATAGATAAAAGTTGTGCTCAGAACCTGCACAATATTAGTACTTGCAGTAGTTTTCCCGTTTAGTGCTAAAAATGCGTTCCCGTACTTTGAAATCTAGCAAGACTTGCACTTCTCTTTAAATAAAAATAGCGCGGAATAACACCCCCTTCTCCTGTTTTCTGCCATACAATTTTGGCCTAGTAGAAACTAGCAGCAAGCATGTTCATTGGCATCTAATATGATAGCTGATACGTTGATTTTGACATTTATGCTGGGGTTTTCGCAATTTCCTACATTTTATTTCTTAAAAAATAAATTTGTATGGGGAAGCAATTTTTGACAATTTGCTCTTTTTTCTAACATTACCATTAAAAAGTACGGGAAAACAATGAAAAATAGCATTGTAACAACGTAATTTAATATTTTTTCACATTGTTTACAAATTTTGATTCTAACATTTTTCTGTGGCAGCAATCGACCATCTACCTTGTTTATTGTGATACATGAAAAGTGTTGCAACTTTTGGTACTTTTTGAGGCAAAAGCAGGGTTGTATATCATGTGTACTGTGATTTCGATGTTGATTTCGCTGAAATCACGAAATGAGATGATTTCATTTTTGTATGCGAAATCATGATAAATTTTGCTTGATTCCGCGCGAAATCACGAAACGCCTTCGAAATCACGAAACGACGACGAATGTAAACCAAGCATTAGTATAATTATCTACATTATTATACCATGGTCACACAGTCAAGTTTTGGGATTTTGACAATCAATACATGAAGTCAACTGTCCTGTCATGTGTAAACGCAGGGTTAGTTTTGCTATAATGAGCTTTGCTATAATTTTACAGTGATTAGCCCTTGCGACCGTTTTCAGTGATTAGCCGACGTCCGTGCTATCATTTTTTAGTGATAATCCGACACTCGTGAAACGCCTAAAATAATACTTTATTTCATAGAATTTTATTAGCATTTTTACTAGATTCATTAATTAAAAGCCAACACAACTTAGTAGAATGTTTAAAAGTAAAAATGAAAACAATGTTCTGTACAAATGTACAGTAAGATTGTTGGACGACGCAGAGTTGCTGGAATGTGAATTTCAGGTATTTTAAGAAAATGTACTTATTGACATTACATTTTTAATTAGTTAAAAACAGCTAAATCGGCCGGTACAAATTGAGACCACCTATACTCTTAAGTGGACTGTACAGAACATTAGTCATAAGCCAGTAAAATTCCAAGTGGACATCCTAGACTATGGTGGACAGGTATAAAACCTCATTGATTCCCGATTATTTCGTTGTCAAAATTCATATATTCGGCAGTACTTGATACGGGAACAAATTGAATACTCTCCCAACTGGAGGAAAAAAATCAGAAAATTCTACCACAGGTACATACATACATATGTATGTCTTTTTTGTTTATCTTGATTTCAAAAATATAAAGTTCATTTGGGGAGTAAGTCAATATTTCCCGAGACATAGGCATTTGAATTTCCGAAAGTGCCCTTGTTTATAACCTCTCCATTATTGCGGGTAACGATAATATGGATATGTAAAGCTTGCAAAATAGTGTAGTACTACAAGTGCAAATCTTGGCCACAGGAACAATTTTGTTTTTTTTTCATACAGTATAAAAGTACTTTCCACACCGTTTAAATTAATTAGATGATATTCATATTGCATATGTTAGGTTCCCAAGCTTTCAAGACCTGATTCCGAAGCTTACGGGATCCATATTTTCCTTTCCAAACAGCATTAAAACACTGCCTATAGAGTAAACTTTATAAGCTTTTCTAAACATCCGCATTGCCTTCATCAATCAGTAAATAACTTAGACATTAAAATGTACAATTGGAACAGAGGCCCATCTCTCGCGAAGTATGGACTTCCGCAATAAATGTTATACATACAGTTTGATAACAAATGTATTGCAAAGGCCAAAATTGTAAAAAAAATCATATTAATTGTTCGCTTATGGCAACAAATTATGTAAAATACGGTTTTTTGTTCACAACTCTTGCTGTTGGTCCTCAAAACAATATTCCGTCGAAATATACAAAGTTTATTTGCAATATATAACAAATACGGACTAAAATAAAAATTACCAACTACTTTGAGGAGACAATAAATGTATTGCATAGGGAAAAACAGTACTATAAAACTATTTATTTTTGAAAATTTTTGTAGTCATTGTGCATTTTTTATGACTTTTGCGGCTAATAATGGACTAACAGTATTGCATGTGACAAAGTTCAGTGATAATAAAAGCCGTCGTGGAGGGTCTTCAGACAGGTAAAAATGAGTCGGCCGCAGACAAGTATGCAAAAAATGAATATTTGACTCAATATGTATTTTCGGATAATGGACCAATCCAAAACACTACGATTTTGTCTTTGAAAACATCGAAATACCTCTGGACACTCAATATTATCTCTCTCAATATTATTTTTACTAAATGGATATACTCTGCTATTATAATAAGCTCATTACTGCTCCAATGAATGTCCAAAGTGGATAGACAACTCATAACTTTGGCAATTCTCCAAAAAACCGTAGATTTGGTCATTTGTGCAATACATTTATTGTCACCTCCAACTGGTAGTTAATTCTTATTTTTGACCGTATTTTTATAAATCGCGAATAAACTTTGCATATTTTGACGGAATATTGTTTTGGGGACCAATAGCAAGAGATTTGCTCAAAAAACCGTATAGTTTTTACAAAATTTGTTGCCATTAACGAACAATTAATATGAAATTGTTTACAATGTTGGCCTTTGCAATACACTTGTTGTCAGAGTGACGAACCTATGTATACATGTGAAAATTTTCAACCCTCTGTGGAGTACTGAGATGACGTCATATCGCTCATTTACTCAAAGAGTGCCACATCTAAAAAAAAATCCTGTTTCGAGGAAAACGCGCTTTAAGTTGGCGATTGGAATTTGACTTCCCAACTTAGAGAGATAATTACACAACAAATGAAATAACTACTTAAACCATATTTTGCGAACAGCTAGCTAGATATCAGTTCTAAATTTCTGTGGAAGATCAAGTAGGATTTGAAGTGTTTTAGTGCTTCATAAACTCAAAATAACTTTTTGTTGAATTATGCCAAACCCGTAGTAAATGAGCTGTAACTCACTGAGTTTTAGAGATATAATCACGAAAATTTTACACAAGATAATTTAGAAGTCTTAGAAGAAATAGAAGTTGCTAACTCAGAAAACTCATTTTTTGAGTTTGCCACTCTTTGAGTAAATGAGCGATATGTTTTGATGAGACGAAAATTATATTATACTGTCACGATGGGTCACAAAAAGTATTGCGAAAAACCCTGGAAAACAAAAATGTTATACATACCGTATAGTTCGGAAAACTGTCAGTTATGGTATGGTGTTGTATATTAAGCAGAGGCGTTGGTAACATCCGGATTTTATAGGAAACAATGACAAAGGTTGATTTGGATGTTTTTTTAAAAATGATTTAACCTACAGTGTCAAGAAATTTGGGGTTGTCCCTGAAAATTCAAATACATATATTGCAATATAAATACTACCAAGGCAACGACCCTATACATAAACCTTCCTTATTTAGGACTTGGTTGTTATACAACTGCGCCAAAGTTATCGACACCCCAGCCGAAAATTTATGGGTCCACCTGAAGAAAAATGTCGGGAAAAGGTCGCGCACTAATAGGACCGACTTAATAAATAAAGAAGAGTAGAAAAATGCATACGAAATATTAGAACCAACTTTTCCAAAAATACCGTGTAAGATTGAAAAAGTTGTGAATTTTGCAAAAATTTAGTTGAGAGTACCAAAAAGAGTTGTTTTAATTTTTGTTAATTTTAGGTACATTTTTAGTGGGATTTGGCTAATTTTTTATATTATTTTATTAGCAAACATGTGTAAGAATTAAACTGTCAACAAATATATTAATAATGTTGTTTATTAATACCAATAATACATTAGGTGTGTCTTTTTACGTGATAGTTTGTAATAATTATTACGAAATGTTACTAAATGCTGTCTTTTTACACAAAAGTTCAGTAAAGGGGAGCGAAATGAGAGAACTATTTTGACAGTTGTTTGCTGAGAACTTGCCAAAGGTTGCTAGAAGAATTTTTCCCATCAACATTTAGCAAGGTCGATCAGCTGATTTTCAATCACCTGTTAATGGTCAGATGTACAATGTTTATGTGATATTTGCGGAAAATACTGCAAATAATGCGATTCAGCTATATTTATTGATTATTTTATTAATCTTTTAGGGCCTGTTTATGTATGTCGATAAGAAAACGAATGCGGAAGAAAAACTACCAAATTTGAGTGTGTATTTCAAATTTGTTTTTTGTTTTGAAGCAAAAGCAAATGAAATAATATTTCAAAAACTAAAGTTTGGGTGTCTTTCATGCGCACACATTTTCGTTTCGAAATACATAAACTGGGGGTTATTTTTTATTTATTTCCACATTTCATTGTAACAATTGCTTTATTTCCACATTTCATTGTAACTGTTTAAGTTAGAATTGATTATTTCATTATATTGGTCCTATGAATTGCATAGACATATTCGTTGAAATCTCCTCATTCCCATTTATTACACCCCTGTAATAGTATGAGAGATTTCAACGAATATTCACTTGACAACCGCCCTCTTCAAGCATCCATGCAGATGTCAACACAAAACATAAACATAAACAAAATATCGATCGAACGCTTGAATTGCAAGCACAAAACCGCGCTTTATCGTAAGCTTGTTACATATCGTTGTAATTATTCGAAAAGGTAATATTGTTTACCATCAATAAACACAAGGCAATCGAGCCAAACCTTTACTAAAACTATCGTGTTTTATTTACTTTTTTCTTTTCATTTATACTGACGGCCAAACGTACGCATCGGGCGTGCTGGCTCCATTGGGGAGTCTTTGCAACACTTGTTCCCCCCAAGTCCCTATAGTGCGGACTAAACATTTGGTCGCTTCGAGCCGAATAAACATTTGGTCAATTCGAGCCAGATTGGAATTGGAAGCAATCATCCTACTGAAACACAGTCCACTCCCCCTTGGATCTCACTATTTTATTGGTACGTATAGTGCAAAGTGAATAAATAAAAAAAAAATTCGTTTGTTTGTGGCCATCTCGTTTTGCAACGTCACATATTCCCTTTTTTTGTTAATCGGTCAAAGTCCAAATCGTGGACAGACGTACATACATACATACGGGAATAAGAAACAAAAAAAAATTATATTTTTCGTTTTAAAAATTTCGCATTGTTTTTTGTTCTTGTCATTTACTTTTCCTTTCTTGTCGCAAAAAGTGTAGAAAATATTCCCTAAAATATTTCTAATTTGCATTGATTTTGTTTTCGCTAGCATTAGCAGTGTAAATATACAAACGTATATTCATCAATACATCGATTACATATTTACACTGCACGGCCTATTCGTGGTCCCTTCTGCTTTGATAAACACACGTTCGTATATCTACATACTCCAGCATCGTCGCTTTGTCGTACCGTCTAGTCGGTCAGTAAGTGGCTTGCATGCAAATATATACACACACGCCTGTACGCATAAATATTGCATTTTGGTAATTCCTCTTTCTGTCGTGTCCGTTTTTATTGCACAGTCTCCCGCCGGTGTATTATTACACAGCACCCGGTTAGTAATTTAGTACTGTGACACATATTATTATATTTTATAGTAAATATAATAAATCGGTGTCAGGGAACTTTTTAATAATATTTTTGTACATTTTGGAATTGTGTGAACCCTACAATCGGTCGATTGGACCTTTTCTTGTGTAGGGAGTTATTTAAACATATTTATTGCGATTTATATATTTTTGGAATTTCAATATAGTTTGAAGTTTTTGTTGCATTATTGGACACAAATACACTACATTCGGTGGTTATTTGTATAAATTTAGTATTGCATGCACCCTACAACCGGTCAATTGGACTTTTCTTGTGTAGAGTGTATTTTAGCCATTATTTGTGGTAATTTTGTAATTATTTTTCTGGAATTTTGATATCGTTCGAATTTCCCCTTGCATTTTTGGACAAATATACACTACCGTCGGTATTTATTTCGGGTAATTTTGGTCGAAAGTTCGATATTATTTGTTGGTTTTTACACATATTTTAGCGAATTTTATATTTTTTTGGAATTTTGATATTGTTTGAATTTCCAGTTAAATTTTTGCACACAAATACACTGCAATTGGTAGTTAGTTCGTGTAAATTTGGTCGATTTATTATTAGCTTTCACTGCAAATTAACATCGCCTAATGGTAATAATTTTGTAAATTATATGGTAGTTTACAAATTTTACATAGATTTTGGAATTTAAATATTGACTTAAATTTCTTATTGCATTTTTAGGCAAATAGTTGTTAATTAGATTTTTATTGCTTTCTTTTGCCAAATTTGGTTAAGTTTTGAGATTTTGGATATTGTTTCAATTTTGGATTCCGATTTTAAATCAGCACGCTACAATTTGTAGGTTGATTATTCTTCCTTTTGTGGAAAGTTAATTAATTTATTGGCATTATTCTTTGTGGCTACAAATTTGCTAGCTTTGTTTTATCCTGTGGTTACCATATTGTTGGTTTGATTTCTCTTTGTTTTTCGTTAATATGGCTTTCACTCCTAAAGAAAAGATCCTCAGAGCTTCCAACTCTATAGTGAGATTCACTGCACATTTCGGTGCTATGAAGGAAGACGAACTTGACTTTTATGGTCTCGAAGTTTATTGCGAGGAAATTGAGAAATAGGCGTCTAGCTCTTCAATATTGAGTATTGGGAATCCTAGAATAGGCACAAACTTCGTTGATGATCTCCCAGAATTTGATAGCATTCACAATCTTGCGTTACCTCCATGTGATATTGAGGTTTTCGATGGAAACATTTTAAACTGGCCCACTTTTAGAGATTTGTTCAGTGCGATAACTTCCGGTTGACAGATATTGAGCGTTTGTGTCATCTGGTGAGTAAAACTAGTGGTGAGGCTCGAGAAATTGTCTCGAAGTTTCCGTTGACTCGTCGGAGTTTCAACCTTGCGTGGAATGAATTGAACTACACATACGATAATCCACGTTTGCTTGTCCACAGTCAATTGAAATCCTTGTTTTCGCTTCCTGTACTAGATTAGGAAACTAGTTCGGGACTAAAGTCAATACAACGTGGGATCACTAGTTGTCTTTCTGCAATGGCAATTTATGATATACCTACGAATAATTGGGATCCGATCGTGGTTTTCATTTGTTTACAAAAATTGCCTAAGATCACACACGCTTTATGGGAGCAAAGTGTGACAAATAAGTCTCGTCTTTCAACTTGGAAAGAACTAGATGCATTCTTGACAGAGAGAATTCGAACTCTTCTGAGTTTGCATGAAATGAGAAGTGTTGGCACTTTGTATAATTCGACTTGTAAAGTGTCTCCTAAATCTTGTACTTCTTCTCCTCACTCTTCTCCCAGTCCCAAACACTTTTCGACACCTCTTCGTTCGTCTCCTAATACTTGTTGCGTTCTTTGCACAGAGCAACAACACAAATTAAATGTTTGCCAGCGGTTCGTAAATTGTACGCCGTTGGTAAGATTTAAATTGGTCAAAAAGCATCGTTTGTGTGTGAATTGCCTTCGGAAGGGACACGAAGTAAAAAATTGTGTTAGTCGTTGTTGTCGAAAGTGCAACCAGAGACATCACACTCTGTTGCACAGAGATCGCTCTATGGTGAGCAGTCCGAGTCAAATTGTGACTCCCAGAAGTTCGAAGTTGTCTGATTCAGCCTCCACTTTTCGGCCTAGAACTCTAAATGGTAGTTGTACTTCTTCCTCAGCTACTAGCGTTCCTTCGACATCGGTCGATAATTTAGTTCGACAAACCTTCCATGTCAGTCAGTCAGGAAAAGTTCTATTGGGAACAGCACTGATGAATATCGTTCATCAGGGTGCTTCTTTTCCTGCTAGGGCGTTGATCGATCTCGCTTCTGAGTCGTCTCTCATTTCGGAAAGACTTCAGAAGGATCTGAAACTCCAGGTTCAATCCACGAAATCGACAATCATTGGAGTTAATAGTACTGTCGCAGCTACATGTCGTAAAAGCTGCTCATTGAAACTTTGCAGTCGTAGTGACAGGTCGTCTACTTTTGAGACTTCGGCGTTGGTAGTAGGTTCCATATCGAGAACTCTTCCAGCCTTTTCGGTCACTTTGGACCTTAAGTCGGATGTGTCAAATATAGTTTTGGCAGATCCTCAATTCGGCGAATCGCGCCCCGTAGATATTTTGATAGGAGCAGACTTGTACCCGAAAATAATTAAAAATCATTCTCTTCGACTTTCGACTGGTGCGCTGCTCGCTCAAAATACATCGTTTGGGTGGATCATTACTGGCCCTGTCACATAAATTCTCGTTTTCGTAAATGGTACGGAAAATCGTTGTAAAGCGGCCCAATCAAACAAACATAACGAACGTTAGCTCACGTTGCACTATCGTTCGCAGGGTCCCTAATGGCCCTTTCGTTAGCCAGGTCTATAGTGATCTGCACAACTACTGGGTCCCTAATGGCCCAGTCGCTTGAATGGTCCCTTATGACCATATTTACCGCGGGGTCCCTAATGGCCCGGGGTCCCTAATGGCCCAATCGTTTAGTTTGTAAGCCTTTCACATGGTCCCTAATGGCCATATTTACCGCGGGGTCCCTAATGGCCCGTGGTCCCTCATGGCCCATCGTTTAGCATGTAAGAATGTTTTTGAAAAAATGAAATGCTAGAAACAAAAAAAAAAAAAAAAAATCAAAAATTGAAAGGAAAATGTAAAAGGTACTGCTCACGCCTGCACTATGCCATTGCTTTATTTCGTATATTAGTCATTAATAATTATATTGATTCTACATAGATTAACATTGTATTTGTTAAAACATCTGGATGTTTCAAGGGAGGCGGCAAATGTTTAAGTTAGAATTGATTATTTCATTATATTGGTCCTATGAATTGCATAGACATATTCGTCGAAATCTCCTCATTCCCATTTATTACACCCCTGTAATAGTATGAGAGATTTCAACGAATATTCACTTGACAACCGCCCTCTTCAAGCATCCATGCAGATGTCAACACAAAACATAAACATAAACAAAATATCGATCGAACACTTGAATTGCAAGCACAAAACCGCGCTTTATCGTAAGCTTGTTACATATCGTTGTAATTATTCGAAAAGGTAATATTATTTACCATCAATAAACACAAGGCAATCGAGCCAAACCTTTACTAAAACAATTGTGTGTTATTTTCTACGCACTGGTCGTACTGGCTCCATTGGGGAGTCTTGCTACACTTGTTTCCCCCAAGTCCCTATAGTGCGGACTAAACATTTGGTCGCTTCGGGCCGAATAAACAGTAACAATTGCTTTAAAGCTTCAATAGGCCATAACAAGTTACGCATAACAACTAAACCTTAACTAACCTTTTAACTATTTCTTATTTATTTAGAATTAGCATTTCTTTCATACATTGGCACCAATGTTTTTGTTTTGGTAATCGACTGTTATGTTGCTAAATTTTACTAAATGCTGTCTTTTTACTTTTCTCTCTTTTTCCGTATATGTAATTGTTCTTACTCTCTGAAAACAAGTTACTGAGTAAATCTTACTGAGAAAGTAAGAAGACACAACTATTGTTTCACTTCAAATTTTGTAATAATTTTGGTTTTGCAATCATTTAGTTGTTGTTGTAACAGTGTTGATTATTGTGTGTTTGTGTGTTCGTTCTTCTCCTCAATCTCGCTCTAGATCTACCTCCACTTCCAGGAAAGTGGCTGCTTAGATGGGATGTAACCACAGGTCCACTGGAGCCAGATGAGTAGGTTTGGCAGGGCAGTTGAAAAGGTGCAGTGTATCGTGCGGGCCCATGCCGCATACTGGGCTGTTTTGCACGGCGCGATCGATTTCCGCCCAATAAGAATTTAGGCGACAGTAATATACCGAGCGTAGTTGAGCCAACACAATTCTGGTTTTTGTCGTGGCAGTTGACGCTCCTCAGCTGCGATAGATTGTTAGAATTATACTTTACTTTGTTTAAAATTATTTCAATCAAGTTTTTATTGAAATATTCGTCCTAAAAAGACAATAATAAATAGAAATATTATTTCATTTCATTTATTTATTGATTTCAACAACCCAGCCCATACGGACCATATGTTGCAAGTATGATATTAACATAATGTATAACAAAGTAATGGAATATAAAATTATAAAAAAACACATATATATATTAGGCCGGGGCGATTTGAAAACCTTAATGAGCCCTTCGCGTTTCTGATTCCTGGTATTGAACTGAGCAAAAAAGTCCTCTGTACCATATATCTACCGTGAAAATCGAGAAGAAGGAAAACTGCCTGAAGGAGCGTTCCAATGCTTTTGCGATGTATTAGAGAGTTTTCAACTACTGTCTTGGCTACAATTTTTGTCTTTGTGTTGAATCGAAAATCTCAATGGTTTGGCTGTTATATGCCAAAATATCCAAAAAACGTCAATAAAAAACTTAAAGTTAAAATCGGGAGGCTCGATTTTCACGGTAGATATATGGTCCAGAGGACTTTTTTGCTCATTTCAATCCCAGGAATCAGAAACGCGAAGGGCTCATTAAGGTTTTTTTCCTTCCAATTAATAAAGAAAGTGAAAAGGTGAATATTGTCAATGTCGATTATAAAAATTGGCAAGATAATATCGGCGACTGTTGAAGTAATTAATCAAATTGGTTTTAAAAGTCTGTAGAGACAGAGAATTATTTGACACTCGAGGGTAAGGAGCTCTATAGTCTTGCGACTCGCATTTTGAACGAATTCTTAAAAGTACTGGACAAAAAGACTCAATGCGTATTTGAGTATTCCTTGATGCGGAGAAAAACTGGAAATAAGGGAGAAGATATGAGGGTTCTCCACGTTTCAGCAAACTGAAGAAAAAACAAAGGCACCTCATGCTAAGGTAATTCTCAAACGAAGTACCTAAAAATAGGAAAGTAAAACGCGAATAATTACTTCGACAATTCCTACCGTAGACGAACCTTATTATTTTATGAAAACAGGACGTAAGTTTCTGCATATTATTTCCGGTAGTATATGCAATCACCTCTATCCCGTACAGCAAGTGAGGCATTAGCAGGGACTGTGCCAACATATACTTTACTTGAGTTGGCAAAATTACATTGAGGCAATACATCTTTTTCAGGATCAGGTTTAGCTTGGAGCAAACATGAGCAATGTGAGAAGTGAACTGGAGACTATTATCAATCGTGAATCCAAGGGATGTAATTTGCTTACTGGAATTAATGACACTACCTTGAAAAACTATTTTATGAACGGCATCACGATGTCGATGTGAACCATTAAAAACAACAAACTTGGTTTTAGCAATATTTAAAATTAATCTATTACAGTGAGCCCATTCACTTATGCGACCAATATCATCATCCAGTTCAGAGATACAGTCGTCAATATTAGTAAGGCAAGTATTAAATAGCTGCAAATCATCAGCATAAATCGCCAAGTCTGCATATTGAACGGACAGACAAATATCATTTACATACAACATAAATAGTATTGGACCCAAAATGGAACCCTGAGGAACGCCTGCCAGAATCGAACGAATTGCAGAACAGCGGCCATTACATAGTACATATTGAGAGCGATCAGACAAAAATTATGTAAAGAGTTTACAAGCAGACCTAGATATGTATGTTAAATTGGTGGTGAAGTTTAGAACTGAGAATACCATGATCAATGGAATCGAAAGCTTTGCTGAGTTCAAGCGAGGCGAGTATACCTGGATTCTTGCGATCAATAGCACGCCTAATATCGTCATTTAATTTAATCGTAAGAGACGTTGTGCTGTGATACCTTCTGAAGCCCGATTGACAGGGTGCAATAAGGGAATTCCTATTTAAATGTTCAGTTAGCTGATCATTGACTAATATTTCGAAGGCTTCGATAGAGCTGGCAATATGGATATCGGACGAAAATCAGAACAATCAAGTCCACAAGTACCTTTTTTCCGAATGGGAGTAACCATAGCCAACTTCTAAGAGCGAGGGAAGGTATTGGTCATTAAAACAGTATTGAAGACGTGAAGAATATGCTGCTAAACGTAGGGAAATATCAATTTAATGAACTGCATAGGAATCCCATAACTACCTACAGTATTGGACTTAATCCTAAATATTGCACTGTGCAGGTCAAAAAGATCGACGTTTCTAAAGGAAAAGCTATTATATCTTTTTTTATTAAATTTAATTTATTTGACAAACACAGTAACCTAGCCCCTAGGGCCATGTGCGGTTCCAAAAACAGCTATACAATAACTACTCTCAGTTACTTATATCTAACAATATTGCTTAGCTTATCATAAATAGAATTATTCATAAATAAAAGCAAAGGCTTATAAATTAAGAAACGAAAATATATAATACAATAAACATTAATAGAATCAGTCATGTAACAATATATCATTACAAACTAAGACAAAATTTATGAACGCTGTATTTCATTACGATTAAAATGAGCACATAATTTATTCTTGTTGAAATTCTAACATAAAACGATTTTTCCAAAAAAGGAGTCAACAGCGGAACAATTATCTGTTTGTTCCTCTCAGAACGAGAAAACGTGAACAGACTTAACACACATAAAGGGGTCTTCAACTTAAAAACCTTATAGAAAACAACATAGACCGCAAACTCAAAAAAAAAATTTTAAACGTGCAACCAAGAAACTCTTTCACATAAGGAGAAATATGATCACGACGCTTAACACAGAAAACATATATCATAAAACCATGGAACAAAAGTTCCAACTTACGTAAAACATAACCATAACTACCCCCGAAAATCTCAGCACAATACAAAAAGTGAGGCATAATCAACGCATGGACCAATTGAATTCTAATGTCTCTAGATAGAACTAAGTCCAAACAGTACAACTTTCTTAAAACAAAGTTTACCTGGGACACCACAGAATTCACATGCACATCAAACACTAAACCACTATCAAAAAACAAACCAAGACATTTCATCGAGCTTACAACATTTATAGTAGTACTATAGATGGAAACACTAATTGAATCCTCTTGCAAGTTTCCGAAAAACATCACTTTAGTCTTCCAAGTATTCACTGAGAGCCCGTTACAAGACAACCAAGTAACCAACAGATTGGTATTGAAATCAATTGACGACTGCAGAACATCCAAAAACATATATTCTCCTTTAAACCAAATTTGGACATCATCAGCAAAAGCAAATGACATACAACTCCTACTATTAACACAACTCAACAAATCATTAACATACATTACAAATAACAAAGGTCCTAGAACAGACCCCTGAGGAACACCACTACTCACGGGAAGCATACCAGAAACACTATTCTTACAAGAAACATACTGTCGTCTATTGAATAAATATGAATAAATTAAATTACAGGCTGAGGATGAAAAATTAAACAGACGATGCAGCTTCCTAACTAAATTGGCATGATTTAATTTGTCAATGGCCTTTTCCAAATCCAGTGACTACAATACGCAACAACCACCAGCACTAACAATATTCCTTATATTGTCAGTCAACCCAACAAGAAGTGATGTTGTGCTGCGATTATTCCTGAATCCATACTGACTCTCATGCAACAGCGCATGTTCATTAATGTAGCCAAGCATTTGATCCTTCATTACATATTCGACCATTTTTGAAAGGATCGGCATTATTGATATAGGCCTATATTCACCATTGTCACCACTTTTGTGAATAGGAACTATTTTGGCTATTTTCCACACCTCGGGAAACACAGACGCTGTTAACATGGTATTAACAATATGTTACAGAAATTGACCAACAAGAGGAAACACAAGCTTAAGGAACTTAAGCTGGAAACCATCGGAACCTACTGCTTTAGACTTTATTTTGTTAAATGCAATTACCAATTCATCATAGCCAACGCAACGAAACGAAAAACCATCATAAGCGCCAACAGGAACACAAGAAACATCAAAAGCGTCCACTGTCTGATTGGAAACAAAATCAGCATTCAACCTCTCTACATCCACATTCACTTCGCCCTCAGAATCACGCAAACCGTTCTTACTCAATATCGACCACATCTCTTTTGTGGTTTTATTCATAAACATCTCCTTATGTGCAACCCCCTTCAACCTCCTTTTCACTTTCTTGGCACGATTTCTACAACGACAAAAGATTTTCCAATTATCTATATTCTTATCACGAAGATATTCACTATATGCAGCATCCCTAAGAGAAAGATGATATCGGATATTGGGAGATTTAAACCAGTCCTCGTTATTAATTCTACAATACTTTCTTTTAACAGGGACAACACCATGCAGATACTGAAGACCACAGTTCAAAACATTAACCTGAGAATCAACATCTGCCAGAGAATACACATCATCGAAGTTGCACGAAACAAAGACATAAAATTTCCGAGAACGACAACTCGGTACATTAACAGATACAAAAATAAACGAGTGATCCGAAATACCAGGACACGAAAACTGGTTCGAACACGATAACAAACCCAAACATGACACAAGAAAACAATCCAACAAAGAAGTAGAGGAGTGCGCAACATCAACATGCGTTGGCATTGAATTGTGCACAACAGATAAATTCAATCGACTACAAATAAACTCCGGGGCAGGTGAAAAAAGTCAGATATATTTTCCTCCATGGCCATAACATCGCCATGTGGTAAATAAACTACACCAATTATAAATACATTATTGTTCACAATTACTTCACCAAAAACATATTCAACAACGCCATAAGACGTCCCTCTACACACAAGTTTATGCTTCATATCCTGTGCAACATATAAAACAAAACCACCTCCCCTACAATCAGGACGATCACTCCTGTAACAAATATAGTTGGGTATAAGTATGGCCTCATTGGAAACTGTAGGTTTTAACCAAGATTCTGTCACACCAAAAATGTCAAGACTATTCCCCTCTAAAATATTCCTCAGTTCATGAATTTTAAAAGTATTCTTACTTAAATTAAAGCTTCTAATATTCATATGACCCACGGGTGCCACCGTGGTGCAATGGTATGCACGCCCGCCTTGCACGCAGAAGGTCGGGGGTTCGATTCCCCGGCCAGGCAACATCAAACATTTTTCAACGGTGGCAAAATACCCCTCAGTAATGTTGGCGACATTTCCTGAGTATTTCAGCCTTGAAAAACTTCTCCACAAGTGGTGTCTTAAGACACGCCGTTCGGACTCGGCGATAAACAGTAGGTCCCATATCATTGAGCTAAATATGAATCGGGGTGCACTCATTGATATGAGAGAAGTTTCCCTTGTCCCGTATGGGATGTTGTGGAACAATGTTTTTTTTTTCACATTGAGATTATAAAATTACATAGCTGATTCGACAAGAAAGTATTATCACTGACAGTATTGAAAAATTCATAATTAAGTGCAAGGCAGAATCGAGATGCAGATAGTAAAAATGAGAAAAAAATATATATGTATGCAAATTCCCAAAAAATAATAATAAAACAATAATAAATAATTACACTACTCAAATAAGTCCGCTTACGACCGGCCAACAAAACTTCCGGAATTTCCATTGGAAACAGAAGCATCAGTATCCACACCATCAGAAAAATTACCAACACCAGCAGCAACAATATCTCTCTCACAATACAAAATATTAACGCATCGAGTTATGTCAAATTCATCCTCCCGACCATCAGGAAGCCAATCCAACGCCTTAGGATTATCTTCACTCCTCAGCTTAAACTTTCGGATCTTATTACTTCTCCACAGCTTACGACATAGATACATTAATTTAGAGGCTGCACGATTATGATGGTCATTCAGTTATACTCTACTTCTCACAGGTGCAACAGTAATATCACCAAGCAAAAATGAATTCCGACGCTTTTGGTACTTTGCCATAAGATTGTCTCTGTGAAGAACAGAATTAAACTTAACAAGCACGGATTTACCTTTGAAAAATAGCAGCAATGATTGACAACGCTGCAATTTTTATTATTGGGTCTCGTAATGTTTTAATACCATCAGGCAAACCACTGACAATAATATTTGTCCGATTAAGGCGCCTAGTAAGAACATCACTATCAACATCAGACTATTGCTTTGCTTGCTCAATAAGTTTAATAGCAGCACGACAACGCTGCACAGACTCCTCCATTTGTTGCAACCGATCATTAACCTCCGAACGTATGGTTTTTACAATATCTTTAATTCTGACCATAAAACTCTCAAATTGTTTCTCTAGACATACTTTATAGGTCTCAAACTCTTCTTGTATTTTCTCAATGGCCTGCGTACCAACATCCAAACAGTTCATATTCTCATCATCCACATTGATAGCATCAGGAGGCTCATTGTTATTGTCATTACTATCAGAAACATTTTTAATACAAATTGGACATTTAAACAAAAACATCTTATTCATTCTGTTTTTGGATAGGAAAGTGTGCTGTTCTTTTGTCACATTGACACAGTTAATATTGAAATATAATCCACATATACTTTTGACAGTACAGCTACATGTTGGACATGTATATGTTTTTGTTGCTCTTGTTCCAGATGGCATGATTAATAGAACAAGATAAATAACTAATACCAGATACGCAAACAGTCGGCAATGACTAACGCAGTAGATATTATCAACAACAACAATGCAATGCTAAAGAGAATCCCAGCAACGGTCTCCAATCACTCCAAACAAAATCCAGCTGTTTGTAAACAAATGCACACCAACACAGAAAGCAACTGATCCACCAATTAATTTCCCAGCAACAATTAGTATTCGTACAGCAATTGTACAAACATTACAGCGCGGCAAATTAATTTATTTTCTTCTTCTTCTCTCTGCAAACGATGCAGTTTTATGTACTTCAATAAATACGGACTTTTAAGGATCTCCTCCAACAGCAATCGACGACTCCAAAATAAACTTTATCTTACATAAACAAATAAAGTGTTTAAAACTGCATTTAATAATTATTTATTAAATTTTATACATTTTTCCGGAGCAAGAAAATTTATTGACACATCTCGACAGGGTTGCCAACCAAAAAAAAAAATTCATATCTATATATATATACATATATATTTTCATATACCCTATATAAGAAAAAGAGTCAGAACTCACATCAATTACGGAAGGGATGAAACAGAGGCATAATAAGTATTTAGTAAATCAGGATCAATATCACAGTTGCTATCACAGTCATTGTAAGAATTTAGCCCACCAGTCGATCTAACCCTGGACCAAAAATTCCTTGGAGTCAGTAACACCCTCAAACATTCGCGTTCCAAAAGACCGTTTTACACGTCTTAGAGTTCTTCGGGCTATGAATAGCTTTATTTCTATCACAGTTGTTTTCTAAAGTAGCACGATAAGCCAAATCTCTATTGATAATTGCTTGCCTTACCTCTACCAGCAAGGCCTATTGCGATTAATAATTACACTTCTAAAGGGAACGTGACAAAATGTTATTCAAAACGGAGAGCTGTACACATTAAGTTGCACCAACGATACGGTTAAGTAAATTTGCTCAAAATTAGCGAAACAAATATCATTAAAAAGAGCATAACAATCAATTGAATTATAATCACGGAAAGTTTTACAAAGAATTTCGTTACGAATAGGCAGGTTATATTGCAATAACAAAAGCATGAGAGGAATTTAGTGCTGGAAAGTGAAATTGACTACTACTCAACACTGAAGTAGGACAGCTAACTAGTGCATAGTCAATAAGTGAAACAGAATTTTGGAACGAATCAAAGTGTGTTGACATATTATTATGTAGCGATTTCTGAAAACTATTTTCAAAGAAAAATGCAAAACATTTTGTTCTATGCCCTGATTTTTACCTCTATCAGGGCAATGCCGTTAAAGACTAGTATAACACTGTGCAACATTTTTAAGGTGATCTTGTGCAAACAATTCCAACTGAGGATTTTTTGAAAATACAGACCCAAACGACAAGAAACCCTAGTTGGGTTTTGTTGTGTCAGATCCAGCTCGGATATTACGGGCCATCTAAACATGGTTAAATATTGAGTTTTTAAAGAAATTCGGGGCTATATCTCTGAAACCAATGCGAATCTTCTTCTGACCTCTGAAGCAAATTTGTAGATAAGGACAAGAATAAAATTTTTGTTGAGAAATAATGAACTCGAAAAACTACACTTATTGCCTCGAATTTCAAAATATATGCAAAAATTTCACAATTTTTATACATTTCGCACCGTATCTCCAAAACCGTTAATTTTTTCTGAATGAAATGTAATACACAACTCTTCAGAACATGTCATTGTTGTCAAATGCCTCTATGGCGTTGCTTTCAGTACATTTTTCAACTACGATTTAATAAAAATGTCAATAATGTAGTGAAATTCGAAATACGAGAATAAACTGTTGGTGTGAACTGTGTTTGAAATACGTTTTGTAAAAGATATGATGAAAAATACCGTTGAAACAACATGAAGTAAGCATTTTAGAGTTCCAGAATGTTCTAAAGAATTGTTGAGAACTTTATTTGGAAAATTTTTACAAAAGGTTACTTGGTTAGCTTAGCCGATACTGACCAGAATTTCAGCAATTATGCCGTGCTGGCAGCCACTCCACTCGGAGACCTTGAGGTCCATTGTGATCATCCTGCCTATTGAAATGTATGTGTTGTAGAGATGATGATGTTTCTGTGATGTGATGAGGTGTATGATGGGTTATTTGTTTGTAGATGAAGAATGTGGCTATGAATATTGTTGAAGAGGTGTACCGGTTGTGGATTTGATGATGGTGTTGAAAAGGTGTAAGATTCAATGTCGACTATGGATGAGGTGATTTTAGATACGGCTATATGGTGACGTGTGCATGCAAATGGTGTTGATGTGTAATAGAAATACGATGTGTTGTTTGTTATGGGTGAGGCTATATGATGTTGCGTGACTGCAGATTATGATGATGTGCGACTGATGGGTATATGATTTGTGCATAGGGTAATGATGTTGTGGATGAAACATAAGTTGTGATGCATGTTCTGAATGGTGCTGTGTGCTTGCAGATGATGATACACGGCTGTTGATGATGGTAAAGTGTGCTATGTGGGAGGAGATGGTGGATTAAGTTGGAAAGATGGGAAAGGGGGGAAGTGGAAAGTGATAAGGGAAGTGGAAAGGAGGGAAGTGGAAGTGATAAGAGAGAAAAATAAGAAGAATGACTTATTGTAGAAGAGAATAACGGATTGTTTTAAGAAGAGAGAGAATAGGATATATTTTCTAGACTGTTCTAAGCCTATACTGACCCGCCCCAGAGCCACTTTAGACTCTTGCAGTAAACTATCAGGATAGTAGGGTCAATAGAGGAGAAGTAAGAGAGAGAGTCAATCACATGTACACCAAATAGTCTATGTCTTTTGACCATCCGTCTAGGACATCTACTAGAAGGTGCTCGATTGTCTCCGTTTCCTCCTCATCCTCACATAACCTACAGTACTCAATGTTGTTATCATCCCACTTACATGTCATAGACCTTATTCTACAGTGGCCAGTTATGACCCCTGTAGCGATTCTGATCTCCGACTAGCAATGTGAAAGAAGGGACGCAGTTCTACGCCCTGAGATTGCCGGCCAGATTGACTTCGATACCTTGCAATCAGGTACGTCTTACCAAATTCTTACGGTTTTCTCTGCATAGAACTGCCAGAGTTTGCCGAGGAAGTAGCAGATAAAAGTGTAAGATCCTAGCGCCTTGAGGGCAGCCTGACTATCTACATAGACTGTGACTATCCTGCCTGCGTGGTCCGTCATTCCTACCACTAGTTCTAGGTCCTTCAATACTGCAAATACTACTAAAAAAACACTGCAATTTGTACTAAGCTTGATCGAGGGGCTGGATGTTCAGTACCGCATTCAGTGCTGCCTGAGGGGTGCTCCTCACTGCTCCTGTAATAAGAAGTGAAGCAGATCTTTGCACAGTTGCTAACCTAGACAGATTGAACTTGCTGTTCAGAGCCTGCCACTAAACCCGACATCCCACACTGGTCTGAAATCCAATTTATCTGGCCAAAATTATTTTTACGTCCTTTTTGTATTGATATTTAGATTTATTTATAATTACTGTCACAAAATATTAATTCAGAATTATTTTCACCCTGAATTTCCCAAAAAAAAAAAAAAAAAAAACGTTAAAATACATTAAAAAGGGTGATCTCATTGTATGGTTTCTAAACTAAAACTTCGACCTATGTTTATAATTTTTGGTGCGAAAGGTTCATATCTTCTAAAAAATCAAAATGCAACATTACAGCTAAATCGGCTTAAAAATGTGGGTAAAATTGTCAAATTATCTTACATTGGGGGTACCCTTATATGGGGGCTATACTCCTACGTGGACCTATGTTGACAGTTTTTGGTTGAAATATTCTCTGGACTCTCAAAATAAATATACCAACTTTTCAGGAACATCGGTTCAAAATTGTGTTTCTTAGAATTAAATTTGTACCAGCGGAATATGAAATATTTCGGAATTTGATGTAGCCTGAAAAATTGTGCATCATTTATCGCAACGAATCGCACTTTGAAATTATTTTTTTATTAAAGTATGCACATGAAAGTAATTTTGAAAGCGAATAAAATTATCCAGAACAATTTTACTATTGAAACAAAATGTAAGAATTTAAAGGTGTTCCAGAATTATGTTGATAACTTTGTTCTTAGACAGAATTTTTTCTTTTTGGAAAATTAATCTATTTACATGCTTCTTTCTTCTCCATATTTGAGTTTTACCTTTACATGTTTACTTATTGCGATTTTATAACCCACAAATTATCACAGAATACTGCGCACTCAACTCGATTAATAACACAATAAACAAATCTCTACTTTGACTCCTTTCTCTCTCTTGTTGTTCTGTAGTGCTTGCTTCCATATTACGAAGAAAAAAACTCAAAAGAAGAATTTCAAAAAATTGACTTTTGGCCAAAGAATTCACATTTGCGACCAATGTGCATCCATAGGTCAAAATGGGACAGATTACTGTCATATACAACCAGTGTATCACATACGGTCTCAAGCCCCAACTCTTACCTATGGAGTTCTTACAGGAGTAGAGTGCAACTAGACCCCTCTTAGTACACTCCTCTGTGTTCCTTTTCCATCTGAACCACTCCCAGGTATTTCGCCTCAGTAGAGAGATTTAGCTGCACTCCATCCAGTGTTGGCGGTACGAACTCGGCGGTTTTTCTTCTTCTTGTAAAGAGCACCAGGTCTGTCTTTGCCGGATTCACACCAAGGCCGTTGATGTGAGCCCAGGGTGAGAGTTTGGCAAGTGCTCGCATTAAATCGGACAATGTAAACAAGCATTTCCCACTAATCGGGATAACTACATCATCCGTATAAGCAACTACCTTAGTTCCTAGTTTGTCGAATTTCGTGAGTATCACATTTATCACCAGTAGTCAAAGTAAGGGAGATAAAACACCGTCCTGGGGAGTGACTCTGGTAACAGATCTCCTAATGGAGCTCTCCCCAATATTATATTTGATTAGCCTGCTTCCAAGCATGCTATCAATCCAGTTTAGTAGGATAGAGGGGACACCCAGTAATTCTAGAGAAGAACGGATGGATTCGAGTTTCACATTGTTAAAGGCTCCCTCTATATCTAGAAATGCTGCCAGACTGAAATTCGATTCATCCAGATTCTTCTGGTATGTATCCTACGACACTATTAGCGCTGTTTCTGTCGATTTCCCTTTAATATAAGCATGTTGTGAATTGCTTATAAGGTCTTGGCGTATGAAAGTTCTTATTTGTAAATCTAATAACCTTTCTAAAGTCTTCAAAAGGAAGGAGGAGAGACTAATCGGCCCGTAGTCTTTCGGCAACGAGTGACTTGGTTTCCCAGCTTTGGGAATGTAGGTCACTGTTACCTCCTTCCACAACGCCGGAATGTACGATAGGCGTAGACAAGCCCTAAAAATCTTCTGAAGAGCGATTATCAAGACAGCAAAGTAATGAAATAAAAATAAATAAATAAATAAATAAATTAATTTAATTAATTTATTTATTTATTTATTTAATAAATAAATAAATAAATAAATAAATAAATAAATATATAAATAAATAAATAAATAAATAAATAAATAAATAAATAAATAAATAAATAAATAAATAAATAAATAAATAAATAAATAAATCTATATATATAAATGAGCTTGGTGATAAGTGATTGACTGACTGACTGACTCATCATCAACGCCCAGCCAAAACGGCTAAAGCTAGGAGCTTGAAATTTTACCAGTGGGTCACTGTTGATGCAAATGTGCGAGATAAGGCCGGGTTTTAGAAAATTCGTCCTGGAACCACAAAAAATAACAACAACAAAAATCCTTATTTTTCATTACTATTACGTACTTATTCACTTAGTTGGCCCTCTGCAAGACATGTGTAAAATTAACAATGCCATAACTTCTTGATATCGTAAGAGATCACACATAATTTCAAATTTTGTAGTTTACTTCTAGGCGCACTTAGTTTATCGTAAACCACTAAATAATAAAAGACAAGACATTTGTTATCTTCCATTGCAACAGATGTCGCAGTTGGTGATAATGGTGTATAAACATCAATTACGCAAATGAACAAATGAGTTGCTGTTGAAGACAACATTAGGGGAATAAATTCAGAAATCGGCCAGAAATAACAACAACTAAAAACTGTATGGACCTGACTTTTTGGTAATAACTAAATGTTTGCAAATCAATGAAAGTGCAATAGAATTGTGCATATTACCACGATTTATTTGCAATTAAGAATTTTATCGTATATGGAGATGTACAGTCATAACTATTCAATTTTCAATTTCAAAATCTGTAATTTGAATGAAATCAATAATAGGCCCCAGGAATATAGGAATTTGGTATGGAAATCAAGGTTGGGAAGTGGTGCTTCTAAAAGGAAATGGTTTGGAAAATTACCAATCATGTGTACGAAAAGTACTAAATTTAGTACAATTTAGATTTGGGTGAACGTAAAGAGCTGGAAACCTGAAATTTGGAATTAAGGTTACTGTTGTAGTGTAGGATTGAGATATGAGGGTAGTTTTGGAAATTCGTGCGTATGTGTACGAAAAGTACTAAATAGTACTAAATTTGGTACAATAGGGATTTGGGTGAACGGATAGAGCTGGAATCCTGATATTTGGAATTGAGATTACTGTTGGAGTGTAGGATTGAAGAACTATTGGAAATTCGTACTTATGTGTATGAAAAGTACTAAATGGTACTAAATTTGATACAATGGGGATTTGGGTGAACGGATAATAGCTGGAATCTCGAAATTTGGAATTGAGATTACTGGTGGGGTGTAGGATTGAGGTAGTTTTTAAAAATTCGTACTTATGGGTACGAAAAGTACTAAATGGTGCTAAATTTAGTACAATTTGGATTTGAATGAACGGATAGAGCTGGAAACCTGAAATTTGGAATTAATATTACTGTTGAAGTGTAGGATTGAGATATGAAGGTGTTTTTGGAAATTAGTACTTATGTGTACGGAAAGTACTAAATGGAACTAAATTTTGTATAATGGGGATTTGGGTGAACGGATAGCGCTGGAATCTCTAAATTTGGAACTGAGATTACTGGTGGAGTTTAATATTGTGGAAGTTTTGGAAATTCGTACATAGGGTACGAAAAATACTAAATAGCACTAAATTTGGTACAGTTTCGATTTGGGTGAACGGATAGGGCTTGATTCCTCAAATTTGGACTGAGGATCACTGATGAAGAGTAAGAAAGATGCACCAAAGGGTTTTTGGAAACTTGAGTGTACGAAAAGTAATAATTGGTACTAAATTTAGTACAATTTGGATTTGAGTGAACGGATAGAGCTGGATTCCTGAAATTTGGAATTGATATTACTGTTGGAGTGTAGGACTGGGGAAGTTTTGGAAATTCTTACTTATGTGAATGAAAAGTACTAAATGGTACTAAATTTGGGACAATGGGGATTTGGGTGAACGGATATAGTTGGAATCTCGAAATTTGGAATGGAGATTACTGGTGGGGTGTAGAATTGAGGTAGTTTTGAAAATTCGTACTTATGGGTACCAAAAGTACTAAATGGTACTAAATTTAGTACAATTTGGATTTGGGTGAACGTATGTATGTAGCTGGAAACCTGAAATTTGGAATTAAGATTACTGTGAAGGGTAGGACTGAGATATGAGGGTGGTTTTGGAAATTCGTACTTATGTGTTCGAAAAGTACTAAATTTGGTACAATAGGGATTCGAGTGAACGGACAGAGCTGGAATCCTGAAATTTGAAATTGAGATTACTGTTGGATCATAGGATTGGGGAAATTTTGGAAATTCGTATTTATGTGTACGAAAAGTACTAAATGGTACTAAATTTATTACAATTTGGATTTGGGTGAACGGATAGAACTGGAATCCTGAATTTTAAGTATCAAGGTTGGGAAATGGCGTTGAAATAAGGAAATGGTTTTGGAAGTTCGTATTTATGATTACGAGCAGTACTAAATTTGGATTTGGGTGAACGGATAGAGCTGGAATCCTAAAGTTTTGAATTAAGATTACTGTAGGGGTGTAGGATTGAGATAGTTTTAGAAATTCGTACCTTTGAGTACGAAAAGTACTAAATGGTACTAAATTTGGTACAATTTGGATTTGGATGAACGGATAAAGCTGGAATTCTGAAATTTGGAACTAAGATTACTGTCGGACAGTAGAATTGAGGTAGTTTTGAAAATTCGTACTTATGGGTACAGAAAGCACTAAATTCGGTACAATTTGAATTTTAGTAAACGGATAGTGTTGGAATTAGGAATTAAGATTACTGTAGGAGTGTAGTATTGAGGAAATTTTGAAAAGTCGTACGTGTGCGTACGAGAAGTACTAAATGGTACTAAATATGGTACAATGTGGATTTGGGTGAACGGGTAGAGCTGGAATCCTGAAATTTTTGTTTGGGAAAGAAATGGTACTAAATTTGATACAATTTGGATTCGGGTGAATTAATAGAGCTAGAATCCTGAAATTTGGAATTACGATTACAGTCGAAGAGTAGGATTCAGGTTGTTTTGAAAAAGCAAACTTATGGTTACGAAAAGCACTAAATGGTACTAAATTTAGTACAATTTGTATGTAGGTGAACGGATAGCGGTGGAATCCTGCAATTTGAAAGTATGATTATTGTAGCCCTGTTGCGTTGAGGAAGTTTTGAAAATTGGTACGAAAATTCTAAATTGTTCTAAATTTAGTACAATTTTAATTAATCCTGAAATTTGGAAGTAAGATTACTACTAAAGTGAAGGATTGAGGTAGTTTTGGAAAATCTTTCTTATGGGTACGAAGAGTTCGACTTGATACTAAGTTTGGTACAATTTGGAATTGGACGAACGGATACAGCTGGAATCTTGAGATTTGGAATTACTGTAATTATTATGGAATTAACTGTAATTATTTTGTATTAATGTCCGTGTATGGCTGAGATATGTCGTCGAAATACGTACCATAAGTATACGAAAATTACTTAATGGTACTCAATTTGTTTTTGGGTGTAGGGACAGTGCTGGAATTTTTATTTTTTGGAGTTAGGGTGTGTATTGGTGTGCAACGTTGATCTCGCTGTTAATGTGTAAGGGTGAGATACGGCTGATCTTTTTTAAAAACGAACTTAAGGGGTACGTACAGTACTAAGATAAAAATAAATATTGATTAAAATTGGTATTAGTGCGACCAAATTTTCAGTGTTTGTCATTTCCATATTATATATTGTTTATTTGTTTTTTTTTTTTTTATATCCTTTCCGCATACGAAGTAGCGGGCATTTTGCTAGTAAATAAATAAATAAATAAATAAATAAATAAATAAATAAATAAATAAATAAATAAATAAATAAATAAATAAATAAATAAATAAATAAATAAATAAATAAATAAATAAATAAATAAATAAATAAATAAATAAATAAATAAATAAATAAATAAATAAATAAATAAATAAATAAATAAATAAATAAATAAATAAATAAATAAATAAATAAATAAATAAATAAATAAGTAAATAAATAAATAAATAAATAAATAAATAAATAAATAAATAAATAAATAAATAAATAAATAAATAAATACATAAATAAATAAATAAATAAATAAATAAATAAATAAATAAATAAATAAATAAATAAATAAATAAATAAATAAATAAATAAATAAATAAATAAATAAATAAATAAATAAATAAATAAATAAATAAATAAATAAATAAATAAATAAATAAATAAATAAATAAATAAATAAGTAAATAAATAAATAAATCTATATATATAAAAGAGCTTAGTGAGTGAGTGACTGACAGAAACCGCTGAAGCTAGAAAGCTGAAATTTTGACTGTGGGTTGCTGTCGTGGCGTAGGGGTGAGATAAGGCTGGGTTTTTGGAAATTTGACCTAGAAGGGTACGAAAAGTACTAAAAGCTACTAAATATGGTACCCTTTGTATTATGCAAACGGGAAGAGCTAGAATTCTGAAATTTGGAATGAGGACAACTGATGGAGATTTAGAAAGATGTACCAAAGGGTTTTTGGAAATTCGACTTATAAGTGTACGAAAAGTTACTAAATTTGGTACCAATTGTATATTTTGAGCGGATATAGCTACAATGTTCATATTTGGTATGGAAATCAAGGTTGGGATGTGGTGTTGATATAAGGAAATTATTTTGAAGTTCGTACTTATGTGTACGAGTAGTACTAAATGGTACTAAATTTGGTACAATTTGGATTTGGGTGAACGGGTAGAGCTGAAAACCTGAAATTTGGAATTTAGATTACCGTTGAAGCGTACGATTGAGATATGGGTGTACTTTTGGAAATTCATACTTACACTAGCGGTCATCTGAATAGGTTTGAATTTTTTTCTTTTTATATGTTAAGGTATCTTCTGATGTGTTCGTATTGCAGATCCATACTATTTACTTTTTGAGAGTCCTATACTATGCCAACATTCCCAAGAAAAAACTTGACGGTGTTGCCATATTTTCGGAAAATGTCCCAATTATAATAAAAAATGTACAAAAAAGTGTCCAATTTTTGCGATCATCAGAATAGGTTTGGATCAAATAAAATTGAAAAATTGTACTACCCATGCAAATATTGCGCAGTTTTTTGGTTTAGTTTAGTAAAATGGAACATTCTAATAAATCCTACAACAAATTTGACCCGCTTTATATGGAACGTGGGTTCAATTCTCAACATTGAAAAGTTACCAAGAACTTTCAGATAAAATCAAGAAATATTCCAACAAAAACGTTTTATAAACTTGCTTTAAATGACTTTTTGATTTCGTTAGATCTTTTCTGAGCTTCGAAAATTGTCTGAAAGCAAATACCAAGTGTAGCCATATTATTACGATCGATAAATTAGAAAGGTCATTGAAAATAGTTGATATTTTAGCTCAAGTTTAATTTTTAACTATCCCTGCAGTACAAATTTAAGTATTATCATGCTCACAAATCCGCCATAGTTGACCACATGTATCATAAATGTTCGAAAATTGGTCTGGAAGAATGTTTCTTCGACGACAATAAAGTAGAAAATTGTAATTCAAATTTAACTCAAAGGGGCATGATATCGCCGACTTTTATAGTACTGTATAACCTCAGTAGACCATTCTTTTGTACTTATTCGTGTTTGTTTTATGACTTGTAAACAGAAAAAAACTTTTTCACCTGACTATATAGGTATTCCATGTTGAGAATTGAACCCACGTTCCAAATAAAGCGGGTCAAATTTGTTGTAGGATTTATCAGAATGTTCCATTTTACTAAACTAAACCAAAAAACTGCGCAATATTTGCATGGGTAGTACAATTTTTCAATTTTATTTGATCCAAACCTATTCTGATGATCGCAAAAATTGGACACTTTTTTGTACATTTTTTATTATAATTGGGATATTTTCCGAAAATATGGCAACACCGTCAAGTTTTTTCTTGGGAATGTTGGCATAGTATAGGACTCTCAAAAAGTAAATAGTATGGATCTGCAATACGAACACATCAGAAGATACCTTAACATATAAAAAG
Source organism: Musca autumnalis (assembly GCF_047663935.1). Lineage (NCBI taxonomy): Eukaryota > Metazoa > Arthropoda > Insecta > Diptera > Muscidae > Musca > Musca autumnalis. The sequence continues at coordinate 104,791,423 of NW_027411755.1, forward strand.
AAAAAAATTCAAACCTATTCAGATGACCGCTAGTGTATGTGTACGAAAAGTACTAAATGGTACCAACTTTGGTACAATTTTGATTTAGATAGACATGGAAACCTGAAATTTGGAATTACGAGGGCAGTTCGGAAACTTTTAAGCCTAGCACAAAAAGCGCGGTATAAACAGAAAAAAGTTAAATGTTTTGGAAACTTCCATCTCTGTTATGAACACATGTTAAATTTTGTTTCGATCTGGCAACTCCTTCATATAGAAACAGGTGTTCAAAAAAGACGCATCCGCAATTTTTTACAATGGAAAAATTAGAAATGCGTGCTGTCATTAAATATTTACATAAAAAAGGTTTATCGGGACAAGAAATTCATAATTATATGGTGAATGTGTTAGGTGAAAGTGCTCCTTCATATGCAACAGTAAAAAATTGGGTTGCTGAATTTAAACGAGGTCGTACAAGCATTGAAGATGAACCACGTAGTGGACGTCCAAAAACAGCAACAACAACAGAAATCGTAGCCAAAGTGCATGATATGGTATTAAATGATCGACGAATAAAAGTGCGTGAAATTGCTAATATCATGGGCATCTCAAATGATCGAGTCCATTTAATTTTGCATGAAGAACTACAGTTGAAAAAGCTTTCTGCAAGATGGGTGCCGCATTTGTTAACAGTCGATCAAAAACGCATAAGAATGAACATTTCTCAAGCTGGTTTGGATCGTTTTAAGCGAAATAAAATGGATTTTAAGCGTCGTTTCATAACTGTTGATGAGACATGGATCCACCACTATACTCCAGAGACAAAAGAACAATCCAAACAATGGACTGAAGCAGGAGGAAGGCTGGTAAGGTTATGGCAACGGTTTTTTGGGACTTCAAAGGTATATTATTGATTGACTATCTGCATAAGGGTAAAACAATAAATTCAGAGTACTATTGCAACCTTTTGGATCAATTAAATGTACAAATTCGAGAAAAACGTCCTGGCTTACAACACAAAAAAATAATTTTTCATCAAGACAACGCAGCAGCGCACAAGAGTGTTTTAACAATGGGTAAAATCAACGAATTAAAGTACGAGTTGATTGACCACCCACCTTATTCTTCTGTTTTAGCTCCAAGTGACTTTTACTTGTTCCCAAATCTAAAAAAAATTCCTTGCTGGCAAGCGTTTTACCTCAAATGAAGATGCAATTACAGTTGTAAACCACTATTTTGAAGACCTTGAGGAAAACTATTTTAATCAAGGGATAGAATTGCTAGAAAAGCGTTGGACTAAGTGTATTGCAGTTTCAGGAGATTATATTGAAAAATAAAAATATTTTTGAAAAACTAACTATTCTCTTTCATTGATAGGCTAAGAAGTTTCCGAACCGCCCTCGTAAGATTACTGATGGAGTGAAGGATTGAGGTAGTTTTGGAAATTCTTACTTATGGGTACGAAATTTGGATTGGGGTGAACGGTTAGAGCTGGAATCCTGAAATTTGGAATTTAATTACTTTTGGAGTGTAGGATTGAGTTAGTCTTGGAAATTCGTACTTATGGGTACGGAAAGTACTAAATGGTACTAAATTTGGTACAATTTATATTTAGTTGAACGGATAGAGTTGGAATCCTGAAATTTCGAATTGAGGTTACTGATGGAGTGTAAGATTGATGTAGTTTTGGAAATTCATACTTATGGGTACGGAAAGTATAAAATGTACTAAATTTGGTACAATTTATATTTGGGTGAACGGATAGAGTTGGAATCCTGAAATTTCGAATTAAAGTTACTGATGGAGTGTAGGATTGATGTAGTTTTGGAAATTCATACTTATGGGTACGGAAAGTATAAAATGTACTAAATTTGGTACAATTTATATTTGGGTGAACGGATAGAGCTGGAATCCAGAAATTTGGAATAAGGATTACTGATGGAGTGTAGGATTGAGGTAGTTTTGGAAATTCATACTTATAGGTACGGAAAGTACTAAATGTACTAAATTTGGTACAATTTATATTTGGGTGAACGGATAGAGTTGGAATCCTGAAATTTCGAATTAAGGTTACTGATGGAGTGTAGGATTGATGTAGTTTTGGAAATTCATACTTATGGGTACGGAAAGTATAAAATGTACTAAATTTGGTACAATTTATATTTGGGTGAACGGATAGAGCTGGAATCCTGAAATTTCGAATTTAATTACTTTTGAAGTGTAGGATTGAGTTAGTCTTGGAAATTCGTACTTATGGGTACGGAAAGTACTAAATATGGTACAATTTAAATTTAGTTGGATTTAGTAGGATTCCAACTCTAATCCTGAAATTTGGAATAAGGATTACTGATGGAGTGTAGGATTGAGGTAGTTTTGGAAAGTTATACTTATGGGTACGGAAAGTACTAAATGTACTAAATTTGGTACAATTTATATTTGGGTGAACGGATAGAGTTGGAATCCTGAAATTTCGAATTAAGGTTACTGTTGGATTGTAGGATTGAGGAAGTTTTGGAAATTCGTACTTATGGGTACGGAAAGTACTAAATGTACTAAATTTGGTACAATTTGGATTTGGGTGAACGGATAGAGCTGGAATCCTGAAATTTGGAATTTAATTACTTTTGAAGTGTAGGATTGAGTTAGTCTTGGAAATTCGTACTTATGGGTACGGAAAGTACTAAATATGGTACAATTTAAATTTAGTTGAACGGATAGAGTTTGAATCCTGATATTTGGAATTTAATTACTTTTGGAGTGTAGGATTGAGTTAGTCTTGGAAATTCGTACTTATGGGTACGGAAAGTACTAAATTTGGTACAATTTAAATTTAGTTGAACGGATAGAGTTGGAATCCTGAAATTTGGAATAAGGATTACTGATGGAGTGTAGGATAGAGGTAGTTTTGAAAATTCATACTTATGGGTACGGAAAGTACGAAATGTAATAAATTTGATACAATTTATATTTGGGTGAAGATTACTGATGGAGTGTATGATTGAGGTAGTTTTGGAAATTTATACTTGTGGGTACGGAAAGTACTAAATGTACTAAATTTGTTACAATTTATATTTGGGTGAGCGGATAGAGTTGGAATCCTGAAATTTAGTAGTAGGTTTGGAAATTAATACTTATGGGTACGGAAAGTACTAAATGTACTAAATTTGGTACAATTTATATTTGGGTGAACGGATAGAGTTGGAATCCTGAATTTTCGAATTAAGGTTACTGTTGGAAGGAAGTTTTTTGAAATTCGTACTTATGGGTACGAAAAGTACTAAATTTTGTACAATTTGGATTTGGGGGAACGAATAGAGCTGGGATCCTGAAATTTGGAATTAAGATTACTGTTGGGCTGTAGGATTGACTTAGTCTTGGAAATTCGTACTTATGGGTACGCTAAGTACTAAATGGTACTAAATATGGTACAATTTAAATTTAGGTGGACGAATAGAGCTCGAATCCTGAAATTTATAATTAAGATTACTTATGGAGTGTAGCATTGAAAATTAATAAATGGTACTAAATTTGGTAAAATTTAGATTTGGGTGGACGGATAGAGGTAGAATCCTGAAATTTGCAATTACAGTTGGAGATAGTTATTGAAATTCGTACTTTCATACGAAAAGTATTAATGGTATTATGAATAGAGGTGGAATTCGGAAATTTGGTATTATAGCCGCTGTTGGTGTGTAGGGTTGTGATATGGATGTGGTTGTGGATATACGTACAATAAGTGTACGAAAATCACTAAATGGCACAGAATTTGGTCCAAATTGTTATTGTGTAAAGGGGTAGAGCTGAAATTGTGAAATTCGGTATTAGTATAGCAGTTGACGTTTGGAGTGGAGATAGAGAGGAACTTTTGGAAATTCGTACTAATGTATACGAAAAAACTAAATCGCGGTTTGGATATAGTTTTGGATAAAAGGAAGTAATTTTTGAAACTTATACATACTATAAGTTTTAAATATGGTACCAGTTTGGTGTTGCATGATGGGATATAGGTGGAATTTCGAATTGTTGTATGAGGGATTGTGTTGGTGTTTAGATCCGGATTTTTTGAAATGCATACAAATTCTAAAATTAGGCTGAGGGCTGGATGATTTACTACGAAATACGAAATGTACTAAATGCTATTAAATTTGACGTTGGGTGTAGCAATGAAGATGGAATTATATCATTAGTGCAAATTGTACTAAATAATGTATTATTGTTTCTAGGTTAACACGAATTCGGTTTCTAAATAATGTACTGAAATCAAAAAGTCAAACGTACCTTTTCAACAAAATTGTTTTATCTTTGTTGTCTTTTCTAAACGTTATTGCAAGTTCATTTGAAAAGGTAGATCTATGCGGCTAATGTTCTACAATAAGGTTTTTACATCCTGAGAAAAAAGGCCTAAAATAAAATGTCTCAAAAACTAACTTTTATATAGGGTAACATCTTCTGAATAATGGTTTTCTACATTTTGATATCACAAATTCCAAAACTCGGGTGGAAAATGTGGGTAAAATTTTCAAAATACCCATACCGTTCTAATAAAACATGGACTGGAATTTAAAATGTAGGCCGCTGTTAAAGTGTAGAGGTCTTTTTTTTTTTTTTTTGAAATTCGAACAAAACGTATTCGAGCAGTACTTGAAAGAAATCAAATATCAAATCAAATAGGTATTAGTACATCAAAATTTTCAGTGTTCTCCATATTAAATATTGTTTATTTGTATATTATTTCTTTTCCGTTTCGAAGTAGCGGGCATTTTGCTAGTAATTAAATAAATAAATAAATGTTGGTGTTTTATCTCCCTTACTTTGACTACTGGTGATAAATGTGATACTCACGAAATTCGACAAACTAGGAACTAAGGTAGTTGCTTATACGGATGATGTAGTTATCCTGATTAGTGTGAAATGCTTGTTTACATTGTCCGATTTAATGCGATCACTTGCCAAACTCTCACGCTAGGCTCACATCAACGGCCTTGGTGTGAATCCGGCAAAGACAGACCTGGTGCTCTTTACCAGAAAAAAGAAAAACCGCCGAGTTCGTACCGCCAACACTGGATGAAGTGCCACTAAATCTCTCTACTGAGGCGAAATACCTGGGAGTGGTTCTTGAACATCGTCTCAGATGGAAAAGGAACACAGAGGAGTGCACTAAGAGGGGTCTAGTTGCACTCTACTCCTGTTAGAACTCCATAGGTAAGAGTTGGGGCTTGAGACCGTATGTGATACACTGGTTGTATATAACAGTAATCTGTCCCATTTTGACCTGTGGATGCACATTGGTCGCAAATGTGAATTCTTTGGCCAAAAGTCAATTTTTTGACATTCTTCTTTTGAGCTTTTTTCTTCGCAATATGGAAGCAAACACTCCAAAACAACAAAAACAAAGATTGTTTATTCCAAATTTGCATTTACCGTTAGACGAGAAGGAGTCAAAGTAGAGATTTGTTTACTGTGTTATTAATCGAGTTGAGTGCGCAGTATTCTGTGATAATTTGTGGGCTATAAAATCGCAATAAGTAAAAATGTAAAGGTAAAACTCAAATATGGAGAAGAAAAAAGCATGTAAATAGATTAATTTTCCAAAAAGAAAAAATTCTGTCTAAGAACAAAGTTATCAACATAATTCTGGAACACCTTTAAATTCTTACATTTTGTTTCAATAGTAAAATTGTTCTGGACCGAAATAATTTTAATCGCTATTGGTCGATGTTAGAAAAAAATTAAAATTACTTTGATGTGTATACTTTAATAAAAAAATAATTTCAAAGTGGATTCGTTGCGATATTTAAATGTTCAGTTAGCTTCTCCTTGACTAATATTTCGAAGGCTTTCGATAGAGCTGGCAATATGGATATCGGACGAAAATCAGAACAATCAAGTCCACAAGTACCTTTTTCCGAATGGGAGTAACCATAGCCAATTTCTAAGAGCGTGAAGAATATGCTGCTGAACGTAGGGAAATATCAATTTAATGAACTGGATAGGAATCCCATAACTACCTACAGCATTGGACTTAATCCTAAATATTGCACTGTACAGATCAAAAAGATCGAAGTTTCTAAAGGAAAAGCTATTATATCTTATATCAGAAAAAGAGTCAGAACTCACATCAATTACGGAAGGGGACGAAACAGAGGCATAATAAGTATTTAGTAAATCAGGATCAATATCACAGTTGCTATCACAGTCATTGTAAGAATCCAGCCCACCAGTCGATCTAACCCTGGACCAAAAATTCCTTGGAGTCAGTAACACCCTCAAACATTCGCGTTCCATAAGACCGTTTTACACGTCTTAGAGTTCTTCGGGCTATGAATAGCTTTATTTCTATCACAGTTGTTTTCTAAAGTAGCACGATAAGCCAAATCTCTATTGATAATTGCTTGCCTTACCTCTATATTATTATACCAGCAAGGCCTATTGCGATTAATAATTACACTTCTAAAGGGAACGTGACAAAATGTTATTCAAAACGGAGAGCTGTACACATTAAGCTGCACCAACGATACGGTTAAGTAAATTTGCTCAAAATTAGCGAAACAAATATCATTAAAAAGAGCATAAACAATCAATTGAATTATAATCACGGAAAGTTTTACAAAGAATTTCGTTACGAATAGGCAGGTTATATTGCAATAACAAAAGCATGAGAGGAATTTAGTGCTGGAAAGTGAAATTGACTACTACTCAACACTGAAGTAGGACAGCTAACTAGTGCATAGTCAATAAGTGAAACAGAATTTTGGAACGAATCAAAGTGTGTTGACATATTATTATGTAGCGATTTCTGAAAACTATTTTCAAAGAAAAATGCAAAACATTTTGTTCTATGCCCTGATTTTTACCTCTATCAGGGCAATGCCGTTAAAGACTAGTATAACACTGTGCAACATTTTTAAGGTGATCTTGTGCAAACAATTCCAACTGAGGATTTTTTGAAAATACAGACCCAAACGACAAGAAACCCTAGTTGGGTTTTGTTGTGTCAGATCCAGCTCGGATATTACGGGCCATCCAAACATGGTTAAATATTGAGTTTTTAAAGAAATTCGGGGCTATATCTCTGAAACCAATGCGAATCTTCTTCTGACCTCTGAAGCAAATTTGTAGATAAGGACAAGAATAAAATTTTTGTTGAGAAATAATGAACTCGAAAAACTACACTTATTGCCTCGAATTTCAAAATATATGCAAAAATTTCACAATTTTTATACATTTCGCACCGTATCTCCAAAACCGTTAATTTTTTCTGAATGAAATGTAATACACAACTCTTCAGAACATGTCATTGTTGTCAAATGCCTCTATGGCGTTGTTTTCAGTACATTTTTCAACTACGATTTAATAAAAATGTCAATAATGTAGTGAAATTCGAAATACGAGAATAAACTGTTGGTGTGAACTGTGTTTGAAATACGTTTTGTAAAAGATATGATGAAAAATACCGTTGAAACAACATGAAGTAAGCATTTTAGAGTTCCAGAATGTTCTAAAGAATTGTTGAGAACTTTATTTGGAAAATTTTTGCAAAAGGTTACTTGGTTAGCTTAGCCGATACTGACCAGAATTTCAGCAATTATGCCGTGCTGGCAGCCACTCCACTCGGAGACCTTGAGGTCCATTGTGATCATCCTGCCTATTGAAATGTATGTGTTGTAGAGATGATGATGTTTCTGTGATGTGATGAGGTGTATGATGTGTTATTTGTTTGTAGATGAAGAATGTGGCTATGAATATTGTTGAAGAGGTGTACCGGTTGTGGATTTGATGATGGTGTTGAAAAGGTGTAAGATTCAATGTCGACTATGGATGAGGTGATTTTAGATACGGCTATATGGTGACGTGTGCATGCAAATGGTGTTGATGTGTAATAGAAATACGATGTGTTGTTTGTTATGGGTGAGGCTATATGATGTTGCGTGACTGCAGATTATGATGATGTGCGACTGATGGGTATATGATTTGTGCATAGGGTAATGATGTTGTGGATGAAACATAAGTTGTGATGCATGTTCTGAATGGTGCTGTGTGCTTGCAGATGATGATACACGGCTGTTGATGATGGTGAAGTGTGCTATGTGGGAGGAGATGGTGGATTAAGTTGGAAAGATGGGAAAGGGGGGAAGTGGAAAGTGATAAGGGAAGTGGAAAGGAGGGAAGTGGAAGTGATAAGAGAGAAAAATAAGAAGAATGACTTATTGTAGAAGAGAATAACGGATTGTTTTAAGAAGAGAGAGATTAGGAAATATTTTCTAGACTGTTCTAAGCCTATACTGACCCGCCCCAGAGCCACTTTAGACTTTTGCAGTAAACTACCAGGATAGCAGGGTCAATAGAGGAGAAGTAAGAGAGAGAGTCAATCACATGTACACCAAATAGTCTATGTCTTTTGACCATCCGTCTAGGACATCTACATAGAAGGTGCTCGATTGTCTCCGTTTCCTCCTCATCCTCACATAACCTACAGTACTCAATGTTGTTATCATTCCACTTACATGTCATAGATCTTATTCTACAGTGGCCAGTTATGACCCCTGTAGCGATTCTGATCTCCGACTAGCAAAGTGAGAGAAGGGACACAGTTCTACGCCCTGAGATTGCCGGCCAGATTGACTTCGATACCTTGCAATCAGGTACGTCTTGCCAAATTCTTACGGTTTTCTCTGCATAGAACTGCCAGAGTTTGCCGAGGAAGTAGCAGATAATAGTGTAAGATCCTAGCGCCTTGAGGGCAGCTTGACTATCTACATAGACTGTGACTATCCTGCCTGCGTGGTCCGTCATTCCTACCACTAGTTCTAGGTCCTTCAATACTGCAAAGACTTCCGCCTGAAAAACACGGCAATTTGTACTACGCTTGAACGAGGGGCTGGATGTTCAGTACCGCATTCAGTGCTGCCTGAGGGGTGCTCCTCACTGCTCCTGTAATAAGAAGTGTAGCAGATCTTTGCAAAGTTGCTAACCTAGACAGATTGAACTTGCTGTTCAGAGCCTGCCACTAAACGAGACATCCCACACTGGTCTGAAATCCAATTTTTGGCCAAAATTATTTTTACGTCCTTGTTGTATTGATATTGAGATTTATTTATAATTACTGTCACAAAATATTAATTCAGAATTATTTTCACCCTGAACTTCCAAAAAAAAAAAAAAAAAAAAAAAACCTTAAAATACATTAAACAGGGTGATCCTATTGTATGGTTTCTAAACTAAAACTTCGACCTGTGTTTATAATTTTTTGTGCGAAGGGTTCATATCTTCTAAGAAATCAAAATGCAAACTTACAGCTAAATCGGCTTAAATATGTGGCTAAAATTGTTAAATTATCTTAAATTGTGGGTACCCTTATATGGGGGCTATACCCCTACGTGGACCTATGTTGACAGTTTTTGGTTGAAATATTCTCTGGACTCTCAAAATAAAAATACCAACTTTTCAGGAAAATCGGTTCAAACTTATGTTTCTTAGAATTAAATTTGTACCAGCGGAATATGAAATATTTCGGAATTTGATGTAGCCTGAAAAAATTGTGCATCATTTATCGCAACGAATCGCACTTTGAAATTATTTTTTTATTAAAGTATACACATCAAAGTAATTTTGATTTTTTTCTAACATCTACCAATAGCGATTAAAATTATTTCGGTCCAGAATAATTTTATTATTGAAACAAAATGCAAGAAAGGAAAATCGGTTCAAAATTGTGTTTCTTAGAATTAAATTTGTACCAGCGGAATATGACCTGCTTTCGAATCACTTTGATTTTTGTTGAAGCGATTTGCATTCGCTACCTCCATTACGACGGTAAAAGTTTTTTTCAGGGGCAAGTCCATATTTCTTAGGAAAACAGCCCGAAAGGTGTAAAAAATCCCTATGTCACCATATGTGGCGGTCGGAGAGCACGATAACTCTCAAACTGTTCAACGGGTTTGGTCTTCGTCATATTATATCCAAACTTAGTTTCATGGGGAAATACCGTTCCGCAACTTCCTTAAACACATTCGATCTTTCCGTAGGTGAAAGTTTCACTTCACATTGGCTGAGGGTATATATATCAGTCGGCAAAGCCGACTGACACTTTTTTACTTGTTTTTTTTTATTAAAGTATACACATCAAAGTAATTTTGATTTTTTTCTAACATCGACCAATAGCGATTAAAATTATTTCGGTCCAGTCGGTTAGTGCAAGAGAAATGATTTTTATTCAAAGGGAAGAATACTGGTAAAGCAAAGATAAAAACATAGAGCAAAGAGGAGATGTGAAATTAGTACAATTCAGTAACGTTAAATATAGAATGACTTCAAGATATAATTATATGTGGTTTACATTAAAAGGGTTCAAATATAATCTAACTTCTAGCACATTTTGCAATGGTTTAAACGAAGTTTGAACATGCTCCCGCGCCTTGGCCAGAATGGTCAATAGTTTTTGGGTGGCAGGCTATTCCAGGTTTTGAAACCGCTGGATCGTTTAGATTTCAGGTCTTTTTGTGTGTGTTGTGCTGGGTTATAGGAAAGAGAGCTGATTAACTTTGGTCGACCTATAAAAGGAAAGATATTAGCGCATGCTTCGAAGTTCGAACCTATAAAGAAGAGAAAACATGAGATGAGTATTTTTTTTTAAATATTTTGAGGAATTTAAAGGAATTTTGGTTCGATATTTTATTATTAAGAATAGCTTTCATTTTAATTTATTTTCCTCGAACTCGGGGCCTCTAGCACGATGTAATTTTAAGATTACCACGCTGAAATTAGGTGTACATTTTGCAAGCTATTTTTAGAAGTAGGACCAAAGTGTAGTAATTCATTCGGCAAGCTTTGATTTTTAGTTTTAGAAACGAATTAGAGCTATTTTCAATTTTAAAGAACTTAAAATCAATTTGATAAATTCGTCTGACTCCGGATTTGAACCGCTGTCTTTAGTAGTGGTAGACTGGCACTCTACCAATGCGCCAAGTACCTACTTACAAATTAGTTGACAATGTCTGTATATGTTCCGTAATTCCAGACACCTAATTAATTAAAAATAATCAATTTCTTTCGATTCCTCTTCAGCTATTTTAATTTCTATTTTGTTTTACAAATTTTGTAAGTTCTATTTTTAGAAGTTAGTTCTGTAAACTCCGTTTACTTCTTATTTCCTAACCCCTCATACCAATTGCGGATATTATTCGAATATTCGGCATAACTTTCGAAAACGATATCACATTCAAAGAATTGGCGAATGTTTTTCTTGTGTAAACAAGCACGTTGTTCTTTCGTCAAAAGTTTAAAAACGATATCGTTTTCGAACATTTGGCGAATGTTTTTTCTTCACAAGAAAAATTGTTTCGAGAAACATTTTTTACTCCGAAAATTTTTTTGTTTCAAAAAAAAAAAAAAAAATTATATTGTTTGTAAAAAATTCCCATTTGCTTTTTTTCAAATAATTTCGATACAAATGCTACGTATAATATAGACAATAAGTGTTAATAAAGACAACATATCAGTAGGTTGCCAAACACAAGACAACAATTTTTATCAACAGTTACACATCAAATCGCAAACTTAAAGAAATTAAGACGAAAAAGGCACATAACAGAAACATCCACCAAAAATGTTTTTCGGCACTATCGTAAAAACTATCATCTTTCATTCGCTAATAATATTATTAACGATATTCGAAGGTTTTCCTGCCACAAACTGAGCGACGAATGAATCGTTTTCAATTCGTTTTCGTGTGTCGTTTTCGAACAAAATTTCCGCAAAACTATCGAAAAACATTCGAAAACGAATCGTTTGCGATAGCAATGGTATAGGGGGAATGTTTACTTGTTCTTATTTGTAATTTCGCTTGCTTGCATTTTCGAATAGTCGGAATCAATTTTTAAGGTTTTTTAAATTAAATAAAATTTTGCTCGGAGTGGGGCTCGAACCTACGTCCTCTTGACTGCTAGTCGAGCACACTAGTACTAGGCTATGTTAAGCTACTGCAAAGTTTGACATTTTTGGTAAGTGAGTAGGTGTGTGAGCATAAGCATTGAACAATATTAACACTCAAAGAAAAATGTGTGTTAGTGGAATTAATTACAGATATATTTTGAGAAGAGAATCATTTAAGAAACTAACTAATAGGTTAGTCCTTCCCCACCAACGACTTGCGACGATTGTTTGAGCAAGCATTAAATGAGGTTGTATGGATTATAGTAGAGAATTAATCAAGTGATGTAGATTTTGTAATAGCTGTATTAATAGTGTCACAATATTGGTATCCAGACTTAGTACATGCACATTTATTTATTGATTTGGAAGTTTTTCTTGGTGATTTTTTGCGTTTAGGTTTCTTAATTTGGTTACTTGAAACAAAATTCGATGCAATGAAGTTTGCGGTGGAGGCGAGAGAATGTTCTGCGAATATTGGGCCACTAAGTACCCAGCCAAATATGGTTTTATACGCTGATGTATTGCCAAATACATTTTTCTTAATGCCATATAGAGTTATGAATCTTTCGACGTCTGCTCTAAGGATGATATCTCTTTCAGAGGATTCATAAAAGCGCGGGTCTGCCAAATCAAGATCTTTAAATGTTGTGGCCAGAGATTTTAATAGAAACAGCAGGTAGAGGTTTAGTGACTTGCGGTAAAATTATAGCAGAAACATAGAATTTAATATTGTGCTTATTAGAAACAATTGATAATGGACATCCTGCTTTGGAGACTTGTTTCTGACCACCAACGCCAGTGATTTCAAATCAATCAACATTTTTAATGGAGAGCTTTATTCGATTTGCACAAGTTTGCGTAATGGAGGTTCTTTGAGATCCAGAATCTATCAATGCTCGTACAGTGTGCAATTGGCCATTGTTTTGAACTTGAACTAAAGCTGTTCTCAGAAGAATTGTATTGCTTGCGGTTGAAAAATTTGCTTGAAATTGAGACGAGGCGGGTATGGCAGAACTTTTAGTTTGAGAGAAGTATCATTGTCGGTTATTATTTGCATCATATTTGATAGAATTGGATGCATTGTAAAAACTGTTGATGTGTAAGAGAGTATGATGGGTTTTGTGGCATATCAAGCAAGTGTTTGTAGATTTGCAATTAACTTAAATATGAGATGGGGATAAGCAGTTGCCACATATGTTGCCTTTTGTAACGAAATCAATTCTTTGTTGAGTAGTTAATTTACGAAACCCAGCACAAGCTCTAACTTGATGATTCTCATGACAGTACGAGCATTTTAAAGCAAATTTTTCATTATAGCAATAATCTGGCATGTGAGAGTAATTATGAGACGGGCTCGATTGTTTTCCTTTTGTACTTTTAATACTTTGAATACGTTCTACGACTTCGAACCTGTTTGAGAGAAATTCGTCGAGCTGGGACCATGTACGCATCTCTCGGTGAGATTTCAGAGATTGCTCCCATAGAGACAGAGTTTGCTCAGGTAGTTTTGTAGAAACTAAATAATTTAATATCGGATCCCAATTTGCCACATCAACTTGAAGAGTTTTTGGATGCAAAGACAATCATTAACTGTACAGTGAATATTTTGTATAGATTCACTATTTTCTGTGGCCGCAGCTGGAATATTAAGGAGAAGGTTAATTTGTTTGTCAACTAAGACACGCTTGTTTTCATATCGTGATTTGAGTGCATTCCAGGCCAATAGAAAATTATCGTTAGAGAGAGGATACTTTTTGACGATATCACCAGCTAGACCTCTGGTTTTGTTTCTGAGATGGTAGAGCTTGTGAACTTGAGAGAGTTGCCGTGAACATATCACGGAAGGAAGGCCAGTCTTCGTAACTTCCGCTGAAAATCTCGGTATCACATGGGGGAACTTTCAGATAAATGTCAGTGTTTTCGAGAGGAGATTGATATACATTTAGAGGTACTTGATTAGAATTTTGACTTTGTACGGTGTTCTGTTGCGTATTTGCTCCGGATATTCTTAGGATATCTAAAATTTAAGACTTTGCAGTGTAATAGCCATCAGAACAGAGATTAAAACTTATTTTTATACTTTCTTTGATGTCCTTGGCGTTTGCGGATGTAAGAGACAACATGAGAGCTTTATATGATTATTGTACCGCTGCCCACCTAGATCATCGGTGGGCAGCGGTACAAGAATCATATAAAGCTCTCATGTTGTCTCTTACATCCTCTAATTTGATTTGCAGAACCGTATCCGTTTGATCAGTTGCGTCCCATTGTTCGAATTGGGTACAAAAATTGTTCAAATTATCGCAATCAAATACAAATTTATCGTGCTCTGGAGACGTTAAAATAGCAATATATGGAGTGTTTGAGGAGGCAGATGCACTTTCTGAGAGAGACATTATTGTTTTGCGTTAGAAATTACTAATAATTTTCTTTGAAAGTTGAGATGTGTTAATATTTTTTCTTAGGTGTAATGGGAGCGGTACTTTTGTTATATGTTTATAACTTGCTCGAAAATAGAGGAAATGGTACGTAATTCTCGAGTGTTAATTTTAGCCAGAGGATATTAACAACGCTATAGTTATGAAAAAATCGTAATTAGCTTTACAAAGTGTGAAATTAAAATGAACATTTTCCTTCACTAATTTCGAAAATTAAAAACTTTCGACCTTGCCGGGGATTGAACCTGCGTTCTTGCGACTGGTAGTCTAATGATAATACGTTAAGCCACACTTTGATGAAATTCAGATGCAGCAAATTAATATTTGGATATTTGAAACTATTTTCGAATATGAAATGTATGTGTTACTTTTTATTGGTTTCCTACTATCTTCCTTGGCTAAGCTGGGTTTTGGGAATTTGAATGAGAAAATATTCTGTGTATGTGTTGATAGATGAATTTAATTTTTTGTAGTGATGAATATTTTTGGTGGTTTTATTTTGGCTTTTGGTCAAATGAAAACAAAGATGTTCGTGTTTTGTTTCTTTTTTATTTATCCGATATTTCGGCTGTCATCGACAGTCATCTTCAGGGATATTCTACAAAAATATAAACTATTATAAAAAGATAACGACAATTATAACACAGAAAATTACATTTTTATGAGAAAAGCAACAGTGTTGTTATACCGTCTATGCTGAACTAAAGTTTTTTGCGTC